>NC_041382.1:746765606-746797523 GCF_002162155.2 Triticum dicoccoides | reverse complement strand
AAGGGGGGAGCGGCGGAGTTTGTGAAGAAGAAGTAGCAGCAACCAGCGAGGGGGAACGAACTGCCTCTGTTCCCTCTGCTTATAAAGAGGGACGGGGCGGACGTTTCGGCCTTCCAAATAAACAACCACTCACGATCTCTCCCACGATGCCGCATTCAACGCATGCCGTTATGGGAGAGCGCGGTGGATGCGGAGCAAGATTTGGCGCGGCCCAGCCCGCGTGTGCCCGTGCCCTGTCTTGGGCCTGGCCCAACAGCGCTCGGCACCGTGTCTGGCCCAGGCCCGGGGGCTCCTGTCGGTGTACTAGAATAGGGGTACCCTAGTACCCCGAACTTGTGCACGGGCAGTTGCAGCACCCCGCGGCAAAGGCTTGCCGGGCGAACGCCAAGATCCCCCAAGGTTCCCTTGGAGCCATCCAAGAACAAAGTATTTAAGCTAAGGAGACAAGGCCCCGGCAAGAGGAGCTTGCCGGGAAGGCCAACCAAGGCGCTCCAAGGAACTTGCCGCGACGTGCCACGCGCTCCGGCAAGCCAACAAGGCCCCGGCAAGAGGAGCTTGCCGGGAATACTAAACAAGGTACCCCGGGGCCCGGTGAGCGACGAGCTTCTGGACCCGGCAAGATAACAACAGCGGCAAGGCGCTTGCCGCGGCAGGCGGCCACTCTGCGCCCACGCTCCAGCGCATCCACCAACGTGTCGCTCTAGGGGCTTCTCCGGTCGCGCGTGGCGGGAGGCTGTGCAGCCAGCGGTGCGCAGTGGCATGCGAAGCTGACAAGATCGCCATCGTGGCGAACATTGGCGCCCCTAACGGTCCTTTTCTGCACTGTTCGGGCGACTCAGACGGGCATTTAATGCCCTTGTCCCCTGCCGTCAGGGTTAGGTAGGGTGCACTGTACAAGCAACTGTATCAACTACCTCGCTTTTTACATTTTTACCCTCCTCTGCGTTGCCACCTGTCGGTGACCCCTTTAGCGTATAAAAGGAGGCCCATGCGCAACGTAGAGGGGGTTCGGGGTTCGGAGGTTCGGACAGTTTGCTTCGATTCATTCGTAGCCTAGAAAATATCACACTCTCTCGCTCGAGAGCAAGAACACCAGATAATACAACCAGACAAGCAGCAGTAGGAGTGTTATCTCTCCGGAGAGCTCCGAAGCTGGGTAAACTGCTCGTGTGCCTCGCCTCGATCTGCTCTTCGTGCGACCTCCGCCCCCCGCCGAACCGAAAGGGGCCCGGTCCGCCGGCCCCATAGGTGTTCGTGGATCAGTTTCCCCGACACCGCCTCTCCATGTTTCCAATATGATAAAATTGCAAGAAACTATTTATACTATGCGTGCATGCATTGTTCTTTTATGACATGCCAATGCATAGGAAGAGAGTTAGACTTCATTGTTGCATTATTTATGTTTACTTTGTCCTCACTACTAAATCACAAATCATTGTTAATTAAAATTGGCTTTGATATACCTTGGGATCCGGGTGGATCCATTACTTGAGCACATTATGCCTAGCTTAATGGCTTTAAAGAAAGCGTTGCCTGGGAGACAACCCGGAAGTTTTAGAGAGTCATTTATTTATGTTGAGTGCTTTTATATAGTTTAAAAACAAAAAAATAAAGAGGGGAACCCAAAACTTTTCAAAAAGGAAAGTGAAAGTGAGAGAGACAAGCATTGTTGAAGTGGGGGAGCTCCTTGAACTTTGTTCATGCTCACGGAAACTTTGTGAATCTTGATTACAGAAACTTTTCAACAAAAATAATTATCCCCCTGTACAATTCCATTGTATTATAAAAATAATGTGCCAAGATTTGCCTTTAGGATGTTTACATTGCTTGTTGGTTTGTGCGGTGCAGAACAGAAACTTTGGCTGTAGTGCGCGATTTTACATTTTTTACTGGAAAGTCAAACGGTTCTGAAACTTTTTTCATTGTCTTTCTATACAAATTGTTTATTTTTCCTATTTTTCAGAATTTTTTGAGTAATAGAAGTATGGTGAATGTTCAGATTACTACAGACTGTCCTGTTTAAGACAGATTCTGTTTTTGATGCATAGTTTACTTGTTTTGATGAAACTATTAATTTCTATCAGTGGATTAAGCCATGGAAAAGTTATATTACAGTAGCTACAATGCAAAAACAAAATATGAATTGGTTTGCATCAGTACTTAGAGTAGTGATTTGCTTTATTATACTAACGGATCTTACCAAACTTTCTGTTAAGTTTTGTGTAATTGATGTTTTCAAGTTTTGGGAGAGATCACGATGGATGAAGGAATAAGGAGTGGCAAGAGCCTAAGCTTGGGGATGCCTGAGGCACCCCAAGGAAATATTAAAGGACTCCCAAGCAACCAAGCTTGGGGATGCCCCAGAAGGCATCCCCTCTTTCTTCTAACAATCATCGGTAATTTTACTTGGAGCTAGTCACATGATATGCGTAAATCTTGGAGCGTCTTTTGCATTTAGTTTTCACTTTTCTTCGATGCACCATGCTGTTATGAGATAGTCCTTGGTTGATTTATAGAATGCTCATTGCACTTCACTTATATCTTTTGAGTATGGCTTTATAGAATGCTTCATGTGCTTCACTTATATCTTTTGAGTATGGCTTTATAGAATGCTTCATGTGCTTCACTTATATCTTTTGAAGTTTGGATTGCCTGTTTCTCTTCACATAGAAAACCGCCATTTGTAGAATGCTCTTTTGCTTCACTTATATTTGTTAGAGCGTGGGCATATCTTTTGTAGAAAGAATTAAACTCTCTTGCTTCACTTATATCTATTTAGAGAGATGACAGGAACTGGTCATTCACATGGTTAGTCATAAAATCCTACATAAAACTTGTAGATCACTGAATATGATATGTTTGACTCCTTGCAATAGTTTTGCGATATAAAGATGGTGATATTAGAGTCATGCTAGTGGGTAGTTGCAGATTGTAGAAATACTTGTGTTGAGGTTTGTGATTCCCGTAGCATGCACGTATGGTGAACCGTTATGTAACGAAGTTGGAGCATGAGGTATTTATTGATTGTCTTCCTTATGAGTGGTGGTCGGAGACGAGCGATGGTCTTTTCCTACCAATCTATCCCCCTAGGAGCATGCGTATAGTACTTTGTTTCGATGGCTAATAGATTTTTGCAATAAGTATGTGAGTTCTTTATGACTAATGTTGAGTCCATGGATTATACGCACTCTCACCCTTCCATCATTGCTAGCCTCTTCGGTACCGTGCATTGCCCTTTCTCACCTCGAGAGTTGGTGCAAATTTCTCCAGTGCATCCAAACCCCGTGATATGATACGCTCTATCACACATAAGCCTCCTTATATCTTCCTCAAAACAGCCACCATACCTACCTATCATGGCATTTCCATAGCCATTCCGAGATATATTGCCATGCAACTTCCATCATCATCATATACATGACTTGAGCATTCATTGTCTTATTGCTTTGCATGATCGTAAGATAGCTAGCATGATGTTTTCATGGCTTGTCCATTTTTTGATTTCATTACTACACTAGATCATTGCACATCCCGGTACACCGCCAGAGGCATTCATATAGAGTCATATCTTTGTTCTAGTATTGAGTTGTAAGTAAATAAAAGTGTGATGACCATCATTATTAGAACATTGTCCCATGATCAAAATAAAAGTGGCCAGAGAAGCCCCCAAAAAAAGAGATAAAGGCCAAACAAGCCTACAAAAAAAGAAAAAAGGGAAAAGGAAAAAAAGAAAAAAAAGAGAGAAGGGACAATGTTGCTATCCTTTTACCACACTTGTGCTTCAGAGTAGCACCATGTTCTTCATATAGAGAGTCTCTTGAGTTATCACTTTCATAACTAGTGTTAATTTTCATTATAGAACTTGGCTTCTACATTCCAATGATGGGCTTACTCAAATGCCCTAGGTCTTCATGAGCAAGCAAGTTGGATGCACACCCACTTAGTTTCAGTTTGAGCTTTCATACACTTATAGCTCTAGTGCATCAGTTGCATGGCAATCCCTACTCCTCGCATTGACATCAATTGATGGGCATCTCCATAGCCCGTTGATTAGCCGCATCGATGTGAGACTTTCTCCCTTTTTGTCTTCTCCTCACAACCTCCATCATCATATTCTATTCCACCTATAGTGCTATATCCATGGCTCACGCTCATGTATTGCATGAAAGTTGAAAAGGTTTGAGAACATCAAAAGTATGAAACAATTGCTTGGCTTGTCATCGGGGTTGTGCATGATTTGAATACTTTGTGTGGTGAAGATGGAGAATAGCCAGACCATATGATTTTGTAGGGATAACTTTCTTTGGCCATGTTATTTTGAAAATACATGATTGATTTATTAGTATGCTTGAAGTATTATTGTCTTAATGTCAAATGATAGACTATTGCTTTGAATCACTCGTGTCTTAATATTCATGTCATGATTATATTACATGATCAAGATTATGCTTGGTAGCATTCCACATCAAAAATTAATTTTTTTATCATTTACCTACTCGAGGACGAGCATGAATTAAGCTTGGGGATGCTGATACGTCTCCGTCGTATCTATAATTTTTTATTGTTCCATGCCAATATTCTACAAATTTCATATACTTTTGGCAACTTTTTATACTATTTTTGGGACTAACATATTGATCCAGTGCCCAGTGCCAGTTCTTGTTTGTTGCATGTTTTTTGTTTTGCAGAAAATCCATATCAAATGGAGTCCAAACGGGATAAAAACTAATGGAGTTTTTTTGGAATATATGTGATTTTTGGGAAGAAGAATCAATGCGAGACGATGCCCGAGGGGGCCACACGAGGCAGGGGGCGCGCCCCAGGGGGTCAGGCGCAGCCTGGGCCCTCGTGGCCACCCCATAAGGCGGTTGGTGCCCTTCTTTCGCCGCAAGAAAGCTAATATCCAGATAAAAATCGTGTCCAAAATTCAGCCCAATTGGAGTTACGGATCTCCAGGAATTTAAGAAATGGTGAAAGGCCAGAATCTGAAACACAAAAACAGAGAGAGACAGAGAGACAGATCCAATCTCAGAGGGGCTCTCTCCCCTCCCATACCATGGAGACCAAGGACCAGAGGGGAAACCCTTCTCCCATCTAGGGGGAAGGTCAAGGAAGAAGAAGAAGGGGGGCTCTTTCCCCCTCTCTCCCGGTGGCGCCGGAACACCGTCGGGGTCATCATCGTCACCGCAATCTACACCAACAACTTCACCGCCATCATCACCAACTCTTCCCCCCTCTATGCAGTGGTGTAACCCCTCTTTTACCCGCTGTAATATCTACTTAAACATGGTGATCAATGCTATATATTATTTCCCAATGATGTATAGCTATCCTAAGATGTTTGAGTAGATCCGTTTTGTCCTATGGGTTAATTGATGATCGTGATTGGTTTGAGTTGCATGTTTTATTATTGGTGTTGTCCTATGGTGCTCTTCGTGTCACGCAAGCGTGAGGGATCCCCGTTGTAAGGTTTGCAATATGTTCATGATTTGCTTATGGTGGGTGGCGTGAGTGATAGAAACACAGACCCGAGTAAGTAGGTTGTTTGTGTATGGGAATAAAGAGGACTTGATGCCTTATAATGTTATGGTTGGGTTTTACCTTAATGATCTTTAGTAGTTGCGGATGCTTGCTAGAGTTCCAATCATAAGTGCATATGATCCAAGAGGAGAAAGTATGTAGCTTATGCCTCTCCCTCAAATAAAATTGCAATAATGATTACCGGTCTAGTTATCGATTGCCTAGGGACAAATAACTTTCTCGTGACAAAAAGCTCTCTACTAAAACTAACTTAGTTGTGTCTTTATCTAAAAAGCCCCTAGCTTTTATTTATGCACTCTTTATTATCTTGCAAACCTATCCAAAAACACCAACAAAGTACTTCTAGTTTCATACTTGTTCTAGGTAAAGGGAGCGTTAAGCGTGCGTAGAGTTGTATCGGTGGTCGATAGAACTTGAGGGAATATATTTTTTCTACCTTTAGCTCCTCGTTGGGTTCGACACTCTTACTTATCGAAAGAGGCTACAATTGATCCCCTATACTTGTGGGTTATCACAATACGTGATAAATTCACCCCATGCTTATGAACAAAATAAAGCTTTTACTATACATATTGTTGATGCTATGATGAAAGCTTTAGAAGAAAAGTTGGAATTAGAAGTTTAAATTCCTAGAAAATTGCATGATAAATGGGAACCTACTATCAAAGTCAAGATTAAAATTATGAGTATTTTGCTTTGTGTGACTTGGGTGCTAGTGTTTCTACAATTCCGAAATCTTTATGTGATGTGCTTGGTCTTACAGATATTGAATCATGTCCTTTGAATTTGCACTTGGCGGATTCTGCTATTAAAAAGCCTATGTGAAGAATTAATGATGTTCTTATTCTTGCAAATAGAAATTATGTGCCCATAGATTTTATTGTCCTTGATATTGATTGCAATCCGTCTTGTCCAATTATTCTTGGTAGACCGTTTTTACGCACTATTAGTGTCGTGATTGATATCAAAGAAGGCAATATTAAGTTCCAATTTCCTTTGAGGAAGGGTATGGAACACTTTCCTAGAACTAGAATTAAGCCACCCTATGAATCAATCATGAGGGCATTTTATTGTTGGGGAACGCAGTAATTTCAAAAAATTCCTACGCACACACAAGATCATGGTGATGCATAGCAACAAGAGGGGAGAGTATCGTCTATGTACCCTCATAGACCGTAAGAGGAAGCGTTATGACAACGCGGTTGATGTAGTCGTACGTCTTCACGATCGACCGATCTAGTACCGAAGATACGGCACCTCTGTGATCTACACACGTTCAGCTTGATTACGCCCCGTGAACTCATGATCCAATAGAGCTTCGATGGAGAGTTTTGTCAGCACGATGGCGTGATGACGGTGATGATGTTGCTACCGGAATATCCTAAGCACCGCTATGATATTACCGAGGTGGATTATGGTGGAGGGGGGCACCGCACACGGCTAAAAGATCAATGATCAACTTGTGTGTCTATGGGGTGCCCCCTCCCTCGTATATAAAGGAGTGGAGGAGGGGAGGGGCTGGCCCACTCTATGGCGCGTCCTAGGGGAGTCCTACTCCCACCAAGAGTAGGATTCCCCCCTTCCATGTAGTAGGAGTAGGAGAGAAGGAAGGGGGGAGAGGAGAAAGGAAAGGGGGGCCGACCCCCTCCCAATTCAGATTGGGCTAGGGGGCGAGCCTCCCACCTCTTCCTTCCCTCTCCTCTTTTCCACTAAGGCCCAACAAGGCCCATATACTCCCCGGGGGTTCTGGTAACCTCCTGGTACTCCGAAAAATGCCCGAACTCATCCGGAACCATTCCGATGTCCAAACATAGGCTTCCAATATATCGATCTTTATGTCTCGACTATTTCAAGACTCCTCGTCATGTCCGTGATAAAATCCGGGACTCCGAACTACCTTCGGTACATCAAAACATATAAACTCGTAATATCGATCGTCACCGAACGTTAAGCATGCTGGCCCTACGGGTGCGAGAACTATGTAGACATGACTGAGACATATCTTTGGTCAATAACCAATAGCGGAACCTGGATGCTCATATTGGCTCCTACATATTCTATGAAGATCTTTATCGGTCAAACCGCATAACGGTATACATTGTTCCCTTTGTCATCGGTATGTTACTTGCCCGAGATTCGATCGTCGGTATCTCAATACCTAGTTCAATCTCGTTACCGGCAAGTCTCTCTACTCGTTCCATAATGCTACATCCCATAACTAACTCATTAGCTACATTGCTTGCAAGGCTTATTGTGATGTATATTACCGAGAGGGCCCAGAGATACCTCTCCGATAATCGGAGTGACAAATCCTAATCTTGATCCATGCCAACTCAACAAACACCATCGGAGACACCTGTAGAGCACCTTTATAATCACCCAATTATGTTGTGACATTTGGTATCACACAAAGTGTTCCTCCGGTATTCAGGAGTTGCATGATCTCATAGTCATAGGAACATGTATAGTTATGGGGAAAGCAATAGCAACAAACTAAATGATCATCATGCTAAGCTAACGGATGGGTCAAGTCAATCACATCATTCTCTAATGATGTGATCATGTTAATCAAATGACAACTCATGTCTATGGTTAGGAAACATAACCATCATTGATTCAACGAGCTAGTCAAGTAGAGGCAAACTAGTGACACTCTGTTTGTCTATGTATTCACACATGTATTAAGTTTCCGGTTAATACAATTCTAGCATGAATAATAAACATTTATCATGATATAAGGAAATATAAATAACAACTTTATTATTGCCTCTAGGGCATATTTCCTTCACTTATGGATCTTGAACCAAATATGATAATACTTAGATCCTTGATTTATGCCTAGCTAAGTGTCTAAAACTATAGCGCTTGTTGGGAGGCAACCCGATGAATAAAATTTATTTTTGCTTTTTGCTCCCTGTTTTTGAGTGTTAGCACAATTATGCTACTGTTATGGTTGTGTTTCTTATGTTTGAATTAGTGTTTGTGCCCAGTAAAGCCTTTAGGATCTTCTTGGGCAATAGTTGTTTGATCTTGCTAAAAAACAGAAACTTTTACGCTCACGAAATTAATTTTAGTTTTCTACCAGAGAGAGATAAAATACCCGTTCCAATTTCAGTAGATCAATATACAAATTTTTCAGAGTTTTTTGAGTTATAGAAGTATTCGAAATAGTCAGATTGCTATAGACTGTTCTATTTTGATAGATTCTGTTTTCTTTGTGTTGTGTGCTTATTTTGATGGCTCTGTGGTTTTCTTTGATTAGTTTTTGCCATAAAAAGGTTGGAATACAGTAGATATAATACAAAAACAAAATATGAATTGGTTTGATACAACACTTATAGTAGTGGTTTATTATTCTTATACTAACGGATCTCGTGAAGGTTTTGTTGAGTTTTGTGTGATTGAAGTTTTCAAGTTTTGGGTTATCTTACGATGGATGAAGGAAGGATGTAAGAGCCTAAGCTTGGGGATTCCCCAGCATCCCAAGCTACTATCCAAGAATGAGCAACCAACTAAGCTTGGGGATGCCCCCGAGTGGCATGCCCGCTTTATTCCAACAACTATTGGTATTTTACTCGAGACTATATTTTTATTCGTCACATGATATGTGTTTTACTTGGAGGTCTTGTATGATGTGTCTTTGCTTGTTTTATTTTGTGTTTTAAGTCATCAATCCTTGCTGGACACACCTATTTGAGAGAGCTAAAATTATATCATGACTTGTTAGAATTCCTCTCTATGCTTCACCTAAATCTTTTATGAGCTAGGACTTGCTCTAGTGCTTCACTTATATCTTTTTGAGCACGGTGTGCTTAGTATTTTTGAAGAAATGCTCTCTTGCTTCACTTAGATTTATTTGAGAGTGAGTAAAATTTTGAAGAAATTCTCTCTTGCTTCACTTAAATTATTTTGAGAGAAAGAAATATTATGCTCATGATCTTCACTTATATTTGTTTGAGCTTATGAAAAGCAATGCTACGTCTTGAGCTTGTGTTGGTTTTCCCCGAAGAGGAAGGGATGATGCAGCAGAGTAGCGTAAGTATTTCCCTCAGTTATTGAGAACCAAGGTATCAATCCAGTAGGAGGCCACGCTCAAGTCCCTCGTACCTGCACAAAATGATAGCTACTCGCAACCAACGCGATTAGGGGTTGTCAATCCCTTCACGGTCACTTACGAGAGTGAAATCTGATAGATATAATATTTTTGGTATAAAGATGCAAAGTAAAAACTAAAGGCAAAGTAAAAAAGCAAAGCAAGATTAAAGTGATGGAGATTGATATGATGAGAATAGACCCGGGGGCCATAGATTTCACTAGTGGCTTCTCTCAAGAGCATGAGTATTCTACGGTGGGTGAACAAATTACTGTTGAGCAATTGACAGAATTGAGCATAGTTATGCGAATATCTAGGCATGATCATGTATATAGGCATCATGTCCGTGACAAGTAGACCGAAATGATTCTGCATCTACTACTATTACTCCACTCATCGACCGCTATCGAGCATGCATCTAGAGTATTAAGTTAAAACAGAGTAATGCCTTAAGCAAGATGACATGATGTAGAGAGATAAATTCATGCAATATTAAATAAACCCCATCTTGTTATTCTCGATGGCAACGATACAATACGTGCCTTGTTGCCCCTTCTGTCACTGGGAAAGGACACCGCAAGATCGAACCCAAAGCTAAGCACTTCTCCCATGGCAAGAACTACCAATCTAGTTGGCCAAACCAAACGGATAATTCGAAGAGACTTGCAAAGATAACCAATCATACATAAAAGAATTCAGAGAAGATTCAAATATTATTCATAGATAGACTTGATCATAAACCCACAATTCATCGGTCTCAACAAACACACCGTAAAAAGAAGATTACATCGAATAGATCTCCACAAGAGAAGGGGAGAACTTTGTATTGAGATTCAAAGAGAGAGAAGAAGCCATCTAGCTACTAACTATGGACCCGAAGGTCTGAGTTAAACTACTCACACTTCATCGGAGGGGCTAGGATGATGTAGAAGCCCTCCGTGATGACGGCCCTCTTCCGGCGGAGCTCCGGAACAGGCCCCAAGATGGGATCTCGTGGATACAAAAAGTTACGGCGGTGGAATTAGGTTTTTGGCTCCTATTCTGATCGTTTGGGGGTACGTAGGTATATATAGGAGGAAGGAGTACGTTGGTGGAGCACCGAGGGGCCCACGAGGCAGGGGCGCGCTCTAGGGGGGCGCACCCCCACCCTCGTGACCTCCTCTTTGACTCCTTGGAGTAGGGTCCAAGTCTCCTGGATCACGTTCGGTGAGAAAATCACGTTCCCGAAGATTTTATTCCGTTTGGACTCCGTTTGATATTATGTTTCTCCGAAACACTGAAATAGGCAAAAAAAACAGCAATTCTAGGCTGGGCCTCCAGTTAATAGGTTAGTCCCAAAAATAATATAAAAGTGGAAAATAAAGCCCAATATAGTCCAAAACAGTAGATAATATAGCATGGAGCAATCAAAAATTATAGATACGTTGGAGACATATCAAGCAACACATGAAAATTAGTCCCAAAGTGATAGATATCCAAGAAGGATAAAAAAGAAAAATGTCATGAAGATCATTGGACAAAATAAACTTGATTCTTAGTAATAGTTTTGAGATATGATGATGTGATATGTGAGTCATCTTGATGAGTAATTATGCTTTAGTAGGAATATCGGTGTTAAGGTTTGTGATTCCTTATGCATGCACGAAAGTCAATAATCATGCAGTGAAATTATATCCTACTTGTGGTGTATTATTCGGTGTTAATTATGCTTAATGCTTGCTTATGAGATTATTCGTCTCTTGGTTGGCCGCTTCCCAATCTTTTGCTAGCCTTCATTTTGCACTAAGTATGATCACTACTTGTGCACAAAATCCTTTAAACCAGTTTTGCCACATGAGTCCACTATATCTACCTATATGCAGTATTCTTTTGTTGTTCTAAGCAAATTTGCATATGCCATCTCTAATTTTCAAAATAAACTTCTCTTTTGTGTGTTTGTTTCGCTCACGGAGCGGTGAGGGGTGGCTAATATTTTCCATGCTAGATGTGTTATTCTCAAGATGAGTGTTTATTCACTTGTCATTGCATGAGAGTAAGGCAAAGGTATTACGGATGCCCAGTCCCGAAATGCAAAAAACAAATGAATTTACTTTATGTTGTCAAATAATAAATTCCTTGGAAAGTGTTGGTATGGAGGGCACCCGTGGATATAGTTAGCCATGGAAATTGAAAGTTATGGTGGAAAAAATAATGAACTTTATTTTCTATTTGGGAATCGCCTATGATATATCTATGCATGGAAAGTATTGGGAAGTCTAAATCGTTTTCGTTGGTGGGATGGATACACCTCTCAAAATGTTTTTATCTCTAAGTTTTTCACTTTGAGCTTTGGCACCTCTACAAATCCATACTTCCCTCTGCAAAGGGCCTTTCTTTTACATTATGCAATTTTTATTTTGAGTCTCCATCTTCTCTTATAAAAGCACCAACTAGGAGGCAATATGATCGTACTTAAGTATTGGGTGTAGCTAATATTCGAGTGTGTTTCATGAATGGATCAATGTTTGAGCATGATGGGCTAGGGATAGCTTATTTTAGCATTGATATTTTGAAAGACATGGTTGCTTGTTGATATGCTTGAGTATCTAAATTATTATGTCAAAACTAGACTATTGCTTTGAATCACATAAAAGTCCAATTGTCCATGCTATAAAGAAAAGAATATGATATGACATGTTAAACGGCACTCCACATCAAAAATTCTATTTTTTATCACTTACCTACTCAAGGACGAGTAGGAGTTAAGCTTGGGGATGCTGATACATCTAATGTATCTATAATTTTTTATTGTTTCATGCTGTTTTATTATCAATCTTGGATGTTTTATAATCATTTTATAGTCATTTTATATCATTTTTTGGTACTAACCTATTGACATAGTGCTAAGTGCTAGTTGCTGTTTTTTCCATGTTTTTTACATCGCAGAAAATCAATATCAAACGGAGTCCAAATGCCAAGAAACTTTACGGAGATTTTTTATGGACCAGAAGGAAGATATTGGGCCCTGGTTGCACCTGGGGGGTCCCGAGGAGGGGACAACCCACCAGGGCGCACCTGGGCCTCCTTGTGCCCACCTCGGGTGCCCCCGGGACCGCCTCTTTGCTCTATAAATACCCAAATATTCCCAAAACCCTAGGAAGTTGATGGAATATTCATCCACCCGCTATAGAGTCCAGAACCACCAGATCCAATCTAGACACCATCTCGGATGGGGTTCACCACTTCCATTAGTGCCTCTCCGATGGTGCGTGAGAAGTTCTTTGTAGACCTTCGGGTCCCTAGTTAGTAGCTAGATGGCTTCATCTCTCTCTCTCTTGATTCTCAATATAATGGTCTCTTGGAGATCCATATGATGTAACTCTTTTGCAGTGTGTTTGTTGGGATCGATGAACTTTGAGTTTATGATTAGATCTATCTTTTTATATCCATGAAAGTATTTGAGTTTCTTTGATCTCTTTTATGCATGATATCTTAATAGACTCGTATTTCTTCTCTGATATTTGAGTTTTGTCTGGCCAACTTAATCTATTTATCTTGCATAAGTAAAAGTGCATAAGTAAAGGGCTCGGGTAAGAGATAACCGAGGCACGCGGAGACGATGATGTATCCCCAAGTTCACACCCTTACGGATGATAATCTCCGTATGGAGTGGTGTGGAGGCACAATGCTCCCCAAGAAGCCACTAGGGGCACCGTAATCTCCTCATGCCCTCGCACAATGCAAGATGTCGTGATTCCACTAAGGGACCCTTGAGAGCGGTCACCGAACCCATACAAACGGCAACCCTTGGGGCGGTCGCCAAACCCGTACACTTTGGCAACCCTTGGGGCGGTCACCGGAACCTGTAAAAATTGCTCAGGGCGATTTCCACAACCTAATTGGAGACCTCGGCGATTGCTCGGAGCTTTACACCACAATGATTGAGCTCCGAGGCACCACAACCGTCTAGGGCGCCCAAGAATCCAAGAGGAACAAGCTCTAGGGTACCAAGCACCCAAGAGTAATAAGCTTCTCAACGTTCAACTCCACATATCACAGTGGAGAACTCAAATTGATGCACCAAAACAATGGCAAGGGCACATGGAGTGCCCTAGTCCCTCACTCTCAAATCCCACCAAAGCAACGAAAGTTATGGAGGAATATGAGAGGAAGAACAAGAAGGAGAACGCCAAGAACTCCAAGATTTAGATCCAAGGGGTTCCCCTCACAAAGAGGAGAAAGTGATTGATGGAAATGTGGATCTAGATCTCCTCTGTCTTTTCCCTCAAGAACTAGCAAGAATCATTGGAGGGATTGAGAAATAGCAAGCTCTAAGAAGGTCAACAATGGGGGAAGAACACGAACTCAAAGGATTAGATGCAATGGGGAAGAAGTCCCCCTTTTATAGGCCTCTCCAAATCCAACCGTTATGCACACAACCCATGCACAAGCGGTAGTACCGCTCGGGCGAGCGATACTTCCGCTGGCACGGTATTTTCAGCCGTAATGAGCAACTAAGAAAAACAAGGAGGCAGTACTACTGCATGGGGCGGTACTACCGCCCACTACTGCCGCTCTACTTTCACGCAGAGGAAAACCAAATCCAGAAGCTAAAATATAAGCGGAGGTTCCCGCGGTAGTAGAGGGCCAGAAGTACCGTCCAAGCGGTACTACCGCGCTCTACTACCCTGAGAGGAAAAAGAATCCAGAAGCTTAAGAATAAGCGGAAGTGCCCCGCGGGACCGGAGCCGCGGAAGTACCGCGCAAGCGGTACTACCGCTAGAGTGTAACAAAAGGCCTAAGAAAAACATATGGAAGCAGGAAAGCCTGAACTGCCATAACTTCTGCAAATGAGCACCGAATTGAGAAAACTCAAGCTTGTTGGATAGATGACGACGAGTACTATCCAAACAGCTTATGGTTATAGTGAGAAGAGGTAGTAGAAAAATTCCAATGATATAGAGATGTGAAACCTCTATGAAGGAAGAACTGGAAAAAACCCCAACATCTAAAACATCATAGAAGAAGCATGTGAACTCCGTTTTCAATGAACTCGAGCTTGTCATGAAGATGAACATAAGCTCCAAATGTCACAAGGAGAAGAACCAAACAAGAACCAAGAATGATGATGCAAGGATGCAATGGTTTGAGCTCTCTATGAACGATACGATCAAGCTACTGACTCGAGAGCTCCCCTTGATAGTACGACAACCGATCATATAACCCGGTCTCTGAACTACCACCATGAGACCGATAAAATAGAAAACCTATCAAGGGAAAACCTTTGCCTTGCACATACTCCACTTGAGCTGGATGATGACGATCTTGACTTCCTCAAGTTGGACCACCTATCTTGATTGCGTTGGCTCGGTGAAGACTAGTTGATTGCTCCACCATACTCCACTATGAGTGAGCCACTCTTTGGAACATCTGCACAAGTCCATTTTCACCACAATGGATGGAAAGCTTCAAGCATGATCACTTCGAGATGCTCCATTTGAACTTGCACACCGCAATCTTGATGACGATCACCACTTGATGTCATCCTCCATGGGTTGTATGAGATCTTCCTCTTAACGCAAGTCCATGGAAACATACCTAGCCCCACAAAGAACTCTCACGTAGACCATGGGTTAATACACAACGCATAATGGACAATGCTTACCATACCATGGGATCACTTGATCCCTTTCAGTACATCTTCTGCGCTTTGCGTGTTGATCAACTAGATTCACACTTTAACTTAGTCTTGATCAACCTTGTATCATGTCTTCTACATGACCATCTTTGGATAATTCCTTGAATAACACCTTGGTCATCTCATAAACTCCTTGAACCCAACACATGGACTTCAAGAAAATCCTATGGACAAAGCCTTCAAATATAACTCAAGGCAACCATTAGTCCATATAGATTGTCATTGATTACCAAAATCAAACATGGGGGCACTAGATGTTCTTTCATAGTTGTTGGTGAAGGCAAAATAAATGATTTGTAAGGTTGGTAGGTGGCAGTTGACAGTTTCCTAGGATGAAGGAGGGGTTTGAGGTTTTGTTGGCAATGTCTAGGGAGTAGTAATGGTGAAACTAAAGAACCTAAGGAAAGTCTGCAGATTAGAGAAGTTTAAAATCAACTTTAATCAATAGGCAATTATTTCAAATAAAAAAGTTTTTGATGTCTGGATCACCACATTTTTCTTAGTTTCGCAAACATTTTTCCAAGCAATGAGGCACGGGACACCAATGCAAGTTTCTTCCGCTATTCGGAAAAGGCTCTGTGAATCACGTTAATGTCTTATAACACTTTTTTGTGAGTATGAAGACGACATAAAATAAACAGCGAGTGAATCAAGGACGGAGGAAAGAAAGTATGTCTACCCCTGTCAGACAACAAACTAGATACCCAATGATGCAGCTTGAAGCTACGTTGGTATTTTCCCAAAGAGGAAGGGATGATGCAGCAACAACGGCGGTAGGTATTTCCCTCAGATATGAAACCAAGGTTATCGAACCAGTAGGAGAACCAAGCAACACAATGTAAACAACACCTACACACAAATAATAAATACTCGCAACCTGACGTGTAAAGGGGTTGTCACTCCTTTTCGGGTAACGGTGCCACAAATTGGCAAATGGACGTGAATAAAATGTAGTAGATTGATAGATCGAATGCCAAATAAAATAAATAAGAATAAAATGCAGCAAGGTATTTTTGTATTTTTAGTTTAATAGATCTGAAAATAAAAGCAAAGAAAAATAGATCACAAAGGCAAATAATATGAGAAAGAGACCCAGGGCACGTAGGTTTCACTAGTGGCTTCTCTCGAGAAAAATAGCAAACAATGAGCGAACAAATTACTGTTGGGCAATTGATAGAACTTCAAATAATCATGACGATATCCAGGCAATGATCATTACATAGGGATCATGTCCAAGATTAGTAGACCGACTCCTGCCTGCATCTACTACTATTACTCCACACATCGACCGCTATCCAGCATGCATCTAGTGTATTAAGTTCATGGAGAAATGGAGTAATGCAATAAGAACGATGATATGATGTAGACAATATCTATCTATGTAGAGATAGACCCCATTGTTTTATCCTTAGTAGCAATGATACATACGTGTCGGTTCCCCTTCTGTCACTGGGATCAAGCGCCGTAAGATCAAACCCACTACAAAGCACCTCTTCCCATTGCAAGATAAATATATCAAGTTGGCCAAATAAAACCCAAATATCAGAGAACAAGTATGAGGCTATAAGCAATCATGCATAAAATAAATCAAAGAAACTCAAATACTTTCATGGATATAAAAAGATAGATCTGATCATAAACTCAAAGTTCATCGATCCCAACAAACACACCACAAAAAGAGTTACATCATATGGATCTCCAGGAGACCATTGTATTGAGAATTCAGCGAGAGAGAGGAAGTCATCTAGCTACTAACTACGGACCCGAAGGTCTACAAAGAACTACTCACGCATCATCGGAGAGGCACCAATGGAGGTGGTGAACCCTATCCGAGATGGTGTCTAGATTGGATCTGGTGGTTCTGAACCCTGCGACGGCTGGAATTGATTTTCGTTGACTCCCCTAGGGTTTCTGGATTATTGGGGGTATTTATAGAGCAAATAGGCGGTCCGGGGCACCCGAGGTGGGCACAACCCACCAGGGCGCGCCTGGGCCTCCTGGCGTGCCCTGGTGGGTTGTGCTCTCCTCGGAGCACCCCCCAGATGCAGCCTTGGCCCATTAGGTGTCTTCTGGTCCAAAAAAATCTCCGTAAAGTTTCGCTGCATTTGGACTCCGTTTGGTATTGATTTCCTGCGGTGTAAAAAACATGCAGAAAACATCAACTGGCACTTGACATTATGTCAATAGGTTAGTACCAAAATGATATAAAATGACTATAAAATGATTATAAAGCATCCAAGATTGATAATATAACAACATGGAACAATTAAAAATTATAGATACGTTGGAGCCGTATCACCCAACAGGTAAGATATCTGAAAACTTTCGAGATAATGGGCTGGAAGACAGGCGGAGGTAACTTTTGGTGAGAGTGGAGGAGGCCTAAGTAAGTTTGTCATAAGGAAGAGACGGAGTAGCTGGGGATGTTTGAAATCACATGAGCAGTGTCGTGGTTAGAGTGGAGAAGGATGAAGGTAGTTTTACGGAAATTGATCGCAAGACTGGTAGCTAAGGCGAAACTATCAAATATTCTTTAAGGCGAGCGACAACATCAGTAGAGGCGTGCGTGATGATAGGTTTCACCCGCATATTGAAGAACTGTGTGGGGGATATCTGGGTAGATGGGGTGGTGGAGGATTTTAACATCGTAGGCGTCTAGGATCATGTGAAGAAGGTCAACGACGATGATGAAGAGGTAGGGAGATAGGGGTCACCTTGGTGAAGGCCATTTTTATAGTTGATCCATGATCTAGGGAGACCATTTAGTAGGACTACTGTTTTGGCAAAGGAAAGCATGTTTTTTATCCAAGAACACTAAGAGTTCAGGAAGTCTTTATGGGCTAGGATGCT
Organism: Triticum dicoccoides; assembly: GCF_002162155.2. Lineage (NCBI taxonomy): Eukaryota > Viridiplantae > Streptophyta > Magnoliopsida > Poales > Poaceae > Triticum > Triticum dicoccoides. The sequence continues at coordinate 746,779,362 of NC_041382.1, read as the reverse complement.
GAGAAGGGAGTCCCAAGAACTCGAGCCGAAGCTTTTTTTAAAACCCATCTTAAGGACCATAGTAGGAGCTTTACATGACTGACAACAACTAAGGAGGTTAGCTGCGGAAATGAAGTTTTCAACAATATTTCCACCGTTAATTAGTGAATCCCGTTTGATTGCCATGCACGAGGAGGGGGCACTACGATTCCGGTCTATTGCAACAAAAATTATTGCTACAACTATCTTTTGTTGCAATAAAATGTTATATTACCAAAAAATTCCAGTTTGTGGTAATAGGATCTACATATTGCCACAATTTTGTTTCATTGCGCTAAGTACTCATTTTGTTGCAATAGAAGCCATGTATTGCCACAAGCTGCATCGCCGTTGCAATATGATGGTGCTATTGCGACAGTTCCGTCCCGGTGCGTGAATGTGTCATCTTGTTGCAATAAAGGCTAGGTATTGCAACAAAGTACATCTTTGTGGTTACATTTAGACATATATTGCAACAATTCTGCCTTGTGGCGCTACTCATAGATACTGTTGCAAAAAATATGGCTTCATATTGCAACAAAGCATGTATTGGTTGTAAAATAGGGTGGCTTTTGCCTCATCTTCGTTGCGTTGCAATAACTATTACATATTGCGACAAATTGAGCATCCATGATAATATGTACAACATAATGCAACAATCCTCTAGTGTTGCCAAAAAGGAGCAGGATATTGCAACGATATTCTCTATAGTTAATTATACTTTAATTAGTTGAAAAGTTAATTCCACAATTATAGGGAGGATAAGCTGCCTACACGCTCAGATTAATAAAATTTCCCAAGGTCAAAGGAGTCCAAATGTGGCCGTCCGCGTGAGTCGACGACGGCTTTACGAAGAACACGGGATGCACCGATGGAGAGGCCAACAACAACGACGACGGAGACGAGATCTGTAGCAGCGTCGATGAATCTGCTACTAGCAATTGACGTTCGTGTATCACGAGAAGACGAAAAGATGTTTGTGTATCATGCGGCCAGAGATGGAGCACACATGCACGCCCATCGGCACTGATCTAAGGTACCTTCGCTGATTCATGTGCATGCATACATGTATGATGAGACCGCGTGCACCTGTTTGACTAATTACTTTATATCTCAAGCATGATTGACCTACACAGCTGATCTGAATCGTATTATACGCGCCGTGCAAGCCGGCACCTGGCAGGGCGTTGCTTCCTAGTAGATCAGGTTCTCGCCCGGATCGGCTACACCTACAAGGCTACAAGACACAAGGGACTTCGTCGGCAATTCTGATAACGCCACACTGCAATCATAGGATGGTTTGTATCACGCATCATAGAATGATGCTCTAATGTGATGCACGTATATTTACATTTTGAGTCTTTGTATTTCTGCAGTGGAACAATATCAGTATTTGAAGCAACTATACTACTTTTTTGACTTTAAATAATCATGCTACTATTTCATGTAGTATACTCTTTTCATTAATTATACAGTACCTTTTTTTAGAACTTGATACAGTAGCTTTTTTAGTGAACAATACTAGTATTACATGCTCATTTGTACATCAGTCTTATCTATAGTAGTTTTACATACTCCTTTGTAAACCAAGTGGCAAGTGGTGTATATACTTCCTCCCGATCCATGTTATGTGGTATATATTGTCGGTCTGGTATGCACATTGTGATATATACTTTCTCCATCGCAAAAAAAATAGTATATACTACATGGCAAAAACGTGATATATACTCGGTCACTACGAAGTGGTATAAGAAGATCTTACTTTTTTGGCATTAACTGAAAGCCCAGACACTCTGTTAAAATGAGTCATGATACTAGTAAGCTCTTGGATAGAATTCAGATCACCACCGCTGAAAAAAAAAGATCATCTGCAAAGCACAGATGGTTGAGTCTGAGCCTCAACCAGCCTTTGTGAAAAAACTAGATTGCAGCTGATTTTTATGCACTCTATCACGAAAAACAATCCGACACATACTTTAGTTACTCCATCTCTAAAATGTGGTATATACTCCATCACTTTTGTTCTGGGTACATATACTCCATCTCTAAAATGTGGTACATACTCAATCGCAAAATATTGAATATACTCTGTTTGGAAAAAGTTGTGGATATCCAGTCACAAAAAAATGGTTTATACTCCATGAAAAAAAGTGAGGTGTACTTCTTTCAGTTTTTGGCGAACACCCCAGTATATATGCCTATTATGAAACCAACCAACCAGTATATACTCTACCCCCGCCCAAAAAAAGCAGTATATGCTTATAAAAAAAGGCAGTACACGCTCATTTATATAAAAGTAGTATATACTCAATAATACCAGTAGTACCTCTTTTGTTCAGAAGCAATTAATAACTCATTCCAAATGAAAAAAACCCAGTATATGCATATTATGAAACCAATCAGTATATACTGTACACACAAAAGAGAAACAATGTATACTCACTAAAAAAGGACGGTACACTCGTTCGGATAAAAGTACTATATACTCAACAAAAAACAGTACATATCCCTTTTCTTCTTCTTGCATGGATTCTTTTTTTTTGTCCAACGGTGCATGCACATGGACGGATTAGCCATCTGGTATTGAATCCCTTAATTTTAGGAGCAATCAGACACATGCATGTGTGTGGTCGTTGCATGCATCGGTTCTGTTTTATCATCTCTTGCGGTTAGGAGATGGGAGTATGTATTCTTGAGAGTACAAAAGAGGAGTCTTTATATATACTAGTAAGTGTGCACGTGCAACGCATGTATTATAATTAATAATAATAATCTATTTTAAATTTTATTAGTGGGCTTTTTTTTACCGAGCCATTGAAATATGTCTCATGCCCAACAATGAAAGCGCGCGTGTAATACACGATCCACAGATATGTCTTCATGAAAAAAATCATGATCACATAAATTTATTATAATTTTTTACATATTTTTTTAAAAACAACAACTAAACAACATTATGTACTACGCCCTCTGTAAACTAAACTGAAACATGTTTTATATTAACGTACAGAAGTAATATTTATCTTTGGGATCCTCCTCCGTCTTCATGTATTTTTAGAGGGATTATAAAATATTGGATTGTTTTTAGAGAGATAAAAATAGTTAATTGAGTCGCAATTGAAAAAATGACAAATATATTCATGTATTAAAATTTAGAAAACATAAATCCAAATAAAAAGGTGATTTTTAAAAAAAATAAACATGCTAATATCACTCAACTTAGTCAAAGTCAACTGAAATCTAACTACACCTTTACAAATACTTCAATTTTGGATATGATTCATTCGTTGCCTACCTAGCAGCTAGCTTGGTTTCCGATTCAAGAACGCAATTGCTAATTAGCCGGTAAAAAAAACTCAGCCGAGCGCTGGGCATCAGACGAACGGCTGGGCTGGATTGATTGGACTTTTGGTAATTTTCTGGCCCATATCAATGGACAGGGAGCCGGTTCCTCAGTTAAGCCCCTCAGACCGTCACCTACCTTCCCACCGCTTCATGTAAAAAAATAAAAAAAAATCCCACCGCCCCTGACATTTCTCCCCGTCGTTCCCCATTCTTCCTTGGTCGCCAGCTCCCTCTCCCCACTAGCAAGTGAAACAGGATTCAGCCGCTCATAACTACTCATACAGGAAATCAAGATCACTGGGTAGCATACTAAGTATTCTCACAGTAATTTTTCACCAATTAACCCATGTCCATGCAACGATTCACAGGGTCATATGCAGATCAAAGCAAAACAGTACAGAGTTTCAGAGATTTACAACTAGAAAAGATCTTCTGCGTGAAAGGCTTGAGGTCTTGTGCGTGATCTTTTAAGAAGAGAAGCAGAAGAGGATCCTTGGGGAAGATCGGCAGCGTGTTGGAGAGGAGCAGCGGCGGTCAGGGGCGGCAGGAAGGGGCCCCGAGGATTCAAGCTTCCCCGCCGTGAAGCGCGCCGTCAGTGAGGAGAGGCCGCCGCCGCCAGCCTCCTGAAACCCTCTTCTCACCTCCCTCTTCGTTCGATCCGATCTCTCCCCTTTCTCTTTTCTTGGTTCGATCTGGTGTCTCCCCTGTCTGTCTGTTCTGGCTTCGATCTTTTTTTTTGTTCAGGGGCGAGAGAAAGGAAGTCGCCCCCTTCCTTCGATCCCCTCCTCTGGTTTGTGGTTCAGCCGCGCGTGGGATCAGACGACCCGTCTGGTGGGTCGCGCCACTGCACGATCGCCCGGGTGACCAGACAGGCAGACACGCTGTCTGGTGCAGCGCGTGACCTCTTCTGCCGTATATTACTTTTTTTAAGGTCGGATAGCGTATATTACTGAAATATGTCCATGCAAAAAAATAAAATTACTGAAATATGTGATTAACGTGGCCTTCTTTTTTTGTTTGAAAGAAGATAGTAATTCTATTAACCAAACTTTGATTATCTGCAACTTTTAAACCACAAATCCAAATGATCTCATTGTTTTTGCATTTTTTAAATTAGACTGATATTTATATAGTAATTTGGTTGCATTATTTTGCCTACTTAAGTAGTGTAGGTAGCATATGTCGGCCAACAATCGGCACGTATCAACGTCCTACACCACCCATGTGATCACTAACTTCGCCTTCGATGATCGGGTCGCCCTCGACGACCGGGTGCACTCCGGTCACGGCTCCATCGAAAGCTTCCAAGACCGTGCGCTCCATTCCCGAGCTCTCCGTCCTCCGACAGGCGTGCCTGGTACGCCTCCTCCTCTTCCTCCGCCTTGCGCCGCTCTTCCTCCTCGCTTTCATGGAGGGATGTGAAGCAGAAGAGGTTGAGGACTAACATGTATTTTGCGATTTTCATCCTAATGCAATAATTATTGGGCATCACTGAGGAGTAACGACAATAGAGGCATAAAGAGATAGCGGAAACTAGGCACCGTGAAATATTTTAAGAGATTTATTTATGTCGTCGATGTGTGCATGAGGGATGATTTTTTTCCTCCCGTTACAACGCACGGGCATGTTTGCTAGTGAATACATAAAGAAGAGACAAGGTGTTGGCCTTATCTGAATACATTTATTTTAACAAATGTGTGATATGCCAATAAGTAACTCTCAAAACTAAATTTGTTTGGTTGATAATTTACATAGTTGAATCTCTATTATTTTCGTTAAAACAAGAGCAACATGATTATGTTGGACCTACTGTGGCATGGAGGACCCTCCCGAGTCGCCCTCGCAGGCGACGGGAGAGATCGCTAGCCAAGAGATGATTATGTCCGGTAAAAATGAAAGATGATGAGATCACCCCATCTAAAGATCGAGACTGACATAGATCGAATGTCTCATCTACCCATCCGCTCAGTACTTATGTTTTGAGACAAGAGTATAACCTAATAGTTTTAAAGTGAGCGGCGCGTGATGTCTCTGTGACATGTAGTTCAGAGCTGGCCAAATTTCTGATGCTTTGACCAACAGTTCACCAAGGCACAAAATTTTGACATATCCAACCTAAGTGTAGATTGATGAAACAACACCTTCCTAATTGGCTACGGGTGGTTGGCGGACCGGGGTTGCGGCGGAGGGGTTGAACCAGCATGGTACATCACCTACCCAGTCCGTCCACTGGTTAACGGTGAAGGCATCCGTGGACGTCGTGTTCCTCCCACTCCTTCTATCTTATTTCGGGTGAAAACTTGATCTTCGGATCGGACGGTAGCGACGTTCGTGGTCGTGCCCTTCCTGGAGGCATCGTCTTGGAGATCTCGGTCTGGCATGTCCGTCGCACATCTTCCAAGATGATCGCTCCTCATGCTGGTGGTCTCCGTCGGCTCTAAGCAGATCCTTTTTTGCACATCTTATAGGTGCTTGCTAGTCGTTGAGGTTGTGTGTCGGTGCCCGGCATTCGTGTATCTTGCTTTGGGTGTGTGTGGTATCCATTTGTATCGGTTGCTTCGATGTATGTGATGGTTGTTTTACAATATAAACAGGGAAACTCTTTTTCTTTCGTTAACTGGCTTTCTTAAATGACGACGACTATACAAATATCAACGACGAGAACGTTACAGGAGAGGGCGTCGAATCACCCCTTCACAATTCTCGGATTTGGTGTCTTTTTTCACCACGATATAACTTCTTACTAATAAATATTAGTATTCCCTCCATCTCGAAATATATTTACAATCTAGAAAATTTCCTCCAAAAATAATTACTTTTTTAAAACAAAAAAATTACTTTCCCACCACCTAATTTAGGTGTACTGTTGTTTGCGCCAATATTTTTTAACCTCCCGCTAAAAGTCCCAAATTAGTGTCTTTGTTCCCACCAAAAAATTAGCCTCCCGCTAAATACCTTCATAACAACCCACGAATATATAATTGTAGATCAAATCACGGCGTCTTCACGGGCGATTGGATCTGAGCCCTCGTCTCTGTTCATCTGTGCTGCCGGCGTCATGACGGCGTCAACAGAGCGAACCACAGCAGCTGCACAGCGTCAGGTTAGTCCTCCCGATCTCCTCCCTCGCTGAAAAATCCAGTTCCCCTCCTCCCTCTCCTTTGCACCGCCCACCTCCGTCCGGGATCAAACCCCCTCCCCCGCAAGCTCCTCCTCGATGCGCGGCTCTCTCGATCCCGATCCATTCAGAGGGGCTGCCCCTTCTCTCCTCGCTCGCCGCTTGGTCGTAGAAAAGAAGTCCGAGCAGGGGACATGGCCGCCGCCGGTGGCATTTTCCCATCGCGCCTCAATTTGGCCGCCTCGGCGGAGGCACTCGCGGCCTGGAGGGTCGGCGGAGCGCCTCACCTTGGCCTGGAGGCTGGCCGCCATGGAGCTCGCCTCGGCCTAGAACTGGGGCTCGACGGGGCCTCCCGGCCCGGTTCATCACCGCAGCCGTCTCGGTTGTGCACGCCGGCGTCGTGACGTGGTGGGCAGGCGCTGGTTGCTGCATCACCCGACCCCAGCGTGCTTGCAGGCCTCTCCAGCATCTCTGCTCCTGGTTCGCTCTGTTTCCTCGTGGAGGCCAAAGGGGGTCGTGACCCCCCCTCCAAAACTGTATTTTGTTACTAATTACTAAGTGTTTTGGTGCAGCCCATCCGTGGATCATCTCTTGCCAATTTAATTATTATCTACATTGGTTTTTGAGCATTAGATCCATTAACTGAAAGGTATAGACGTACTCTGTATGTACAAACCCTGTGTTGTTAAGATGACATATCGACGACTGCTGATGAGATGACTGCCATATGTTCGATTACCTTGTAAATTCATGTCATTCGTATATGTTTTTATGCATATTTTTCTGCCAGTTTAAAAATTGCCCCCCCCCTCCCCCGCCCTATAGCTTGTCACGGTACGCCACTGGCTGTTTGAGCACCACTATGTAGATATTAGATGATATATGTGCGTCAACAGAGCAGAGGATTCAGGTTTAGTCATCCTCTGGATTGCATTTGATTCAGATTACTATAAGATGATTTTTAATAGATATTTGGTCTTACACGAGTCACATTGGAAATGTTTTTTCCTATTGATTCAGAGTAGTATTTTCATGAACAACCTATCACTGATACATCGCCTTTCATGTCATTGACATATGCTTAATACTTCTGAATAACGTACGTCAAGAGAACCTAGGATTCAGGTTTAGTGCATCCTCTGCATGTTATTCAAGCCACTATAATATGAGTTTTTAATAGATATTTTGTTTTTATTGCTTTCTTATATCGTGTTGCACCTTTTCTAGTTGGAATAATCAACATACATTTATACTTTTAATAGATGTATTGTGCTTCTTCTTAAATTGACTCAAAATTTTATGTCTGGTTTACCTACACAAGGGCACAATGATGAATTTTACGGAGGATGCTCCTGGTACACAACATCCTTACTTCATAATCACCTATCTGAATGGTGCAGAACATCAATGCTTTGTTAATGCTAAGTCCCATGATTGTTTTTGTGTGCAGTAAAGAAAGGCTCTGTTCTCTTAACAAGGATGGAAAGTATAACGGCATACAAAAACCAACATGGACAAACCAGATCTGGTAAATTGTTTAGCATTTGCTATAATGCATAAAATCTTGGTGTGGGTTAAATAGCTAAACCTTCAAGACTGCTAAATCTTTTACAGGAACTCCAGAACAATCTGACACTCCAGTGTCTGCTAATGACATGTGTTCCCTTGCTGAATGGCCATCCCATGCTCGCCGCAACCGTGCGCTACTACAGGATGGTACTTGCTTTCATTTACATTTGTGTCATCATTTCTTACAATCTAATACCGAGTAATACAATTTTTCTTGTATGATTTGGGCTGTAGAAGCTGGTGGACAGAAGAAGAAAGGGCGAGGTGTTCTAAAAGGTTTTAAAGCATCTAAGAAGCGTTTTGCCAATGGATCTGCAAAGCTAAATATTACATTCTCTGAAAAATTGGGTGGTACAGTAGGAATGAACTATCGTTCGTTCAAGGATGACGTGGTAGTCATAATGAAAAGAAAGCTACCACTCATTGGAGTGAGGACATGGTCGGACATTCACCCTACCATTCATCGACTCATTGTTGCAGATATGATAGTGCGTAGAACCTTTTTCACATGTGTTATCTTATTTTACCATCGATAATGCACTGCTTATGTATATTTATTTGTTGTATGCTTTACAGGACAAATGGGACCTGGAAGATACACCAGAAACAGAAGAAAAAGTTCTCAAAATTGCAAAAGAGCAATATAGAGGATGGCGATCAACTCTAAGCTCCACTTACAAGGCATACAAAACAGATACAGCTAGATTGGCTAATCTGTCGGAAGATTTGCAACCAGAAGAGTGGGAATGGATGATTGAGTACTTTGGCACTGATTCAAAATTTCAGGTTATCTCTAAGATCATAGTTTGTCTATTATGTGTTAAGATGAAATGGCTAGTCTCACTGGTTATATTTGGTTTCAATGAATTGATAGGATCGCAGCCAAACGAACACTGATAACCGTAAGAAACAGAAGACAAAACACATAATCGGATCAAAATCTTACTCGCAAGTTAGTTTTGAGAAGGTATGAGTCCAACTAAATATGTATGCCTCACTGCTAAATATGGTGTCATGTTTCAAGCATCTCATTGGTATATTACTTGCAGAGAAACTTGGAAACCGGAGAAGAGCCAGATTGTATTGCTCTGTGGGAACTCACCCACACGAACGATGGAACATGGTCTAACACAGATTCCCAGAAAGTTTACATGAGTACACTGACTTTTGGTTATTCTATAGTTAGTCAATGATGTGCATTCGGCATGTTTCGTCATCAGATGCGATTATTCATGCATTGGACCGTGCTATTCTTGTTTCATCTTTTATAGTGTCAATATTGATGCTGCACCTATAATTGTTCCTTCCATTTTTAGGACAAAGTACTTCAAGAGGTTAAAATCAAAGAAACTGAAGGTCCACTTTCAAGTGAGCAGAAAAACAATATTTTCCAGACCGCTTACAAAGACACTCTGGAATGCAAGTCATCGCAGCCTCGTGGGTACGGATACATGGCCAAAACTTCAACTGGTTCTGAAAGGTTTCGTATCTAGATCGAAGAGCAAGCTCGTGCTACAGCAGCCACCCAGGAGCGAAACTCTCAGCTCAGCCAGCAGGTCAATGAATTAGAAGATTAACTACAAGCTGAACGTGCAAACACACAAGAGAGGATTAACTTGGAGCGTGCTGAGAGAGAACAACTTGAGGAGAGGTTAAAAGAAGAGTGTGCTGAAAGGGAAAGATTGTTGCAAGAGGAGCGAACATCAAGACTGGAATTTGAAAAAAACATGATGGCAAAGTTTGTAGTATTGAGCCAACAGATGAGAACCCAACAGGTGATTACAGTCATATGCTTCCGACCTTGTAAGATGTATGTTGCTTACTTGCATTGCTAAAAGTGCACTTCTATTTATAGGTGCCTACGAAGAGGGTTGACAAAGAAAATAGTAATCCAAACTTGCAAAATATTTTTTTACAGAGATCTAGTCCTAATAAGACTCCAGGTTCAAGGCCAACTGCTATTTCTTCAAATGCGCTCATACAAGCTGCAACAAGGCATTCTCGAATGTTTAAAGCAATGGTAAGTCACAACCTTGCTTTCTCTTCATGTTTACCTGCATTTTATACGTCATTGGTCTTCATAATTAGCTAGCTGATTCTTCTCTTTTACCATGTGTGTTGCTGCATCGAGTCACAACTTAAATGAAAAAGGAATATGTGCTAGCTAGGGACATGAACTTAACTGAAACTATACATCTAGTCATAACTTAAATCAATAGTAGAAGCTTTTAGTAGATGTACGATCGGATGATGGCACCATTCTGTATGCACGAGCAGGATGTCATGAGCATGCGCGTGATGCCTTCGCTGATGAGTCCACTGCAATGTCCCATGCAGTATCTCTTGCCGCTGATATGGGGGTCGTGAGGGTCGTTTTTTAAACGGACTCGCAACTCCTGATGGAAGCACTTAATATCAATAAGGTTGACTTGTCAGCCCATGCTGCTGTTATTGAGGATACCAAGTACCCGCTCAAATTATGGTTTTCTTATTATGAAATAAATGTATGCCGTCGGTAACTCTGTTGCTCATGAGCTTGCTAGTCTTGGTAGGATGTTAGAACCTAACAACTATTTGGAATGGGAGGCTGATGTACGAGCCCTTGTGGATGTGCTTTGGGTGATTCAGCCTGGCATTGTTAAGTTAAAAGCAATGTTTTTTCTCAAAAAGAAGCTTTTAGTAGATGTACTTGTGGTTATGCTTCAGATATTTACACTTGTATAATTGTTCTGATCCCTTAGTTACATGCTTGCTAACACAGTATTAGTCCAATTAGTCTGGCGATAGTTTTTAACAATGGGACTGGAATAATTGTATGACGTATGTTATGTTCGACTAATTAACTAGAACTTTTTTTATTTCTTGATTGTAGGATCCAAAGAACTAGCTGGACTGGACTCTAGATCACGGGCAGTTTAGTCTTCGAAGTTAATTAGGATGGCTAAATTACATTTGAGTTTCATTTGATGGATATTTGCTATGAGAATTATGAATTTTGTGAATCTGCATATTATACGTATGGTTTTGAATATTGTAATCGAAATCCTGTATTTTTTTAATGGTTGCAATAGACTATTACCACACGAAACTGCTACGTAGACGATGCATGTGTGCACGACACTAGGACGACGGGCAGTCCAGCCGCTGATATGCGCTGGATAGTATGCATGGACGGCTTGATATGTGCTGTCGTGCACGAGTCGTCCGCACGGCGTCGTGTGTATAGCAGCGCTGATTACCACAACCCACTTTCGGTTGCCACATACTAGCACCAATAAAATATAGTGTTGTGTTATATCTCATTCGCTACGCCTTTCTGTTTTGTTGCACTAGGATGTTGCAATGGAGCACTTTATATTGTTGTAATAGCTTGGCGCCACAAAAAATTTCACGATGCGATAACAGTTTGGCGCCACCAAAGTAAGTTTGTTGAAATAGAGTATCATCACGGAAAGTATAGATTGTCGCAACAATTTCTTGCTACAAAGTTTTTACCTGTTGTGATACCTATTTATCACCATAAAAACAAGTATGTTGCAATTTTCTGTTACGACGATTCGAATATTTGTTGCCATAAGGTAATGCCACAAGCGCAGTGGGTCGTGGCAACATGCCTAATGCCACGAAAACAAGGATTGTTGCCATAGTTTATTGCCACAAGTATAGTGGGTCGTGGCAACATGCCTAATGCCACGAAAACAAGGATTGTTGCCATAGTTTGTTGCCACAATTGACTATTGCCACGAAAGAGTATTGCGCCATGAAATGGCCGTTGTTGGCATAGGTTGTTGCCACAAATGTCTATTGCTACGAGATATCAGTCTCCACAATTCGTTACATGTTGCATTAAAGCTATCTCCATAAATCAAAATGTGGCATCAGGTGAGTGTTGCCACGGGAAAACATGTGGCAACTTCGCGCATGGTTGTTGCAATAGCACACTTTATTACCACAATTCCTTTTTCGTGATAATAACCTATTACCATGTGTCCAGTCGTAACGGCTGCCAACGAATGTCGTTTCGTGGCAACAGGTACTTATCGCCACGAAACAACATGTATTGCAACAAACGGTTTTGTTGCAATAGACCCGAATCCTTGTAGTGGGGGCTGAGGTTTTTTAGTGTGTTAGTGAGAAGCTTGACAATGTCATTTGTGGGGCGTTTTGCAGAGAAATAGGTTTGAAGGCATCATCAACGATTTTGACGACGTCGTTTTTATGGAGGAGATCATGCGGGCCCCATTGAAACGTTCGACGTCCGTGCTTAGGTTGTGGAAGTCCAAGGAAAAAGGGAATGATGATAGTTTTGATTGAGTGCCAAAATTTTCGATAATAGCTAGGGTCGAAAATGTTCGGTCCTGGACTAGCATGATGCATGGTTTATTTCGAGGTGTCTTGGATTTCCTGAATGAAGAAGGGAGCATCTAAGCTTAAAAGTTGAGGGATTTGCTCCATATATAGGTGTTGAAAAATAAAACCATGTGCAATTGTATGAGAGGGATGCCTCCTGTGTTCTATGTATGTTGGGGAAACGATGTCTCCCTTCATCATGTATATAAGCGGGTCTCCCACATTGCAATAAAACTAGTGAATCATTTGAACTCTTCATCTGTCTTTTTACTTTCGCTGTACAATACGTTATCATCACGAAGACTCTATCAAGAGCAATCGGCGACACGAGAAGAAGGAACCGTCGAGTGGCAGTCCTTTGGAACATCAGGCCAGTACACGCGGGAGGCGCTCGGCCACGACGCCGCTCCTCCCGGGGCGGCAACACGACGCCAGTGAGTGAAGGCATCGATCACATCACCACGAGGCGATGGCAACAGCATGCAATGGCACGGTTGACTGCGCAAGGACATGGAGCGGGAACATCATGGATTTGGATTCGGTTGACGTTTATGGTCTTTAGAGTATCTACATAGTTCAAAGAAAGATCACGACGTTGACGTCTCCTGATCTATGTGGATGACTTCCTAATCGTCGCTGCTATAACTTTTTGGGTTGAAACAAGTTTGCTCCGTCGATGCGAGGCCCACAGGCAACATCGAGCTTTGCTCACGACACGTCCTCGGTGTATGCAAGACAAAGATCTCGGCGCCCCTGAGAATTTAGATGCAATTTTCTTTTTCTGTAATAATAAGGATGTGTTTGTAATACTTACTCGTACTTAAAAAAATATATGGACCTGGGTCCTTTTCTTGTTGAAAAGGAAAACAATGTGGCGTGTGGATGTGTTGTGAAGTTATTTTTATTTTTTTTAAATATAAAACGTGAACAATCGGAATACGAACGTGAAACGTGGAAAGGAGCCCGAGACGGCGAGGCCCGAAGCGCCAAATATAGGGGGCGGCCCGGATGTGGGATATCCACCGAGGCGAAACCCCCAAAAGAATCCGGAAAATATAAGCGCACACGCACGCACGCGAGCGAAACAACAAAATACCTATACGGCCGAGCCGAGGCCCATCGTCTCGTCCCCATCCCCTCCCCTCCTCGCCGGAACCCTAAGCAGCAGGGAGGGCGGATCGCCGCGGCGCGGGCGCACGGGCGGCGGCGATGAATCCCCAGCGGAAGCGCATCCCCAAGATCGAGCCCTTCAAGCACCGGGTCGAGGTCGACCCCAAGTTCTTCGACAAGTCGTGGAAGAAGCTCGATGACGCCATCCGCGAGATTTACAACCACAACGCCAGCGGCCTCTCCTTC
>NC_041382.1:746727256-746765238 GCF_002162155.2 Triticum dicoccoides | reverse complement strand
CGCTGTTGATTTTGGTGGTGCACGTGTCCTCGGGGAGGCGCGGCGACCGACGGTAGATGTGTTGGATGCCGCCAATTGGGATTCGTCGCTAGATAGATTCGTGGCTTGATAGATTCGGGTCGGGATTCGTCGCTGGATAGTGTGCCGATCGTGTCTTCTGTTTTTCTTAGTCTTTGCTGTATGACCGTAGATTGGATTGTGGGGATACTCAGTAAATTCCGAAGATTTTGTTTGGTCCGTGGTGTCTATTAGGTTATCCTATATGTATGCGAGTTTGTGGTTTGTTGTCAAGAAATCGTGATGCGCCGAGGCTTGAAAGGGCATGGACGTAGCGCTTAATCCTGGTAGCCGAGCTGGCGTGGCTGTGACTTGTGCAGGTTTATATTTGTTGTTTGGATATTGGGATGTGTTGCTCTGATTCTAGTTTTGGAGTCTGGACGTAGTTTGCTTACTTTTGGTAGAAATTAGTTGCATGGGTTTTAGCACGCCGTCATTGGAAATTGGTATGTCTTGCCCTGTTGTAGTTTTGGAACGCTGGATATAGCACATAGTTTTGGTGAAAATTAGTTTGTGCGTGTTTTGACCTGCAAGTGTGTCCGCAAGGCTGTGTGAAGCATAATATTTTTGCTGTTATGCTATAATTAATTTTTGTGTCCACAAAGTAAAGATGACATATTATAAACAATGTATTCTAGACAATGTTACCAAAAAAGTTTTGTGCTTAAATCGTTATGATAGTGTGTCTGTGTCATAATTATCCAAATGTTATGTATGATGAAAGTAATTGGAATTTACTTGTTTATAATAGGTTATCTTAGTCCTGAGTTTTTTTAGATAATTACTTGGAAACTGGGGTGAGGGGGTGGGCATGAAAGCTGTTAGGATACATTGTCTAGAATGTGCATATGGGTTTTATATCTTAAAAAAGGCAATATCTTTACTTTGCCCTGTGTTACCGTGGCAGTATTTTGTTTCTAGGTTCTGGTGTCGCTTCATCTTCGGGAAGCCCCTTATTAATTTTTGTTCCAGATTTCTTTGAGAAAAAAGTATTTTGAAGGTTGACATGACTTAATTTGATTGTTAATGTATGATTTCCATGAGCAAAGTCCTTGTGTTGTTATAACGGATTTAATACCGGTGCTACTTGCCACTGTAACCTTTCGACTCAATAGCTGTAAACTCATCCACGACTAGCATGGAAACATTGGTGTTACAAAAGGGTACTCGTAGACACCTGTACCAATGCTGTTCACATTGTTTTAGTGCTTAGTTCTCATCTTGAAACCAAGATCTTGTCTGGCGTTAACAAACACTATTGCCATAATGACATATGGTGTAATTTTTGCAAGTAGTAATGGCTATATCTACTGGGAAAAGGTATCTTGGATGCACTTGAACCACTGTATTCGACAATAGAATTAATTAAGGTAGGTGCTGAAGTGACCACGCTAGCCCGCGTAATAATGTTGTAGTTAGCTAATTTATTGTTTAATGGATTAGCGAACTTTCTCAGCAAACCATTCATGCTTGCACAATAGCCCAATTCATTTACTCATCCTGGGACTTAGGCTATTGGGTAGAAATGAATTCAACTTTGTAGAATGAGAATGACATCCATGCTGGTTCTTTGGGGTATGGTAAGTCCAACCCACTAAATTAGGTAGGTGTATAATGGAAATTCCATGATATTTTTTCCTAAAAACTTATCTGTTCTTGAACAAGAAAAGAGGTCTGACACATCATCTCTTTACAAATGAAGTAGTAATTTAACCTGCATCCTGATGAAAAAATGTCGCTATATAATTTGGAAGTTCCTTTTGGGGAATTAATGTAAGGCTGCATATAAAATTTTACACTCCCTTTTAGTAGAAGTCTTTTTGGAGTAGTGTAACTGGTAAAGTTGCCTTTTACCAGATAATACAATCTAGGCTTCTCTTTATGCCAAATAGATAAAGTTATCATGATACAAACACTGAAACACATTCCCCTTCTGGGACCTACTGTTTTTCTGAATCATGAAATACAATAAAGAATTTAGCCCATAATAGCAGTCATGCGTATGTGGTCCTTCTGAATTTAGGAAATCCTGGTTGTTTAGTTAGTCTCAGGAAAGCCCAGCTTTTTTGGATAGTGGTAGTAGACCCCAAGTTTTTTTTACATTAGCTTTGTCATCCTTGTACATATGGCTTTGCTTATGTTATGAAAGAATCATTATTTTTCCTTTGTACATTTGCAAGGTCTTCTTTAACTAAGATGGAATAGATAGAGATATGACATATGAGATTGCAGAGTATAAATGACCTGTTTGATGCATTTTTTTTTGAAGACTGGATAGCTCGGAATTTAAATCATATATAGGACTTGTCTGCTTTTATTTAGTTCACTGAAGATTATTTCAAAGAAATACTTTTCACACTTTTCTGCATAACAAACTGTATGAATTTTTTTCCTGTAAAATTGTCTTTATATAATGTTTTAGAAATTGTGGCTGGCATGTGTGTTTTCCTGCCTTTATTTTGGGAGTTGGTTTTGGGATTTCTTAGTGTGCTTATTGACTAAAGATGCCATAAGTGTAGTGCAGACTAGTCTGTGTTTGTGTTTTAGAGCTTATGTGTGGTGGCTGTGCTGTTTTGAGGTATGCTGAGGAATGACTTGCTTTATTATCTGAATATTATTTTTAGGCCATATATTACTGTTCTGTCATGTTGCTATTGGTTTGTGCAGATATTGTTATTTAAATTTCATGATGTAATACTCCCTTTTGTGTTGGCCAGGACCGCATATAACATGGTTCTTCACAAGCATGGTGGGAGGCTATACGATAAATTGGCAGAGAACTTGAAAGGACACCTTAGAGAAATGGGCAAATTAGTAGAGGCTGCCCAAGGTGGTTTGTTCTTGGAGGAGCTACAGAGAAGGTGGGCTGATCATATCAAGGCTTTACAGATGATCAGAGATATACTGATGTATATGGATAGAACATTTATTCCATCTAGCAAAAAGACACCTGTCTTTGAGCATGGTCTAGAACTGTGGAGAGATATTGTTGTCCGCTCCCCCAAAATTCATGGGAGATTGGTCGACACACTTCTGGAACTCATTCATAGAGAGAGGATGGGTGAGATGATAAACAGAGGTTTGATGAGGAACACGACCAAGATGCTGATGGAACTGGGGTCGTCTGTCTACCAGGATGACTTTGAGAGGCCATTCCTTGAGGTGTCTGCAAGTTTCTATAGTGGTGAGTCGCAGCAGTGCATCGAGCGTTGCGACTGTGGTGAGTACCTGAAGAATGCTGAGAAGCGGCTTGCTGAGGAATCGGAACGTGTTTCGCTGTATATGGACGCCAAAACTGCAGACAAAATAGCTAATGTTGTGGACAAAGAGATGCTCTCGAATCACATGCAGAGGTTGTTTCTTATGGAGAATTCTGGTCTTGTGAATATGCTCATTAATGACAAGCATGAAGACCTGACCAGGATGTATGACTTGTTTAAACGTGTCCCTGATGGGCATTCAACCATTAGATCTCTCATGGCTTCTCATGTTAAGGAGACTGGAAAGATTTTAGTGACTGACCCAGAGAGATTAAGGGATCCTGTTGATTTCGTCCAGCGTCTTCTAAATGAGAAGGACAAGTATGATGAGATTGTCAGTGTTTCATTCAGCAATGACAAGACTTTCCAGAATGCTTTAAATGCCTCATTTGAGCATTTCATCAACTTAAACAATCGCTCCCCTGAGTTCATATCATTGTATGTTGATGACAAGCTTCGGAAAGGTGTGAAAGGTGCTGCCAATGAAGAGGATATTGAGACAGTTCTGGACAAGGTTATGATGCTGTTCAGGTACTTGCAGGAGAAAGATGTTTTTGAGAAGTATTACAAGCAGCACTTGGCAAAACGCCTTCTATCTGGGAAAACTAGTTCTGATGAAGCTGAGAGGAACATGCTTGTGAAGCTGAAGACAGAATGTGGCTACCAGTTTACGTCAAAGCTGGAGAGCATGTTCACTGATTTGAAGACGTCTCAGGATACAATGCAAAGTTTCTATGCCAATCTCGCTGGTGACAGTGACGGCCCAACAATATCTGTCCAGATACTCACCACTGGATCTTGGCCAACACAGCCATGCGCTACCTGCAATCTTCCACCTGAGATCCTTGGTGTTTCTGAGCAGTTCCGGGCACACTACCTGGGCACGCACAATGGCAGGAGACTGACATGGCAGACAAATATGGGGAATGCAGACATCAAGGCAACATTTGGAGACCGCAAGCATGAGCTGAATGTCTCGACTTACCAGATGTGTGTCCTGATGCTATTCAACTCAACAGATACTTTGACCTACAAGGAAATTGAGCAGAACACAGCCATACCACCTGTTGATCTGAAGCGCTGTCTCCAGTCTCTTGCCTGTGTGAAGGGCAAGAACGTGCTGCGGAAGGAGCCCATGAGCAAGGACATATCCGACAGCGACGCTTTCCACTTCAACGACAAGTTCAGCAGCAAGTTGGTGAAGGTGAAGATTGGCACGGTCGTTGCGCAGAAGGAGTCAGAGCCAGAGAAGCAGGAGACCCGCCACAGGGTCGAGGAGGACCGGAAGCCCCAGATCGAGGCGGCCATCGTGAGGATCATGAAGTCCAGGAGGGTCCTGGACCACAACAGCATAGTGACGGAGGTGACGAAGCAGCTCCAGGCGCGCTTCCTGCCGAACCCGGTGGTGATCAAGAAGAGGATCGAGTCCCTGATCGAGCGCGAGTTCCTGGAGAGGGACAAGGTAGATAGGAAGCTCTACCGCTATCTTGCGTAATTAGGTTTTCTTTTGCTGTCGAAACATTAGACGTCCAGTGTCCATGAATGAAGAAAAAACATGTCGCGTCGGTACCGTTGACTTGGATCTTGGCTGTAGTTCTGCTGCAGAGTCGTGGTGGCTTGGAAACTTCCGGTCTGCCATCTTTGGTACATAATATAGAACCATCTTATATCTCAGTGTTTATGCTTGGGTTGTTGCCGCTGGTTGCTCTGTGGTTTGATGCTTGGTTTGGTGGTAGCCGCAGTTGTTGCCTGATGCTTCCTGCTGCCTTTTCTGTGTAGTGTTTGAGATATATTGCAGGAGCTTAGACGAGTGTTCCTGTATTAGCATCTTTCGGTTGTTAGCATCTTGCTTGTTAGCATATTGAAGGTGATAACTTGTAGGTAAATGATTCCTTTTGGACATCTAATTGAGAGATTTTCCCATTGCAACTCGATTTCATCTGGTCTAACATAAACAATTTCATGCCCAATCGAGCTAATAAACCAAAACAAAGCTGCTAAACCTGACGAGTAATTCACTCATGGTCTAATCATTTGGTCTAACATCACCTACAAAGTATTTACATGAACAAGGTGACCCATCCTCTTGGACCTACTGATTTTAACAAATTGAATTAAACATGCTAAAAAATCCGCAAAGAGACCTGACGGGCATCCTAAAGAACTGAACTAGTATCTACATTGCCGGCGACCTTCGCCGTCGTCATGGCGCCACCAGGTGCACCGGAGCCGCCGCCATCGCCGTAGAGCTTGAGGGCCTTGACCTTCTTCTCCCTGAGCTTCTGCACCTTGCTGTTGCGGTTGGAGTGCTCGCCGCTGCGGAAGAAGGGGCTCGTCGACGGCCGGTACTCCGGCACCAGCTTGTCCCTGCCCATCCTGTACCGGATGCCGCACGCGTTGCACAGCGTGGCCGGCCCGTCCGGCCCGTTCCGCCACTGCGGCGTCTCCGTCGTGTGGCAGTGCCCGCATTCCTGGCCCTCCGCCGCCTGCTCCCGCTTCCGCCCCGCCGACCGCCGGCGGCCGCCACCCATGTCGTCGACCTTGCTGCCGCCGTCGCTGCTGTAACTCAAACTCAACTTGCCGGGTTTGATGTCGCTGCCGCCGTAAATCAACTTGCTGGGTTTGATGTCGCCGCCGTAACTGAACACCCCGGCGTTGTCGGCGCTGACACCGTGTCCGCCGTGGGCGGGCGGCGCCTCGTGAACGGCCGGGACTCCGAAAGACATGGACGGGTGGGACCAGGGCCGCTTGCGCGCGGCGGCCGGCTGGCGGCGCGGTTTGGTGGGCACGTCCCAGCGCGGGAACGCACCGCCGGAGTTGGTCTTCCGGCCGGCGGCCGGGCAATGGGTGAGCCGCAGGTGCACGTCCACGTCCATGGGCGCCGGCGGCGAGCAGTCGACTCCGAGGGCCTCTAGGAACCTGTCGTCCAAGACGGGCAGGGAGGAGATGAGGGCCTCGTCGACGGCGTCGTCGGGCCAGGGCAGCCCGTCCCCATCGCACTCGTCGATACGCTGGTCGTCGAGAGAGAAGAAGGGCTGACGCATGTGATGAACTCGCCCGGGAAATCGGGGGAATCCCAACCAAATATGTAACAGTAAGATCCCTAGTTTTACGGGGTGTGATGATTACCCATGATGCACCCGATCGGTCGCGCCGGTGCCGTCGGACTTTCTTTGTTCGCGCGGCCCAGGATAGGACTTGCGAAAGCAGCAGGCCTTGCCGTCTGGCCGCGGCCCAAAGCAGGCCTTGTTGTGCTAGACTTGCCTGTGTCATGAATTAAACTAGGGAATCACTTCACCTCAAAAAATTGTCTCAAAAAAAAAACCTCAAAAAAAAACTATGTCATGAATTAAACTAGGGAGATACAAAAAAAAAAACTAGGAATTCGTCGACAGAGTAGGTGATTGTTCAGATAGTATGTGCCACCACTAAATTTTATTGCCACCTAAACCGGCATGGAGAATTCTAGCGCGCCGCAATGGATGGTCAGGCAAGCTCGTATGCTCCCCCCCAATTCATTCTGGTCCCAAAACTTATAAGAGAAGTACATCCTCGACTATATGCTTCGGCCAATTCCAAAAACCGTGAGCGCTGTGTACAAAGAATGAAAATATAGCGCCGATTAGGGAATGACCCGCAAAAAAAAAGAAAGTAAAATGCATCGGTAGTTATTGTACTTGTGTCAAAAGTTCACTTTGATCACTGTACTTAAGAATATGGTTAATACGGTCATTATATACGTATTGCGATGATTATATGGTCACTGGCTCATCGCATGGCTTCGTATTTTGTCTAAGCTGACCGGTCAAACTTTCTATGTGGAGCCTTGAACATGGACCCATATGTCAGTGGGTGGAAGAGAAGAATTAAAGGCAAATAAATATTCATGCGGCCATGGGTATTCAAACCATAGATCCAACTCCAAGGAGCAACCCGCGTGTATTAGCCACCAGAGACTAAGTTCAAAAAAAAAAAGCCACCAGAGACTAACCGCTTTGTGTTTAACTTGATAGTGACATAGTAGTTCGATGGACATAAGCATGCAATCACGCATGCAGTGCACCCACTCACGCCCGCACGTACGCCGTGCACACCAGTCCTTGTGTGCACGCACGCACTAGCACGGATGCATACAGGGCACACACATGTACGGAGTGCACACCCGCCCGCATTGCTGCCGTCTCACGCCCTACTCCCTCCACTGCCTCACCATGCAGCTCATGGATGGAGACCTGCCTTGCACGACGCCTCACAAGCACTTGCTGGGTCGTGGTACTGATCGATGCTGGGTGATGCATAGGAGCAGTGGGACAAAGTGGCGCAAACGAATACCAATTCTCAGTCTTGCGTGAGATGGTCACATGGCAGACAACGACGACACCGGACACCCACACCTGGTAGCTTCGTCGCCGGCGCGTGCGTGCGTGCGTGCTAGTGTACGAGCGTGTGCATGCCTACTAGTGAGTAGTGAGTGTGTCCATGCGTGCTTTTACGGTGCTAGTATGCGTGCGTGCTAGTGTACGAGCGTGTGCATGCCTGCTAGCGAGTGTTTTTTTTTTTTTTTTTTGCGGGGGGCCTGCTAGCGAGTGTGTGCACGCGTACTGGCTAGCGCGGGTGGGTACGTGGTAGCGCTAGCGCAAGTCC
The DNA here is from genome assembly GCF_002162155.2 of Triticum dicoccoides. Taxonomy (NCBI): domain Eukaryota; kingdom Viridiplantae; phylum Streptophyta; class Magnoliopsida; order Poales; family Poaceae; genus Triticum; species Triticum dicoccoides. The sequence goes on along the minus strand of NC_041382.1, from coordinate 746,757,277 downwards.
CAGGTTCTAGCCCCCCTCCGATGCACAGTTTTTCCTATTTATTTCTTCCCCCAACCCACTGACAGGTGGGACCGCATATGTAGAGAGGAGATTAGGCTGCCATGTAAGAAGTTTGACCGGTCAGCTTAAACAAAATATGAAGCCATACGGTGAATCAGTGACTGTATAATCACCGTAATGCGTATATAATAACCGTATTGATCGTATTCTTGAGTAGAGTGACCAAAGTGAACTCTTGACACAAGTACAATGACCACAGATGCATTTTACTCAAAAAAAGAAGATATAGCGCCGATTAGGGAATGACCGTAAGAAATTCTTGCCCATCGACTCCCTCAAACAAAAGTTTTCTGCTCCCGTCGCCGCTACGCGTGCTCCCCCTCTGTCTTCCATACACCGGCAGCGCCCTCCCTCGGCCCATAGTCCCCTCGCTTTCCCAACGGCGAGCGACAATGGAAAGGCTCACCTGTATTGTCACAATCAGCAGTGGCGCAAGGATGCTTCCATCATCTCTTGCGTCGGCAATTTAATCTCTCAGATACGGAAGCTCATACTTATGACTGCACAGATCCGCACATCGCATCCTCAATTGGCCTAGCCAGCCATGCATCTATATTCCGGTCTATTATGAAATCCAAATCCATGTAACACAATTATTTGACCAAACTGTTAGTTTCATAATCCAGTGTTTGCTACCAGTTAATTGGTTTATTCTAATATGAAATTTTCTGTATGTTATCAACCTTGTCTTGGTTTAGCGTGTCAACACTGAACACTAGATGAATTATAATGCATTTTTTTGTTTGTACATGGCAAGCATTCCTATTTTGCTATTTTCAAACCATTATGTTGTGACAGCTAAAAATTCTTCCGATATCCATGCTTCATAAGCATCATATACGTGTTTTTCAATCCAATTTGTTTGCTTCAGTAGACCCATGCTTCTACCTTTTTTTTTTTGTTGCATGTTGGTGTCTATAGTTTTCCAAAGCATTGCTCCACCGAAATCTCGTTGGCAAGCAAGGCTGATTTTGGGTTTGAAATTTCAATGCTTCTATGATGACTCTATGCCTTGTGACTACATTAAAAAAATTTGATTCCTAATCTTCCTTGGTCTCTTGTATGTGCTTCTTGTGTACAGATAGACAGCAACATCGAAACATGCTTCTTGATTTAGTATATTAGTTTGCATAGGTAAGTTATGTTCAAACATGGGCACATACTTTATATATCTGTCATCTACTCCCTCCGATTCATAATAATTAAAGTTCTAGGATTATCCTAGGTCAAAACTCTTTTTAATTTGACTAAGTCAATAGAAAAATTTGCAAAGACCGACAATATCAAATATATATATTTGGTATAATGAAACATATTTGGTGCTGTTGATTTTGATATATACTTCATCAACTCAATGAAGTTTTACTTAGAGTAATCCTAGAATTTCAATTAGTATTTGAAACAGATGATGTATGTTGCAAAGAGTTCATGTCATCATTTTGTTTCTTTCTAATGGTTCAAGTGCACATTCAGGTAGTATGTGGTTCCTATGTTACTAACATCTATTAGACATTTGATAGTCGTGTACACGTGCACATTATGGAACACTCTAGCAAAGATAGTTGAAGGTACTTAAGTAGACACAACCACATATAGACATCTCGTAGACACAACCATATCGTAGGCACAACCACATATTGCAAACTAATCCACTGATAAATATGTTTTTATTTAGTTTTCTTACACTGCATATTAATATGAAGTTTAGTTTACCGAAAAATCATTTGTTAAAACAAATGATAGTCTTTTGAATTGTACTATATAATATAAATTATGTTATCATATTCATCAATATTGTTATGTGATAACGCTACCAGATACAATAAAGTGAAGTTCCTACTCACTTGATCACGGGAGAGTATGATTAGCCACCCATGATCAAAGTTCTCGCTGACTCGAAATTTTGGTTTTTATTACTTAAAAAATAAGTAAAATTGTTTAGTATAAACCAGTTATTTAGCGTCAAACCCGTACAACCCCGTTGAGCAAGTTTCCAAGGCAGTAGAATGTGGTGCACGATGCAGAGTACATCATCCGTCCACCGACAACAACATCGCTCATGCTCTCAGTGTCCCGCGCGCCGACGTTCATGTCTGATCAGATGTAAATACAGTGGGGTTTTTCGCCCAAACTGCGAGTGTCGTGTTCTCCTCAGGGACTAGGCGACGGCAACTATATTCGGCTAAAGCTAGGTAATACAATTTTGAGTGATAAAAACAGCAAAAAAACCTAAAATATTTAAGATTGTTCCCGAAGATAATCCACAAAGACAATGCAAAATAGCAAAGGGAGGTTTAGAATACACTCACTGTCGATCTGGTATTTTTGTATTTTAATAAGGCACACAACCAATCAGCAGGACAAAAAGGAACTTACTATAGATGACTGAGCTCTACTAAAGGGACTACTAACAGGGAATAAAATGTCAGGATAACAATACTAGGACTAGAAATTTACTAGTAGAGGGACAAACACACATGCATGAATACACATATAGGATGGCAGAATACTAATTCACAGAGCAAAATCACACTGACATAACACTCTGATCAACTGGACATTAACTAATAAGAACACATAAAAAGATGCACTATATTTAAAAGTATGAAACTAAACACATAGCAATTTGAGCACTAGTCATGTAAACAATACACACCATACACATCTCAATTCTGAATTTTACAAAGTCTGAACCTTACAAGGTTTCAAACATCTCAATTGCACAGATATTTTAGAGAGAGAGGGAGAGAGAGAAAGATAGAGACAATAGGAGGTTGGAGAGAAGATTAGGAGCAGTAGCAGTAGGGGTTCAGAGGAGCAGCAACAATTTGTGGTTCAGAAGAGAAGCAACAACAACGGAGGTAAGGAAGCAGAGCAGCAGCGAGGTAGGGGAAGTAGCAGCAAGCGAGGTTCAGAGAAGAAATAGAGCAGCGGGGTGAGAGGAGGATCAGCAGCGAGGTAAGGAGAAGGAGAAGATGCAGTAGCAGGGACGTGGGGATAGAGAGCAGCAGCAGCGTGAGAAGAAGCAGCAGGGCGCAGCAAGAGAGGGGCAGCAGTTTCGTGATGGAGAAGAAACAGAGGGGCTTGGAGAAGAGGAGGCAGTAGCAGGAGGTTGAGGAGAAGAAGGAGGAGGAGCAGCGTGGTGGTGTCGCGGTGAAGGTGGAGGCGCGGTGGTGAGGGGCCACCACCACGCCGGCCTGGCCATGGCGGCGGCCGGAGGTGGAGAAGAAGGGGTGAGGGAGAGATGTGTGTATCCAGGCCCGGTTTGGGAATGGAGGCTGCTAGGGATTTTGATCCCCTCCTCTCATTTGCCACTTTGCTAATTGGCCCTTCATCTCTTCTTCCTTCTTCACAAGAAGATCCTTCTATCATTCTTCTACCCCTCGGTTACTTCTTTTCTTCTTGCTCGGGTCCCTCGTTCTCTCGTTCAAGCCCCAAGTCTCGTCGCGTTTGGCAGTCCGACCGAATCTTGAAGTTTATAGTGCCTTTGCGCACTTCTCTGCAAAACAAACAATTCACTAGTCAACATGCTCTTTCATGAATATCATTCAAATGTTAAATATTTCATAGCAAGAATTGATGGTCAAAACTCAACGAATGGTATATTTCTATGCCAAAATTATGTATATGAAATGTGCTTATCAAGTTTCCCCACACTTAAATCTTTGCTTGTCCTCAAGCAAAGGAATATGACAAAGGGAAGATAGTGAAAAGTGAATTGACTAGAGAATGTCCCCGTGAAGTAAATCTCCAAACAATGCATGCTTTGGACTTAGCTAGTGAAAATCAATGGTTAAGAGTGATACAGAGCAATAGGACACTAGTAAACTCAATCATTTTAAACTTTTACAAAGATAAAAGTGGATCAACAAGTTCAAATGCTGATTGTGCCAAAGGGTTCCTAAAGAGAGCATGATCCCAAAAAAACTTATTACCCGGAACATAACATTATGGTTGAAGCACTTATTGAATTTGAAGGAAGTAATGATAATATTTTATTGATCTCACCAAAAGAACATACCACCGATCCCGAGAACATGGTATACACCTGGCTCGACCAATTATTAGTTTTTTTGTTTGTCTCCCCAAAGGAACATACCACTGATCCCGAGAACATGGTATACACCTGGTTCGACAATTACATTTTTATTATTAATTACTGCCCAAGCTAACCCGATTTCACATGCCACCAATCCAGGGAACATGACATGCTACTGTAGGTAATATAGTAGATAATATAGCATGGAGCAATCAAAAATAGATAATATAGCATGGAGCAATCAAAAATTATAGATACGTTGGAGACGTATCAGGGGAGGATTTGGAAACTTGCTTGTCCAGCAAAGGTTAAAATATTTATTTGGCGTACACTTCACGACACCATTCTGTGTCATGTTAAGTTAGCTAATAGACATGTGAAAGTCTCGCCTGAGTGTCCTGCCTGTTCATCTGGGCCAGAAGACACAAAACATCTGTTGTTTCTATGTGACAGAGCAAAAGAAGTCTGGAGAAGACTAGGGATGGACGATATTATCGACAGAGCTTGTAAAATAGACTATGCGGGTGAGGTAGTCTTGGAATATTTACTTTCATTACCAGATCAAGAACTATATATTATGGGCACTCGAAATGTGCGTGACATGATTGCCATATCAGCCTGGTACTTGTGGTGGGAAAGGTGCAAAGTGGTACACAATGAGACTACTCAAAATGCACAACAGATATCTATGGGGATACATGCTGTCACTGCCAATTTTGTTAATGCTCCCTCTCCGAAGGCTTCCATGAAAAGAGGAGGATGGTCTAGCCCCCCGACGGGATTTGTTAAACTTAACGTTGATGCTTTTTTTGACCACGACCTTCTCAGGGGTATGATCAGGGCGGTCTTAAGAGATGACAAAGGTAGGTTCATCGGTGGGGGAAATGGTAAGATTGACTGGTGTGCAGATGTGTTGATGGCTGAAGCTTTGGAGTTAAAATTCGGCCTATCGCTTCCGCAAAGGACGGATTGTAATCACATAATTAGTAACTCGGATAATATGGAGGTGATCGAGACCATGAACGAAGGAGGACGATCGCCGGGGGCAGCAGCTGCAATTTTTTATGACTGTTTTCACTTAGCTTGCGATTTTCCTATTTCTAGATTCGAGCAATGTAATAGAGAAGCAAATAAAGTTGCTCATGAACTTGCCAAGTTGACTAGATTTTCCTTCATTTCTGATTGGCTCGAGGAACCACATAATGCAATTATACCAATCCTCATAAACGATGTAATGATTATTTCTAATGAATAAGAGCAACTCCAATGGGGTGACCCATTTCGTCCGTTGGCGTCCGTTTGGGTCAGCGCGGACAGAAAAGGCGGCCCAACATGCCGACCCAAACAGACGCGCATCCGCTTGGCATCCGCATGGCGACCCATTCCCGACCTAATTTTGAGCCGGATTTGCGTTGGCGCGGACACAAGACAGACGCGCGCGCGCCTACTCCTCTCCCTGGGCCCGCCGGGCGGTGGGAGCCACCACCCCCCCAAAAAATCGTCCCGCCCCCGCGCGCGCTCCCGTCCCACACTCGCCATGGACGATGATCTCGAGCTCGACGCCGCCGCTGGCCTCGCCTCCCTCGCCTCGTCCGGCAAGACGATCGCCCCCTCCGGCAAGGGCAAGCCTCGTGCCCCATGCAAGACCGCCGCCGCGCCCAAGCCAAAGAAGGCGCTGACACCCGAACAACGGGTAAGGGAGTCGGCCAAGAGGAAGGGCCGGAGGCACGCCGTGGACGCGAGGGATGAAGCCGTCGCCGCTGCCGCCATCACCGCCGCCACGCAGCAGGAGGTCACCACGGCCCACGTCGCGGCAGCAGCAAGGGAGGCGCCTACATGCTAGGGTTAAACCCTAGCCAGCACAGCCTCCTCAACGCCGCCGTCGCCAAGGAAGAGGTCATGGTTCGAGAAGATGCTGGCCGACATGCTCAAGTTCACCGACGAGTGATCTCGTGGTCGTGAGCGCCTTCCTTTTTTGTATGTCGGCTTGTGTGCTGGCATGACCACGGGGCCACGATGCCGTGGTCGAACTCAAGTCCTACCCCCCTTTTATGTGATGGCATGTGTGTCGGCCGCTAGCGAGTGCGCCATCATGAACTGCTGTGATATTTTTTGAAGCCGGCAATGTATACCGGCGCTGGCATGGTGCCGGCATGATCTATGGCCGTTGGCATGATCTGTGGCCGCGGGCCTTTTTAAAAAATTGAGTGCAGACATGAAATGGGTCGGCGCGTTGGGCGCACTGCCGACCCAAATGCAAAATTGGACGGACGCCGGGCAAGCGGCCGATCCAAATGGATAAAAAACGGACAATGGTGCCGTCCGTTTGGGTCGGCCCATTGGAGTTTCTCTAAAGCTCGAACTTTCTTTCAAAAAAACCACACACACCCCACACTCGCTATCAGCAGCGACCAGGTCCACACTGCACGCGGTTTACACCTTTTCCCCCTCATCCAGCCTCTGACCGTTGGGCCCAGCCTGTGGTGCTTCCTAGCCCGCCTTGTCAGTCGTGACATGCCTTCGATCCAGTTGTAGGCATGTATCGGAAAAAGTCCATTTCAAACCCTGAACTCGTAGACGTTCGGCGAAACGAACCCCCAAGTCGAAATCCCGGTCGATTGCACCCTGAACTATGCAATCCCGGTCTAAATCAAACCCTGAGAAATGTCAACCGGAATTTGTCTAGCTGGTGGGCCAAGGAGCACCCGTCCTCCACGCTAGGCCAGCCCATTTTATATTTTTGTTTGCTCAAAAAAATATTTTATTTTTCTGTAGCTCTTTGCGCCGGATCCTATTTGACGCCCGCAGCCGTCAAAAGGACGAGCCTTCGCTGAAGAGACTCACAACTTGGATGGGCCCACCTATGGATTTGGTCGCTGTTGTTTCCTTGTTTCTTCCTGTTTTTTTTCAATTTTCTTCAATGGTTTTTGGCTTCAAGGTTTTCCACTCTTTTGGCCGGTTTCCAGTTGTTTTGTTTCGTTTTTTTTTTGTCTTGGTTTCTTTTCTCCTTTCATTTTTTCTTCTATGTTTTCTTTTTTATTTTCTGTTTCTGTTATTCTTCTCTTTATTGCGTATTACAAAAAAAATTCACTGCATATTATAAGAACTTCATCATATTAAGGAAATGTTCGTCATATATTATGAAATAGTTCACCTTGCTTTATAAAAAGATCGTCATATATTACGAAAATGTTCACTATATATTATTAAATTGTTCAAAATATATTAGAAAATGCTCACTGTGTATTTAAATTTTGTTCATTGTATATTAAGAAAATTTTCAATGTATAGTATAAAATGTTCATTTGTATGTTTTAAATTTTTTTCAGTATTATTTTACAAAAACTTTTACTGTATTTTAAAATTTGTTCAACTTATATTATAAAAATGTTGAATGTTTTTAAAGAGTTGCCGTTGTCTTTTCTACTTTAAGAGTGGCGCTGCTACAATTTCCATTGAATCGCTAGCCCGTCTGGCTAGTCTTGCTAGAATTAAGTAAGAGGTTGCAGCTTCGATTCCGCGCGAGCGCTTCTATTGTTTCAGAATTTTTGCTCACCACTTGAACATCTTTGTAAGAAAATCTTTTTTTGCAGTCAGTTCTATGTTTTTATTTACAACAAATATTTGTAAACAGAAAAAAAAAAATCGAACAAGGTAACAGAAAGCAAAAAGAAACAGCACCAGCACTGGGTCGCGTGTTCAAGGCACACCATGCACTTTTTTTAACAATAAACAAAAGCGGGCCAGGCCAGCAGAAGCCCTTTGTGAATTTTTATTTCTTAACAGAAAAAAACTAAATCGGGCCGGCCCAGCGGGGTGCAGGTGTGTGGCTGTGTGCCCTCAGCGAAATCCCAGCCATCCAAACGACTTGAAGGTTTGATTTAGACCGGGATTACATAGTTGAGAGTGCAATCGACCGGGATTTTGATTTGAGGGTTCGTTTCGCCAAACATCTACAAGTTCAGGGTTTGAAATGGATTTTTTTCGTATGTATCTGCCTCAACCAAGGGTCGCGGCAGGGCGAACCAACCTCTGGTTGAGATGGTTAGGTGGACAGTGGTATCCCCAACCCACCAGGGTTCAAATCCTAGTGCTCGCATTTATCTTGCATTTATTTCAGGAATTCCGGCGATACGCTTTCAGTGGGAGGAGACGTTCCCGTCGACTACGAGGCGACCGGAATTTTGACTTGAGGGTTCGTTTCGCCAAACGTCTACAAGTTCAGGGTTTGAAATGGATTTTTTCCGTATGTATCTGCCTCCACCAAGGGTCGCGGCAGGGCGAACCAACCTCTGGTTGAGATGGTTAGGTGGACAGTGGTATCCCCAACCCACCAGGATTCAAATCCTAGTGCTCGCATTTATCTTGAATTTATTTCAGGAATTCCGGCGATACGCTTTCAGTGGGAGGAGACGTTTCCGTCGACTATGAGGCGCCTACGGTAACTTCGTAAAATCTCAAGATGATATGCCGGCTCAGTCTCTCGAAGGTGCTCATAAGGGTAGGGTGTGCGTATGTACATTCATAGGGATGAGTGTATGCGCGTTTATATGAGTGCTTACGTCTGTACTGTGTTAAAAAAAAAGTCGCGGCCGGGAGAGGTGCAGCCTCGCCGTCCTGCATGATGCATGGATGCACGAAGACAACGCGTGCACCATCGGCCGTGACGTCATGCATGCGTGGAGCTTAATTATTGCCGTCATGCACGAGAGACGTGCTTAAGTCTCTTTTTTTTTCTGGAAACTTTTCACGTGTTTAATAAGTCCTCTCCTACGCGGCCGAGACGTACGTGCTGGGTTAAGAAGTCGATCGACACTACAACGTGCGAAAGTCGATCGACAGCACGCGTTCATCGAGCAGCTGTTCTACGGATCCACGGCGGAAGCCAAGCAGCCGCAGTATCACCGCCATCCGAGCTGAATACGGTGTTGCCGTCGACGTCGGCCGTGCTGCCGCCATGGATGGAGAGCATCTCGCGGGTGCCTCCGCCCAGGCTCAGATTCGACGATCCATCTCGGACTCAGACGACAACATGCTCGATTTCCTTCCCTTCCATGGACGAGGCGGCGGACGAGGCGGGGCACACCGTCCTGTACGACATTGACGCCGCCTTCATCCAGCCGATCCCATGCCTCAGCAGTCCCAAAGGAAACAAGCCCATCCGCTTCTCCACCGCCGACCCCGACGCCTCCGACAACGGCCGTGGTCATGTCCGTCCTCTACGTTATGTGCAACTACCCTGCAAGCCGCAATCCCTGCAACTTCGAGGCCCTCAACTCAAGTACAGCGACCCTTCCAGCGGCGGCAAGCTGGAAGGTTGGCACTGCCGCACTGGCACCGCCTCCCCATACCAACATTTCCACCATCAGGTACAGCGACCCTTCCAACGGCGGCATCCTTGGTGATGCTAGACTGTAGCTTTGTGTAGCTGGGAGCTGGGAGGTTTTGCATCACCAAAATCTTCGAGTTCGGCGAGAGGACGAAGACACTGGCCACACGACTGACATGGGTGCTGTAATGTCCAGTAGTGTGGAGGGGGGGCGCAGCAAAAAAAAAAAACACTCTGGATGGTGAAACACAAGTTCAGGTTGTACAACTTTGTCAAAGATGACATCGTGCGTGTGTGTCTTGTAAGGTGACTTAGTGAAAGTGCGAGCAAATAGACCAAGGGCCTTTCAACCATGTCTATATATCAGTTCCTTAGTAATTTCTTGGACAGCTGCAGGTCAAAGCAAACACGGATGCAATTTATGCTCAATTCCTTTGGACATATACGTTGTATCATTCCATTTATTTTTGGAACTTAATATATTCTATGTAATCTGTATAACTCCTATTAGTTGCTTCTATTTTACAGATGAGTACTGTTCTAGTGGTGCCTGGGTAGAAAGCTTTTCTTGGACTACAAGTTTGAATATGCAGTAATGTACATGAGAAAATTGGAGGGACAAAAACAGAAGTGCAAAGTCCAAACTCAAAAAGCTTCTTTCAGGTGACTTTTAGAAACATGGCTTGGGTGAAGTTTTTCTTTTCTAGCTTTGCACTTCCATTCAGAGAGTGGGTCGGATGAATTCTTCTCTGATCGGTTAACTTGGACGGAAGGATCACTAAAGAAGTTGGGACTAGTCGAGGGATTGGCTTTCATCTCGTCACTGGGTTGACATTTCCTCGTAGCCGGTCCCAATTAGAAAATATCCATGTTTGACTCTCACTGGTATATGTCGACTCATTCGTCATTGTCGTGTACACTTACTTTTACAATTGCCTATTGCGAGTGTTGCATGAATCGTAGCACGCCGCCCCCATCAACGATGAGTATCTATCCTTACCATATGTTCTTTTTCACCATGATAACAAACAATCTGATGCATAAAAGACAAGCTATATCATAATATCCAACAAATTAAATGTGAATATAGGGTGAACGTGTACGTGTTTGATCACCTACAACTCTGCCAACCAATGTGTGCAGTGCTTGTGGTAAAAGGAATAACTGGCCAAGTAAAAGAACAGTATGGGGCTGGGACAAGGATAGAGGCAAGAGGAAATGAAGATTGAAACATGACCTCGGAGCAGGGAACAATACTGATAAATGACTGACTGATTTGTATATACCCCAGCGGGAAATTATGATACAATGTGTATTGAACTGAAATAATTTATGTGCAAAGAGGAAATGTTAATGCCAAGAAATTTAGGAAACTCTCAAACATAAGACCGCATCTGGTCTTCCAACTTGCTCTCACTATGGACGCTAAAACATCGAAATGTATATAGAATCTGTCTATATCTCTGGCATTATTCAATCTGGAATAATATTCTGCTTATAAACAGATTAGTACCAGACATCATTTTTCATAGCAAGCAAACACCAGAGTAATATTGTTTTCATTAGTTACAGGAATAATTGAAAGTTCAGCATTATACGGTTGTTCTTCTTAACGTTAAGAGGGTGTTGCAAATCTGCAATCACTCCAGCTAAGCTATATACACGTTTATACATACGAACCCTCAGCGTTTCCATAGGCGTGCTAAGTATTGATGGTCCATTGCGGTCAGCCTTCTTCAAATATGTGAATCCCTTCTGAATTTTGGCAATAGTGCTAAGCAACTCGATCCCTTTTTTAACTACAAATAAAGCAACTCTTTTTTAAATGTTCTGCCGTTCAGTAACCTTCACAAGATACAATACGACTTAATTGCATGAGCCGTATACTAATTTTCGAGTGACACATCTGAACATTAGCATTCTGGTTGCAAACAGCCAAACCCAGAATAAATTTAGCAAAATAACCAGAGAAGCAAAAATAGAAGTACAGTTATCATGTCTAACTGTCAAGCATTTCCCAAGGATGGCTAAATGGATTAGGAATGTTGAAAGAGCAACATGAAGGTAGGTCTCCTTGTTAGTCCTAAGAACGATGAGAAATAATGCTAACTTGTACTACTGGACTGATGAGCTTCATATTGCATTCACATCACATGATGAGCTTCGCAGACCATTCAACAACTTTTCCGAAATCCTACCACTGATAAAAAATCAATGAACTCGCTGAAGACAATAATTATCAACCTCACAACCAGCAAGAAAACTGTGCAATAACTAACAAACAACACATCATGTACAATAAAAAATCACAAATAAACATTAGGGGGTTAGAAACAGCAATAAAGCGCTAAAAAGAATGGTCAAGTTGGTAATTAAAATGATTCAATAGCACTGCCATATTGCTACCTAGGCATTGCAATTTCCCACTGGCACCTATCATGGTAACAGTGCCCATTTTCTTGAATGGTTCAACTACAGAGGTTTTCATTGCTGAAATTCAATCACGGCCACCATAAAGAAAGTTTGATAAATAAGATTCAGTTGTTAGAACTATCCTTGACAATGTAGTCGTCCTACATTGAAGCGAGTATTGGACACGAGAGACCAAATTATATTGTTCAGTTCTTATCAACCCAGGAAGAAAATATGAGGGGAAATTCATATATAGAAAGTTTAGTAAACCCACGCCGGAAAGAAAAACAGCAAACAATGTTCACTTACACTACTCACCAGTTCGTCTTCATATTTGTCCTAGCAGCTTGGCCAACCTATCTGGTTTGTTGTCGTCGGCGGCAAGCTGGCAGGATGACATCCTCATCCCGGAGAGCTCTCGTTCTTGCGGATAGTTGACAGTGAAGCATAATCTAGAAGGGAGAAATTAAGGAAAGAGCAGGGAATTAGTGAACTGAACATCGAAAAGCAAGCGGAGGTCGCCAAGACTTATAACTCAAACAACAATTCTTTTGCCCCGATAAACAAAAAGAATTTTCTGTTTGACAACATATATCCAAAGGAACAAACATGTTGTCTGTTTTATTTCCTTAACACACATCTACCCAGCGATCAAATGGTTCACACCTTTTTTTTCTTCTTTTGATACATATCTCCTGAATAATCAAATGGTCGATATCAAAGTACAGCAGCCATATTAGTGTGCCCGTTGTATCAGTTTTATGATTGGAATACGGTTTTCCCTGTATAAAAACAGATCCGAACAGCCAAGCCAACCGTCCAAAAGGTTCTATGCATGTAACTAAATCAATTATCTAAAACCAGCAAGCAACATGCTTGCTGGGAAACACATGCTACTCTCCCAAGCACGATCTACTTCACAAGAATTAGATACAAATTATTTAAATAAACAAACGGGAAACACTTGATACTCTCCCAAGCAGAACCAGAAACCTGACTAAATGACCGGAGGCCAAGTTCACATATATGCTCTAGCCATGATTTCCCGCAATTTTCTGCAACCAAAATGAAAGTGCATGATTAATTTAGCGGCAGGTACAAGCACACACTTAACAAGGGACAATCCTAACTTGGGTTTCAGAGGCAAGAAACAGTCGAACATTGAACATGTCTGCATGACTAATATAGTAGCAGGTAAAACCACACACTTAACAGGGGACAATCCTAACCTAGGTTTCAGAGGGAAATGGTTGAAGAACAAACACGTCGTCCTTCATTCTTGTTCAATTCATCCCTTCCCACTTCAAAAAACAAACAGATTGACACAGTTCAGTAATAATAATAGTAGCACATTGTTTCAAAAGATTTTATATGACAGAAATTTAGACGGGTTTAAACTAAAATAATATAGATCCGTGTAGGCATGGAAGAAGAAAAAACTGAGTGGAGTAGGATATCACCAGGAGCTTAGGCCTGTCATTCTGGCCTTACCGACATGAAAGTGAAAGAGGGTTATTGCCTGCTCTCCTTACCGAAGCCAAATTTAAAAAGGGTCATTCCCTGCTCCCCTTTTTGCTCCCACCCAATTATCACCTGGTTGTGCTCCACTGCGTCCATCCCAGGGTCATGCTCCCTCCTCCGCCTGCCACCACCTCTTCGTTCTGAAAGCAGGCAAGCCACCAGAGGGGCACGGTGATGCAGCAGCTCAGAGGAGGAGGCATCACTTCACTTTCGCAATTTCGATTTTGGCCTCCACATTGACTGCACCTGGGAGGCGGCCATGGTCCAAGGCAGTAAAGGAGAGGCGGTGATGGCTTGGATCCACCCTGATCTTTTGCCCCGGTGGCCGGATTCATCCCTCTCTGTTCACCAGCAGGGGGGTACATGAGAGAGAAGAAGAGAGATCTGGAAGAAGGGATTGACGAGGGTGGGGAGAAGGAGAGAGGAGAAGGTAGGGCAGAAGTTAAAACGAGATTCGATAAGTTGCTTCAGAAATAAGAACAAAGTACACTGCTTTAGGATACTTTATATGGGTGAATCAGGCCCAGATATATCTTCCAGAAAGAATTCATGTATACAACAACAATAGCCCTAGGGAGTGAAGAAATGGCATTATAATACCATGAAGGCAATGGATCCAACTCACCTTCATGTAGTCAGCAACATGACCTTCATAGATGTATCCGGTGAATCTCAGCGCCCAGCTGCTTCTTATCCTTCTTGAAGCCAGCAAATCTCTTGTCACTGTGCAGAATATCAAGACCACCATCCAAAGCTCCCTGCAATAGCCAACATAACTGTATACTTCCTAATTCAGTAGCTTAGAGCCCCCTAAGTATAGAATAAAAGAAACTCACCAACAACATGCAAGAACTGCAGTCCAAGATTAGGCATATTTCAAGTCCATCAGTGAGCCTGCCGCAGAGCGATGGATCAAACAACACTGTAAGTAAGCTATATATTTTTCTTGGGTTTCCATGTTTAACAACTACATCCTTTAAAATGTCTATTATTTAGATTTCTAACCTATCCAGCAAAATTATCAATCGCCCATTCAAGATCTGTAAGTAAACAAAATAAAGGAGACTTTTCACCACAAATCTCATCTAGCCATCAAAACAAAAGAAAATTAAAGCATTACAGCAGCAGCTCACCATGGCAATCCTGGAAAGCAAAGACTTGTCAGTGTAGAAGAGGTATGTGAAACTCTCTCTGCCTGATCTTCCTACTCTTCCTTGCGACTGTAGATGAAAAGGAAAGCAGTGAACTTGAGGTCCAGATCTCAGATTCATATACCATCCAATTTTTTGCCAAAAAAGGCAAAGTAAAAATCTGAGAACTAAAACCAACTAATACAGCTGCGAGAGCCCAAATAGTTCTGCATACAAGAATCTTTATTTCCCCATAAGGAAACTTCTCCATACCAAGTTGTATATTCTTTGATACTTCCAGTGGGAAAAATATTAGCAATAAAATTGGTCATTGAAGCTAAAGCACCATTCACCTATGCAACAATAACATAAATTAGTATCGGAGTTCAAACATCAAAAGTAGGTATAGTCCATAATAAGCTAACTACCTGGAATACCTACCAATTTAAAATATATGGTTGCAGGGCGCAGGAGATGCGTGGAGTCGCCATTGTGCACAAGCTGCACATGTCGGCGCCCACCTTCTGAGGCCACCGCACGCCGCACGAGCCGCTGCACCACCGCACAATGCATGCTCCTCGACGAAGAGGCAGAGCGTAGGCGAATTAAATTTCATAATTCACCATAAAATTTGGATCAAGATCACAGTCGTATAAATAATTCAAATTGTTCCAAATTTATTAAAGATTCATTTATCCACCAATATAATAATCACCATGCTCATCTATTAAACCTAAAATTGGTCAGAAGATCACAATCACCTAACTAAATCCAAATTGTTCCAAACTGAATTAAATATCTATTTATTCACCAACATAGTAATCACCATGCTCATCTACTAGACCTAAAATCTTATAATCCACCAATCATCTTTGATTATCATCTCAAGACATAATCAGCTAACCAAATCCAACTAAAATCTCATAAATCACAGAGAAATTTGGTTCAATGTCACAACCACCTAACTAAATCCAAATTGTTCAAGAAAAATTAATCCACCAAACATCTTTGACTATCTCCTCAAGATCACAATCACCTAACTAAATCCAAATTGCTCCATGTTTACTAAACATCCATTTATTCACCAATATAATAATCAAGATGCTCATCTACTACACCTAAATACACATAATCCACCGAACATCTTATACTAGCTCTCCAAAATCACAATCACCTAACTAAATCCAACGAAAACCTTATAAACCACTGTGAAATAAGGTTAAAAGATCACAATACCTAACTAAATCTAATTTGCAAACTAAATTAAATATTCCTTTACCCATCAATATAATAATCACCATGCTCATCTATTAGACCTAAGATCTCATAATCCACCAAACATCTTTGATTATCTTCTCAAGACACAACCACCTAACTAAATCCAACTAGAATCTCATAAATCACATAGAAATTTGGTTCAATATCACAATCACCTAACTAAATCCAAATTGTTCAAGATTACTTAATATACCAAACATCTTTGGCTTCCTCATCAAGATCCCAATCACCTAACTAAATCCAAATTGTCCCAAACTAAATTACATATCTGTTTATTCACCAATATAGTAATCATCATGCTCATCTACTAGACCTAAATCTCATAATCTACTAAACATCTTTGATTATCATCTCAAGACACAATCACCTAACTAAACCCGACTAAAATCTCATAAATCACACAAAAATATGGTTCAATATCACAATCACCTAACTAAAGCCTAATTGTTCAAGATTAATTAATACACCGAACATCTTTGACTACTACTCCTTAAAATCACAATCAACTAACTAATCCATCAAAAATCTCATAATCCACCATAAAATTTGGTTCAAGATCACAATCGCCGAACTAAATTCAAAATTTTCCAAGTTCATTAAAAATCATTTATCCATCAACATAATAACCAACATGCTTACCTACTAGACCTAAATTCACATAATCAACCAAATATCTTTTACTAGCTCGTCAAGATCCCAATCACCTAAGTAAATCAAACTAAAACCTCATAATCCACCGTAAAAAATTATCAAAAGGCCACAATCACCAAACTAAATTAAATATTTGTTTATTCACCAATATAGTAATCACCATGCACATCTACTAGACCTAAATCTCATAATCCACCAAACATCTTTGATTATCATCTCAAGAGAGAATCACCTAACTAAATCCAACGAAAATCTCATAAACCATAGAGAAATTTGGTTCAATATCACAATCACCTAACTAAATCCAAATTGTTCAAAATTAACTAATCCACCGAACATTTTTGACTATCTCCTCAAGATCACAATCTACTTACTAAATCTATTGAAAATCTTATAATCCACCGTGAAATTTGTTGAAGATCACAATCGCCTAACTACATCCAAATTGCTTCATGTTTATTGAAAATCCATTTATCCACCAATATAGTAAACCACCATGCTCATTTACTAGACCTAGATTAACAACATTCATCAAACATCTTTGACTGTCTTGTGAAGGTCACATCCACCTAACTAAATCCAAAAAAGCCTCAAATCCACCATAAATCTGTTGAAAAATAACAATCACCTAACTAAATCAAAATTGTTCCAAACTAATTTAAAGATTTGTTTATCCACCAATAAAATAATCACTATTCTCATCTATAAAACCTAAAACCTCATAGTACAGCAAATATCTTTGACTATATTCTCAAGACAATCACTTAACTAAATCCACCTAAAATCTCATAACCCAGCATGAAATTTGGTTTAGTATCACAACCACCCAACTAAATCCAAATTGTTCAAGAATAGTTAGTCCACCAAACATCTTTGACTATCCCCTCGAGATCACAATCAACTATCTAATCCATAAAGAATCTCAATCCACCATAAAATTTGGTTCAAAATCGCATTCGCCTAACTAAATCCAAATTGTTCCAAATTTATCAAAGATTCATTTATCCATCAATAGAATAATCAACATGCTCACCTACTAGACCTAAATCCACATAATCCATCGAACATCTTTTACTAGCTTGTCAAAATCACAATAAACTAACTAAATCCACCCAAATCCTTATAACCCACAGTAAAAATTAGGTGAAAAGATCACAATCACCTAACTAAATCCAAATTTTTCAAAACTAAATTAAATATTTGTTTATCCACCAATATAATAATCACCATGCTCATCTACTAGACCTAAAATCTCACAATCCACGAAATATCTTTGATTATCTTCTCAAGACACAATCACCTAACTAATTCCAACTAAAATTTCATAAAGCACACAGAAATTTGGTTCAACATCACAATCACCTAGCTAAATCCAAATTATTCAAGATTAATTGATACACCAAACATCTTTAACTATCTCCTCCTCAAGATCATAGTCGTATAACTAAATTCAAATTGTTCTAAATTTATTAAAGATTCATTTATCCACCAATATAATAATCACCATGCTCATCTATTAAACCTAAAATTGGTCAGAAGATCACAATCACGTAACAAAATCCAAATTGTTCCAAACTAAATTAAATATCTGTTTATTCACCAACATAGTAATCACCCTACTCGTCTACTAGACCTAAAATCTTATAATCCACCAATCATCTTTGATTATCATCTCAAGACATAATCAGCTAACCAAATCCAACTAAAATCTCATGAATCACAGAGAAATTTGGTTCAATGTCACAACCACCTAACTAAATCCAAATTGTTCAAGAAAAAATAATCCATCGAACATCTTTGACTATCTCCTCAAGATCACAATCACCTAACTAAATCCAAATTGCTTCATGTTTACTAACCATCCAGTTATTCACCTATATAATAATCAAGATGCCCATCTACTACACCTAAATACACATATTCCACCGAACATTTATACTAGGTCTCCAAAATCACAATCACCTAACTAAATCCAACGAAAAGCTTATAAACCACCGTAAAATAAGGTTAAAAGATCACAATACTAAATCTAATTTGCAAACTAAATTAAATATTTCTTTATCCATCAATATAATAATCACCATGCTCATCTATTAGACCTAAGATCTCATAATCCACCAAACATCTTTGATTATCTTTTCAAGACACAACCACCTAACTAAATCCAACTAGAATCTCATAAATCACATAGGAATTTGGTTCAATATCACAATCACCTAACTAAATCCAAATTGTTCAAGATTAATTAATATACCAAACATCTTTGACTTCCTCATCAAGATCCCAATCACCTAACTAAATCCAAATTGTCCCAAACTAAATTACATATCTGTTTATTCACCAATATAGTAATCATCATGCTCATCTACTAGACCTAAATCTCATAATCCACTAAACATATTTGATTATCATCTCAAGACACAATCACCTAACTAAACCCGACTAAAATCTCATAAATCACACAAAAATTTGGTTCAATAACAATCACCTAACTAAAGCCTAATTGTTCAAGATTAATTAATACATCAAACATCTTTGACTACTACTCCTTAAAATCACAATCAACTAACTAATCCATCAAAAATCTCATAATCCACCATAAAATTTGGTTTGAAGATCACAATCGCCGAACGAAATTCAAAATTTCCAAGTTCATTAAAAAATTATTTATCCATCAACATAATAACCAACATGCTTACCTATTAGACCTAAATTCACATAATCAACCAAACATCTTTTACTAGCTCGTCAAGATCCCAATCACCTAAATAAATCCAACTAAAACCTCATAATCCACCGTAAAAATTTGTCAAAAGGTCACAATCACCAAACTAAATTAAATATTTGTTTATTCACCAATATAGTAATCACCATGCACATCTACTAGACCTAAATCTCATAATCCACCTAACATCTGTTGACACACGAACACGTCACGTGTACCCTCGACGCCGGGGGTGATGCACCGCAGCTCACGTCGAAGGAGACCTGACCGACAGGGCGATACGCAAGACAGTCGGCGGGCGCTTTTACAGACCCGAAACCCCGCGCACCCGGGAGGGACCCCGTCAGGGATTGCGACGGCTATGGGCTGCCCTAGGTCGATTCGCTCGCCCCTAGAGCCTCAGGATTCGCAGCTCTCAAACACAAAGAACAGCGAAGAACGAGAGAGAAAAACGATGGAGAGATAAAACATAGATGAAAAAGTAGTATATTGATTTGTTCGATTGTGTGTCGTTTAATCGGCCATCACCCCCAACATATATAAGAGGCGGCTGGACTTCCCGTACAAGTAAAGGATTCATCTAGGCTTTCCTTACAAGAAAAAATACATCAATTCACGTCCTAGAGTCCTAATTCTATTTCAACTCGGATTAAGTCTGAATCTGGCCCAAACTCTGTCCTCCTTCTTGCGCGGGCCGCCGGGCTTGCATATGATCTCCGATCAAGACGGCCCAAATATCAATCTCGTGCGCCTCGATGATACGAACAACTCTCATGTTGATCACCTTTTCAAATAAGGCCATCTTGAATACTTTTCGAGGTCATCTTTATCCTCCAGTCAGACTCGGTCTTGCGGTAGACTGGATTATCCGAGTCTCGTAGTGAATTTGTAGGCTATATACTATCTCTGATGATGATGACTCCAAAATCAAAGTTTACCGTCTTGATGATACGCACAACTTCTGTATTGAACACTCCTTCATCCGAGGTCATCTTGATAAACTTTCAGGCATATGTTCAATTTCACTCGGATTCGAGCTCATCCACTCGGATTAGAGTCATTCACTTGGATCGTCCGACTGGACTTTTCACTCGGATGTTTAGAGCCTTTCACTCGGAATACAATTTTCACTCGGATGACAATATTTTCACTCGGATGACAGCTTCAGCCACTGAGATGAGGTCGAATGGCGATAGCCTAAACATCAAAGTTGTTCCACTCGACAATATGAAACTTTCTCATGCTGAAAACCCTTTCACTCTGTATCTTGCCAAAATCAGGTGTCAACACATGCCCCCCTGTTTTTCGGCAAAGCTTGCACGCCGAAAAATAATACGCATGGTGTTCGTTCTAAGGACGATGTCAACACTCCATCGGCCATTTATTTTTCTCAGGGCGATAATTATGTATCGGCCATGTTTGTGCTAAGGGCGATAATTGTATATCGGCCATTGCCTACTTAGGCTTCCTGCCACACACTCGGGTGGTACTTCTTCAAAATTTTGCCACTGAGAGCTCGAGGTAACAATGCCCCTTGTATTGATTCCACCAAATATGAATTTCCGGGAACAACTCTTGTAATCCTAAAAGGACCTTCCCAACTTGGAGACCACTTCCCGAATTTTCTATCTCTTGAACCAATTGGCAGAATCACTTTCCAGACGAGATCACCAACTTGAAAATTTTTCAACTTGACTTTCTTATTGTAAGCCCTTGAAAGCCTTAACTTATCTCTCTCTATCGCCTTTAAAGCAGCCAAACGTTTATCGGCAACCTCATCAATATTGTCCATCATTAAGTTATAAAAGTCTACTGCCGATAAATTATTTTGTTTGGCTATTCTCAAAGCATTCAAATTTACCTCCACTGGTAAAACAGCCTCTTGACCATATACTAGTTCATATGGAGTCACCTTCGTAGCACCATGCCTTGAAATTCTATGCACTACAGGAATCAGCTATTTTGCAGTCTGCCACGGCGGACGGCAAAGGCATGAACGGCGGACGGCAAAGGCCTTTGCCTTCAGCCGCGGACGGTAATAGGCTCCGGCAAAGTAGGCTACGGTAAACAGCTACTTTGCCGTCTGCTTCCTGGCGACTGACGACAAAGAGAGCGGACAGCAATAATTGCGCTGTCAGTCCGTTAAGTGGCTAACGGCAGGCCTTTGCCGTCCGCCGCTGACGGCAAAATTTCTAGTGTCTTTGCCGTCCGCCGTATGATGTCATCTACACGTCGCTACATGGCAGGTTCTTTGCCGTCTGCCACTGATGGCAAAGTCTTTGCCGTCTGCCACTATAAGCAAAATGACCAAATGGGTCAGCTCCCAGGAAGCACAGTTGGATGCCACATATATCTTTGCCGTCCGCGGCAGACGGCAAAGAGCCCGTTACCGTCGGTGGCAGACGGCAAAGAGCCTGCTTATTGGCCCTTTTATCTGTTTTTTATTAAATCCAACAATTTTCATCACAAATATATATGACATATATAGATATATTTCAAAAGGCCATTACAGAGCAAACATATAAGATATCCAACACATAACTTCATCATCCAACCATATATATTACATGCATAGTTCCATCATACATAACAAGTTCAACATAGAGGCATCCAACCATATATATTACAATAGTTTCATCAAACGATACATGCATAGTTCAACAATACAAAAGAAACAGAGAAAGGGATAAGGAGCACTCCATCTATGCAAGCTTTCGTCAAGTGAATGAAATCTGCAAAATGAAAAATAAGAAAGTTAGAACAAGAAGAGTAGAACAAGAAGAAGAGTAGAACAAGAAGAAGACTAGAACAAGAAGAGTAGAACAAGAAGAAGACTAGAACAAGAAGAGTATGTCATTTATGAGCTAACTTACGTGAAATGGATCATATATGAGCTAACTAAGTTGAAATGGGTCGTTTATGAGCTAGCTAAGGTGAAATGGATCATTTATGAGCTAACTTAGTTGAAATGGGTCGTTTATGAGCTAACTAAGGTCAAATGGATCGTTTTTGAGGTAAGTAAGGTGAAATGGATCGCTTTTAGCTAACTTAGGTGAAATGGATCATTTATGAGCTAACTTAGTTGAAATGGATCGTTTTTGAGCCAACTTAGGTGAAATGGATCATTTATGAGCTAATTTAGTTGAAATGGATCTTTTTGAGCTAACTTAGGTGAAATGGATCATTTAAGAGCTAATTTAGGTGAAATGGATCATTTTTTAGCTAACTTGGTGAAATGGATCGTTTATGAGCTAAATTAGTTGAAATGGATCGTTTATGAGATAACCTAGGTAAGATGGGTCATTTTGGAGTTAACCTAGGTGAAATGGGTCATTTTAAAGCTAACGTAGGTAAAATGGATCATTTAGGAGCTAATCTAGGTAAAATGGGTCATTTTTGAGCTAACTTGGATGAACTGGATCATTTATAAGCTAACCTAGGTAAAATGGGTCATTTTAGAGCTAACTTAGGTAAAATGGATCGTCTATGAGCTAACTAAGCTAATTATGTAATTTTTGACATAAGTAAGCTAAGTACAGATCGTTTTAGAGCTAACTTAGGTAAAATGGATGGTTTTGGAGGTCAGTAAGCTTATTAAGTCATTTTGGAGGAGAAGAAGCTAAGTCTAGGTCATTATGGTAAGCATTAGAGGAAATAAAGCTAAGTCTAGGTCTTTATGCATGTGTTAAGCAAAACACTAGATAAACTTACCAAGATCCAGGAGGTGTAGGAGTGGGGTGGCTCGTGTCGGTAGATGGAGAAGGATCGTGCGATGCTTGTCTGGAGTTACGCTGCACCAAAGATCATTTCCAATGTCTTGTTAGCATGATGACACTCAAATGTTAAGACTAGCAAGTAATGTCCATTCAAATAAAACTCACCGTGGTCCCAGGAGCAATCACTGGCATCGGCGAAGCGGTCTGACCTGTCTTCTCGCACACAAACTGCACATTTGGTTTTGACGACTCAGTCATACTAGTTAGTAATGAGACAAACACTACATGAATGTTTTGGCTAATCTGCAGAAGAAACTTACCACAAGGAGCTCGTACATGGCCCTTGCCTGCATGTCATTCCGTGCCCTCTCCTCCTCCATCATCTTTGTCGTCCTCTCCTCCAACTCCCGCTGCCTCTCCGCCGCCTCCGCCAGAAGTTTCTCCGTTCTATCTCTCTCACTCTGTATAGCAGCCTGCAACACCACTCACATGACCATTTGTAACCATTGATGGAAGCGCACACAATGTAATTAATGGAGAAAGATAACTGAGTACGTATCACTAACCTTGATGGCGAGTTGCACTGGCCGTTCACGAGGCCTTATCTCAGGAGCGGAGCTCGACTGGCGCTCCTTGATCTCTGGGAGAGTGCTAGGACAATGGATAAGTCCATCTCCAATGGCTATGGAGCCATGGGACCTCCCGCCACCAGATATCATCACCAGCTCTGGATCAATGGGACCCTGGCTCGGGTTAAAGTCCTCCCCTTTCCTCGCCTTCCCCTCATCTCTATATCTCACGAGCTTGTTGTGGGAGGAGATGTTGGTGAAGTTGTTTGCATCATCGAGGTCAGACTGAGAGAAAGCCTTGACTTTCTTGAAAGAGGCAGTGTGGGCCATGGCATATAGGTCATACACCTCTGGCACCTTATCCGCCTTATTGTAGCGTGCCTGAAAGAGAGAAACAATGAAAATTAGTAATTAAAGGGCTCAAGCTAGCATGATGAATGAATTGCATGAATCATGAAGCAAACCACATACCCAGTTGCGCCCGAACTGATATAAGTTGGAGCTGCCTTGATGGTGTGGCACACCTTCCGTTTGGGCACGTTTGTCCTTGGCCTCGTTGTGGAGGGCTAGCCATTGTTTTGAGCACCACTCATCGACCAACACCTCCCAACAATCCATCCGATCCGCACACCATCTCGGAGGCGCCTAAGTTAGCAAATAGAAACTTGAGCGCTACGGCTAAGAATTACTAAATGAAGGAACTTAAGTAGAGAAGGCCTTAAGAATTACCTTCATGTACTGCTCCTTACTCAGGAACTTATCGCGGCACGCCGGCTTGGTCTTCTTGATACCACGCAAGGCGTAGTAGTCTCGAACAGCCTGCACCCGAGCCTCGTACCGTAAGTTCTGGAGTAGGCGCTTGCAGACGTTCTCGATAACATGTGCCGCGTCCTCCTCGTATCCCTCCTCACACCTGTAGAATGTCTGCAATCAAATGAGACAATATTGATTAGTACAATTAATAACTAGCTAGTTGAAGATTTTTAAATGTGTAAAGGAGAAATTACCCAGAACTTTCTGATCACCATGTCTGCCCTCGTGTCGCACACGACACCGTCGATAATCTCATCCGGCAGGGCCGGGGCAGCCACGTAGTGCTCCCAGCTCAATCCAAGCTCTGGAAGCCGACCCTCACCAGGCAACGTGACAAACCGCGGGAAGTTTTGCCGGTAAAGAACTCCAAGGACGGAGTTGGGCCGGCGGACACTATGATGGTGGTCCCAACCCCTGCAGCATGACAAGGCCAACGCATTAGTTATTTGAAGAAACATGAATGCAGAAGGTACAAAAATATTAAATGCACTTACGTACCTCTCCCCATCAGGGAAAATCAACCACCTCTGCTCGCGGGTCACCGGCACGGACGGGAGCCGTGTAGCACCACGCTGGTAGACATTGCCCCCCTCCTCCCCCTCATCAGTCGGCTCCCCGCCATCATCAGCATGGCCACTCGGCTCCCCGCCATGCTCAGGCTGACCCGGCCAGGTACCCCATCCAGACGTGTGCTCCTCCGGGGTCTCGTGGGCCGAAGGCCCGTCGACCCGAGGCTCGTGGGCCGAAGACTAATGGACCGGAGGCTCGTGGACCGGAGTCCGTGCAGCCTCCTCCTCAGACGAGTCCACCCTAGCAGTCACGTGCTCAGGTGAAACAGCTGGGGGCGGTGGCGAGGAAGGCGCCGTACGAGTCACCCTACCTCCTCTCCCGCGACCACGTGCTCCAACTCCTCTCTTCTTCTTACCTCGTCCCCTGCTGGGCACCACGGTCGACGAAGAAGGGCCCGGCGGTGTCGCCATACTGTCCAGCAACGCTCGGCGGAGAGGTGCGTGTGGAATGGAAGACCTCGCACCACGCGCCGACGAAGAAGGGGCCTCAGCGCGCTCCCGACCAGCGCCCACCATCTTTCAACACCTGCCATGACAAAGAATAAACGAAATTAGTACAACATAAAAAAAGTACCAACATGAATAATAATATGTATATCACTTAAGTGTATCATCATCAAGTACAACATAAAAAAATTGAATACCTGACACTACTAATAATCTCGATCAGTATCATCAATAAATGCATAATCATCATCATCACTATAATCAATGATGGGCTCATAGGGTTCATTGGCATCAACATGTGCAAGGCCACCTTGACATAATCGGTCAAGCATTGACAGGTCATCCGCAGCAGTAACCTCTTCTTGTTCCGGCTCTTCTTGTTCCTCCTCTGGGGTGATGTCGGATTCATTGTTGCTGTCTACTTCAATGTTTTGGGGTGAAGTATAGCGGTTCTTGAAATGCTTTTTGGAAAGACGTGTCTCTTGGAAGAATTCTCATTCATATGTGTCTGGGTTAATGTGAGGTTCATAATCCTCTTCCTTTGGGGGAGAAAGTCTAGCACGTGGCGGCACTTCATAAACGACATCCCAACCTTTCAGATTTGGATTAGTTTGGCAGGCCCACGGTAGATAGAATACTTGGGTCGCCTGTTGAGCCATAATATATACATCAGGAACATCTAAATGAGTGCTTTGGTTGATTTCAACTAGCCCTATATGTTCATGAGTCCTTCTAGTCTCCTTCGGCTAAAACCAATAACATTTGAAGACTACGACATTCGGTGGGTTTTCACCATAGAACAGAAGTTCATAAATTGCTTCAACTCTCCCACAATACTCGGTACCTCCTTCGCCGATAGCAGATACACAACAATTTGTAGACTTACGGTTGGCCATAGATAGCTCTTTGCCATAGGTACGAAAGCGATACCCGTTGATGTCGTACTTGTCAAATGAACGGACCTTATAGTCAAAACCATTAGCGACTTGTCTTAATTCGGCGTGCATAGACTTTGAATTAGCCTACAAGTTTAATATGAAAGGATTGTTGCATTATACACAAATTAGCGAATGAAATGAAATTGTCTAATAGAAATTACCGTTTGTTTGAACCAAGAGATGAAACCGGGATAGCCACCTCCTTGCTTTGCGAGAAGCTCATACTCTTCGACGGAATCCTTTTGGATCTCCGCTCCATACGAGAATATGGCGACGTATCGACTGTATGACATATCCAGGAATAAGAGTAGTTCAAAGGAAATAGAAGTTGCGAAACAATGTAACGAGAACTTACTCGATGTACGGCCGCACTTCTATCAGGTTGTTGAAGATATACAACGAAATGGTCCGCCATTCTTTGTTATCCAAAGATACTGGATGTGAAACACTTGATGCGAGATTCCCTTTGAATAGGCTGAGGTTGGATCCACCCTTTTTAGGCTCGTCAGCATTGTACCAAGGCTTCGGATTATGCAAATGACGATTTTTGGCTTCGTAATGCGTTGTTACGAAGTTTGCCGCCTCCTCTATGATGAATGCCTCAGCCATCGATGCTTCAATTCTACGTTTATTTTTACATTTTTCTCGAAGCGTCTTCTGCATCCTCTCAGTTGGGTAGCACCAACGATTTTGCACGCCCCCCCCCAATCTTGCCTCGGTCGGGAGATGCAAAATCAAATGCTGCATTGGATTAAAGAAGCCCGATGGAAAGATCTTCTCTAACTTGCAGATCAACTCCGGCGCCAACTCTTCCATTTCTTCTAGCACGCCAGGCGATAGTTCTTTCGCACAAAGAACACGGAAGAAATAACTGAGTTCTGCCAGTACTAGCCATTCATCCTCAGGGATGAAGCCACGCAACATCACCGGCATTACCCGCTCAATCCATATGTGCCAATCATGACTCTTGAGACCAAATATCTTCAGTTTATCAAGATTCGCTCCCCTCTTTAGATTCGCTGCATACCCATCGGGGAACATCAACTGCTGTTGCACCCACAAGAGAATTTCCCTCATAGTCGGCCTTCCAAGATTGAACCATGCCTTTGGCTTCGTCCAGTTCTGCTTTCCTTTCGGTTCTTTCATGTTTTGTAACGGCCTATCACATAGCGCCTGCAGATCGACTCTAGCCTTAGTATTATCCTTTGACTTCCCATCTATGCCGAACAATGTACCAAAAAGTGCCTCGGCGATATTCTTCTCAGTGTGCATCACGTCAATGTTGTGTGGGCAAAGGAGGTCTTTGAAGTAAGGCAGATCCCATAAGCATGTTTTGTGAGTCCACGCGTGCTTAGTATTATACCCCTTGAAGTACCCTGGACGTTGTGGATCTGGCTCGAGAGCGTTTAACTGATCCAGGGTCTGTTGGCCTGTCAATGCAGGTGGTGCAGAGTTTTTGACAACTCTACCCCTGATGAAGTTCTTCTTGTCTTTCCTGAACTTATGGCGAGGATCCAGGAACTGTCTATGCATGTCGAAGCAAGAAAACTTGCGACCGGCCTAAAGCCAACGAAACTCAAGAGCTCCCTTGCATGTGGGGCACGGGAACCTTCCATGCACACACCAGCCAACGAATAGCGCATACGCCGACAAGTCATGCGTCGAGTACATGTACCAGACACGCATTATGAAGTTCCGTTTGCTAAAGACGTCGTATGTCTTGAACCCATTATCCCAGGCTTCTTGCAATTCGTCCTTAAGCGGCTGCATGTACACATTCATATTTTTGCCCGGATAGTTGGGTCCTGAAATTATCAACGTCAGGAAAATGTTCTTTCTTTGCATAATCTGTCCGGGGGGGAGATTGAGTGGAAAGACAAATACGGGCCAACAACTGTATTGGGCTGCCGTCATACCAAACACACTGAACTCATCCGTGCTGATGCCGACTCGAGGATGCCTCGGATCTGCCGCTTTGTCAGCATGTAATTCATCAAACTTTTTCCACGCAACACCATCCGATGTGTGTACCATCATCAGATTCCCATCTGCATCTAGTTCGGTTCTTTTGCCTGTTTTGTGCCATGTCATCTGTCTGGCCGTCTCTTCGACCATGAAAAGACGTTGAAGTCTTGGTACGATTGGCATATACCGAAGAACACTAACGGGGATTTTGGTCTGTGTCTTCTCACCCATACCGTTGTCTACCATAATATACCTGGAAGACTTGCAAATGGGACAATAGTTCAAGTCCGCATAGTCAAGCCTAAATAAGGCACATCCTTTCTCACAGGCATGTATCTTCCCGTAGGGCATCTTCAGTGCACGGAGGATTTTGTCCGACTGGTACAGGTTTGCAGGCATTACATGGCCTTTGGGTAGAAAGCATCCAAATACTGTCAAAATTGCGTCATAGCATTCTCTGCCCAAGTTGAACTGAGCCTTCAGAGCCATTACTTGTGAAATGGCATCCAACTGACAAAGCTCAGTGTGCTCGTGGAGCGGACGTTTCGAAGACTCCAACATTTCATTGAAGGCCTTTGCAGATTCCTCCATCTCCTTGTTCGAATCCCGAGCATCATCATAGCCTTGCACCATGTTTTCCATCCCGGTACCATGCTCGTCGGTGCGACGACAATCCACCTCAGCTCGGTCACGTTGGGTAGACTCACCATGAAATGTCCACACCGTATAATCGGGCGTAAAACCACTCTTCTGCAGGTGTTTGCCCATTTCAGCCTGTGTCTTCTTTTCCAAATTGCCGCACCGGAAACAGGGGCACCAGGTTTTCTTTTGGCCATTTGCAAATGCGGCTTGCACAAACCCCTTAGTTTTTGTGAACCATTCAGCGCTCCATTTGTTCTGACCAGTGTGACCGGTATACATCCAAGCACGGTCACTCATCTTGACTTTCAGAGCTACTGGACACACAACAATTATATATGTAATTCACCATGTATATATTCATCAGTTGATCTACTTTGTCAATTTTATTACGTCCATGCAACCTACACTCTAATAGGTAATGATAGGTCCTAATCCCACCCGTGTATGTGTAGATTGGGTTCATTTTCCCATGCTATGCTCCGGATCCGATGCAAAATTTCGGCAGCACCTCCCCGTTGTTCTCCTGATACACGTCTCTGCAATAAACAGAGAGGATGTGTACCCGGAGAACAACAGGGGAGGCACTGACAAAATATATGCGTCGGATCCGGAGCAAAGCATATGGGAAAACGAACCCAATCTACACATACTCGGGCTATCCATGGATAGCGTTGGACAATTTGAAAGAATCAAGGTTATAAATATGCAAATGCATGCATATTTATAACTATGACGCTTTCGAATGGGAGACACATATTGGTTACGCATACTGATGATTCAAGACACATATATAGCTAGCTATCAAGTTTCATCGAAATAGATCAAATAATTAATGGGGGAGGAGGACTTGTCATTTGTGCTCACCCACGAACGAAGGGGCAGAGCTCGTCAAACGCACGGCGAGGTTGTCGAACACCAAACCTCGCAGCGATGAAACAACTGCACATTTAAAACTACACGATCAACACAATTATATATGATGTTTTTCATAACAAAATCGAAAAATATATGACCTAACTAATAATTCACAAATATATGACCCCGTCGGCCTCTGGAAGGCCAAAGAACACCTTTTCGGGAGGTGTCGGTGGTCGGGGTGTCCTGTCGGTGTCGGGGTGCCGTGTCGGGGTCGGGGTGCTGTTTCGGGGTCGAGGGGTCGGGGTGTCGTGTCGATGTCGGGGTAGTGTCGTGTCGGTGTCAGGGTGTTGTTTCGGGGT
>NC_041382.1:746706443-746725832 GCF_002162155.2 Triticum dicoccoides | reverse complement strand
GGCTGCGGCGGCGACGGTGGGGTGGGAAGTGCTGGCGGGGCGCGTCTGGGGCGAGGAGAGAACAGAGTAACGGGCGGGGGGTACGGGCCGCTAGGTAGTGTCCTCTTTGTCATCCGCCTCTCTTTGCCGTCCGCCCTTTTGCCTCTTTGCCGTCTTCTGGCAGACGGCAAAGAGGTGGGCCGTTAAGTTTTTTTCCAAACGGGCGAGGGGTGGGGGCCACCTCTCTTTGCCGTCTGCCAGCGGACGGCAAAGATTCTTTGCCGTCTGCTGGCAGACGACAAAGAGCTCGCGGACGGCAAAGAGCTTCTTTGCCGTCTGCTTTTGGGTAGCTGATGGCAAAGAGCTTCTTTGCCGTCCGCTAGCTGACGGCAAAGAGCTGGCAGATGGCAAATGAGCTGATTCCAGTAGTGATGTGCCCATAAAGCTTCAGACAACAACTCATGCCATTTCCTTGGATTATCCTCAATCTTCTTCTTGATGAGTTTGATTAAAATTTTATTGCTAGACTCGGCTTGTCCATTAGCTTGGGCATAATACGGAGAGGAATTGAGCAACTTTATATTATAAGATTCGGCAAATTCTCTGACTTGGTGTGACATAAAAGATGAACCTTGATCTGTAGTTAACATTTGAGGAATACCGAATCTATGAATAATGTGCTCGATTATGAATTGAATTACTTCCGTATGTGTCATGTTCTTGAGAGGTACTGCTTCAGACCATTTAGTGAAATAATCAGTTGCCACCAACACGAACCAATGCCCCTTTGAGGAAGATGGATGAATTTGCCCAATAAAGTCTAAACCCAGCAACATAGCAGCAAGAGCCAATTGAAGATCAATAATGCCCCTCTGAAAGGCCACGGCTTGATAATAGGATGCAACATAGCAGCAAGAGCCAATTGAAGATCACCGAATTTTTGACAAGCTTCGCACCCTTTATAATATCTGTAGCAATCATTAATCATGGTCGGCCAATAAAACCCAGCACGTCGTAATAACCATTTCATCTTGGGAGCCGACTGGTGAGTACCACAAATGCCCTCATGTACCTCTCCCATAGCAACTCTTGCTTGGTCCTCATCCAAGCACTTTAAAAGAACATCATCAACTGTTCGGCGATAAAGGTCATCATCCCTCATAATATATTTAAAAGCCATACGCCGAACAGCCCTGTCCACCCTTTCACTCGGATTGCGCAAGTAAGCAACAATGGGCTTCCTCCAGTCAAAATTGTCATCTGCACTAGATTTTTTGTTAATGACCGAATCAGTGGGTTCTGGTTCGGCCTCTTCTATACTGGTAAGACAAGACATCGGACTTTGAGAAATATGAAACATGCCATGATCAACATGATATCCAGATGCTTGCTGTGCCAACTCATTTGCTTTCCAATTGTCATGTCTAGATATATGTGCAATGCTAAAATAATCCAAAGTAGAAATTATATCTAGACATCTATCAAGATAAACATTAAGTGATTCGTTCAAACACTGAAAGACTTTAGATATTTGCTGCACTACTAGTAACGAGTCACCGGAAGCCTCAATATGTGTCACACCTATAGCAAGTAACATCTCTAGGCCGAATAACAATCCTTCATATTCGGCTTGATTGTTTGTGCAAAAATATTCTAAGCGGCATGAGGCTTCAAAAACAGCACCATGAGGAGATATATAAACAATACCAGCATCTTGGCCATTGCTACAAACTGAACCATTAAAGTATAATCTCCATGGTACTAATGAAACAAGGTTCATATCAACATCATTCTTGTCATTAATCCGATATTCAACAATGAAATTAGCAACAATTTGGCCTTTCATGGATTTTAGAGATTCATAAGCCAAATCATATTCAATCAAAGCATAAGCCCACTTGCCAATTCTACCACTAAGAATTGGCCTATGCAACATGTATTTAATGACATCGGTTTGACAAGCTACTACACAAGCACTCGGCACTAAATAATGTCTCAGTTTTGTGCAAGCATAATATAAGCATAGACATAATTTTTCAATAAATGTATACCTTGTCTCGGCGTCCAATAAGCGCCTGCTCAAATATGTAATAGCATGCTCTTTTGCCTCGGTTTCTTGAGTCAAAACAGCACCAATAACTCCTTCCTCTGCTGCAATGTAAAGCCTGAAGGGTTCTCTATGCTTGGGTGCTTTCATCACCGGAGGAGTGCACAAATAGTTTTGATCATATCAAATGCTTCTTGCTGTTTTGCCCTCCAAGTGAAATCAGCATCATTCTTCAACCGAAGGATAGGAGTAAATGCATCAACTTTCCCTGATAGACCTTCTCAAATAATTAACCTTGCCAAGGAACTTTTGCATATCTCTCTTGCATGTTGGAGCTTCCACTTTCTGTATGGCCTCTATCTTTTTGGGATCAATCTCTATGCCATCTTCATGAATAATGAAACCCAAAAACTTGCCAGCTGACACACCGAAAGCACACTTCAAAGGATTCATCTTCAGTCCATACTTTTTCATTCTTTCAAAAGCTAAACGCAAATCAGCCAAGTGTGATTCAAAAGCATCCGATTTGACAACAATATCATCAATATAAACTTCAAGTATGACACCGAGTAAATCATGAAAAATCAAATTCATAGCCCTTTGATATGTGGCGCCAGCATTTTTTAATCCGAATGTCATCACTGTCCACTCAAATAAACCAAGGAAACCAGGGCATCGAAAAGCAGTCTTGTACATGTCCTCTTCGGCCATAAAAATTTGATTGTATCCAGCATTACCATCTAGAAAACTAATAACCTTATGTCTAGAAGCATCATTAATAAGCATATCGGCTATTGGCATGGGATACTCATCTTTGGGTGTAGCCCTATTCAAATCTCTGAAGTCAATGCACACCCTCAACTTGTCGGATTCCTTCTTCTCCACTGGGACAATGTTAGAAATCCACTCGGCATACCTGCAAGGTCGAATGAAATTAGCTTCAAGCAGTCGACCGATCTCTTCCTTGATCCGGTCATATGTTTTTGGATTAAAATTTCTGGCCGACTGTTTATATGGTCTAAAACCGGCCTTTATAGGTAACCGATGCTCCACTAGCTCTCGGCTTAACCCTGGCATCTCATGATATTCCCATGCAAAGCAACAAACATATTCTTTCAATAGCTCGATTAACTTAGCTTTACAACCGGCTTTCAAATTTTTGTTTATAAATGTCGGTCGAGTGACTGAACCATCTCCAATATCTACCTCTTCTAATGGATCGGCCGACGTAAAACCTTGTCCAAGTTTATCCATGTCATCCAACTCCTCTATAGACTCATACATATCGTTCTCGCTGGACCGATATTTCACAAGACGTTTTTGTAACCACTCGGAGCTAGAATCCATTTAAACATATCATACCTTGGAGCCGATTGCATTCAGTCGGCTTTAAAGAGACGGGCACAAAACCATTCTTGGTCGCGCTGAGAAAATCAAACTCTGATAAGTCACGTCCCGTCAAGCAAGTAGCATTGGGATGTTGCCAATCCACCGATGCATTGGCCAAAGCAACACAGGCCGAGTTATCCGCATGAATGACTTTCACTTCATCATCAACCCACTGAATAAAAAACTGGTGCATAGTGGATGGCACGCACTGGTTTGCATGAACCCAATCACGGCCTAGTATGACGTTGTAGTTACCTTGCACCTCAGCGACAAAGAATGCAGTAGCCAAAGTTTTGCTTCCGACTGTAAGCTCCACATACATCACAGCTTTGGCTTCAGTTTTTTCTTTGCCTTCAAATCCGTTGAGCACCATATTGGTCTTGATCAATTCTTCATCAGGCAAACCCAATTTCTTGAAAACCGAATAGGGCATAAGATTTACCACAGCACCACCATCAACAAGCATCCGAGTGAGCGGCGACCCATTGATATGCCCTCTAAGATATAATGGTTTCAGATGCGTTACTGGTTCTTTTGGCTTCTCGAATATTGCATTTTTAGGGCCAAAATCCAGCTGAGCCACCTCCCCTTCTTCATCTACAGCATGAAGCTCAGCAGGTAAGTAAAACACCATATTGATATCCATACCTTCACGAACCGGCGTAGACTCATAGTCCAACATATCAGCCTCCTCTTCGAGTGCATCCACCGATTCTGAAATTTGTCCGAGTGAAGGAGAAGTAAGAAGTGTCACAGACGATGTGATATTTGTTGCATCGTCCTCCTTTGGTGATGTAGGTGTTGCTGTGATAGATGTAGAAGCCATTGTATCTTGCATTTGTTTAGGCCTCCACACTTGTTTTGCTGGAACCATGGGTCGAGTGTCACTGAACAACTTATCCCTTTGTTTCTTGGCCTCCTTTTCTGCCATCTCTTGACTCCTTAATCTCTGTAGTTTCCTCTTTTGTGTCTTTGTTAGCCCTGGAGGACACCACTTTGGCTGAGTGTATTTAGGATCTCTTGTTTTTACCTGGCTGGTGCTTGCTTCATGGTCATTGGCCGAGTGCTTTGGCGCGATAGCAAGTATCGGCTCAGTCGGATTGCTATGCACAATCGGCTGTCGTATGGCGAATGTTTCGGTGCCCAAGATAAGTGAGTCGGCATCCATTTTCTCCTTGCCTTTTGCCGACTCAATTGCTGCAACACTTGGTGATTTAACATGCCATTCTTTTCGACTTTCCAGATGCATGAAATTTCCACTCGAGCGCACCTTTTTACTCGGATGGAATCCACTCGGATGGAATCCACTCGGATGGAATTCACTCGGATGGAATCCACTCGGATGGAATTCACTCGGATGACTTCCACCTGGGTGCATTCTTACACTCGGATAATTTCCACTCGGTTGCATATTTTGACCAGTCGACTGATAGTCACCGATGTTGAGTCGGCCATTATATGAGTAGTCAAGTCGATCCCAAATAGATTGTGTATACTCTCCTGGAAATTGCGCCCTTGGTCCACTCGATTTTGTATACCGACTGAACATATTAGCTGATGGTGACCTTCGTCGTTTCAGATGAGTTGGTCGATTGAAACTAGAACCGGCCGAGTGGTTAGCATACTTGGACAGCAACATATCAAAAGTCGGCTTGATCCGCTTGCCCTGCACTTTAGCTTCATTCTTCTTCCACTTGCCAACTTCCGGACTCTTCGGCTTGACAAGTTTAACACGAGCATTTTCTTGCACTTGCGGTTGCCCCCCGAGTGTAGGGTTCTTGATGGTGATTTTGATCACTTCCTTGCCATCGGGTTGCTTATAAAGCACAACTTGTCTCCCCAAGACCTGGTTGTCCTCCTTGTCTTTCCTGGGCTCACCAACAATGACATTAGCTTTATTAGCAGATTCGGCTACCTCCGGCCGAATGAGTAGTTTCTTCCCCTCCAAACCCATGGTATTCATTGGAAAAGGTTGTTTATCAACTTGCATCTCAGAAAAGTTCAATCGTCCGTCATTAATGGCTGATTGTATCTGTCGTCGAAAAACATTGCAATCGTTAGTAGCATGAGAAAAAAAATTATGATACTTGCAATAAGCACGCCGTTTTAGCTCTTCAAACGGCGGTAAAGTATGAGATATTCTAATAATCTTAGCCTGCAGCAAAGCATCAAATATTCTATCACACTTAGCAATGTTAAAAGTAAACTTCATCTCTTCATCATGATTCTTATGAATCGGTTTCAGATCATTGCAAGTAAAGGGTTTGGCCTTAGATGGGCAAACAAATTCAGTAGAAAAAACATCACCCTCATCGTCTGAGTGATCACTGTCATATTCCACCATATTCATCTTTGGACGATCGGCTTTGTATCTATGCACTTCTTTGAGGTCTGTGCTTCGGCTTTCCTGAGCCAAAGCCCTTTGTAAGACTTGGTTGATATTTAAGAACTCGTAGCCTTCTAGCTTTTCTCTAATGGGAGTTCTCAAACCACTCAGCACTAGGTCTGCCAAGTCCCTCTTGGTTATCACCAAACTAAAACACCGGTTTTTTGTTTCTCTGAATCTCTTGACGTATTCGGAGACCGATTCATCATGCTTCTGTTTAACCGATGTTAGATGTGACAACTTGAGTTCATTGTCGCCGCTATAAAAGTGATCATGAAACTTCTGCTCTAGCTGCGACCAAACCCGAATGGAACCATGGGGTAAAGAAGAAAACCATGAAAATGCGGTACCAGCTAATGATAAAGGAAATAAACGCACTTTCAATTCATTCAATGAGCCTGCCTCACCCAATTGTGCTAAATATTGACTAACATGCTCCCATGTGGTTTTTGCGCCTTCTCCTTTAAATTTAACAAAATCTGGAATTTTATATCCTGGAGGACACTGGATGGCATCAAAGTATTCGGGGTACGGCTTTTGGTAAATCTGATTCCGAGGTAACTCAACTCCAAAATTCTCTCGAAGCATTTTAGCCATCTCCTCTCTAAGATTAGCTAGACCATCATCCATAGTGGACGATGAAGCTTGTGGCAGTGGCATAGGAGGAGCAGGGTTACTAGCTGTAGGTAGGAATTGTGGCATGTACGTCGACCCATAATTTGGTAATGGTCGAGTGGATGTAGCTGTAGGTAGGGTTTGGTTCGGCGTTGCCACCGAACCTGGCATGCTCATAATAGGATTAATGGGTGCAGCCACAATCTGATTTGTTTGGGTAGGATAATAAGTCATCGGCATGGGAGGCGCCGATGAGATGGGCAAAGACAGATTAGGGTTTTGCACACTAGCAGCTACACCATCATTACCACTAGACGATTGAGATATATTCTTCTGAGCATTAGTATTTTCTATGAAAGTTTGATAGACTAGATTGTTACCATCAGCAATACGACTTTCAATCTCAGCCCACTGCTCAGGAGAAAAGGCAGTACTTACAGAAGGTTTAACCTGTTCAGTTTGAAGAGGAGGGAACTTGATTTCTTCAATCGGAGTGATGTTGCCTTGGCGATCTTTCTTGAATTTTGCAAGGAACTCCCGCAGGTCCTTCTCCTCGCGCGCCTTCTTGTACTCCTCATAGACTTGGCGATGATCGGCCGATATCTCATCAAGACTGGGCTTAATGATGTTATCGGCGTCTACCTCAGATGGCTTGGGAAGATCGGACATGGTGGATGATGATGATTGATCTTCGTTCCCCAGCGGAGTCGCCAAAAAGTGTGTTGACACACGAACACGTCACGTGTACCCTCGACGCCGGGGGTGATGCACCGCAGCTCACGTCGAGGGAGACCCAACCGACAGCGCGATACGCAAGACAGTCGGTGGGCGCTTTTACAGACCCGAAACCCCGCGCACCCGGGAGGGACCCCGTCAGGGATTGCGGCGGCTATGGGCTGCCCTAGGTCGATTCGCTTGCCCCTAGAGCCTCGGGATTCGCAGCTCTCAAACACAAAGAACGACGAAGAACGAGAGAGAAAAACGGTGGAGAGATAAAACGTAGATGAAAAAGTAGTATATTGATTTGTTCGATTGTGTGTTGTTTAATCTGCCATCACCCCCAACATATATAAGAGGCGGCTGGACTTCCCGTACAAGTAAAGGATTCATCTAGGCTTTCCTTACAAGAAAAATTACATCAATTCACGTCCTAGAGTCCTAATTCTATTCCAACTCGATTAAGTCTGAATCTGGCCCAAACTCTGTCTTCCTTCTTGCGCGGGCCGCCGGGCTTGCATATGATCTCCGATCAAGACGGCCCAAATATCAAACTCGTGCGCCTCGATGATACGAACAACTCTCCTGTTGTTCACCTTTTCAAATAAGGCCATCTTGAATACTTTTCGAGGTCATCTTTATCCTCCAGTCAGACTCGGTCTTGCGGTAGACTGGATTATCCGAGTCTCGTAGTGAATTTGTAGGCTATATACTATCTCTGATGATGATGACTCCAAAATCAAAGTTTACCGTCTTGATGATACGCACAACTTCTGTATTGAACACTCCTTCATCCGAGCTCATCTTCATAAACTTTCAGGCATATGTTCAATTTCACTCGGATTCGAGCTCATCCACTCGCATTAGAGTCATTCACTTCGATCGTCCGACTGGACTTTTCACTCGGATGTTTAGAGTCTTTCACTCGGAATACAATTTTCACTCGGATGACAATATTTTCACTCGGATGACCATATTTCCACTCGAATGACTATATTTCCACTTGGATAATAATAATTTCATCCGGTCAGCAAACTTTCACTCGACCGGTAAATTTTCACTCGACCGTAAACTTTCACTCGGATGGTAAACTTTTCACTCGGATTTTCCGACTGAAAACATAGCCTGATCTTGATTTGTCTCTCCGGACCTCATACGACCTCGGATTGAGACGAATTATATATGAAAATCGACCGGCTCGACGAGACAAAACTTTTCTGTGTTGAAGGTTTTTCAATTCAAGGCCGTCTTGATTGCCGAATTACTCGCACAACCCATCAGACAAGTGTCTGGCACCTCGCGCCATATTTCCGTTGAGGTTCGGTCTGCGGTGTATTGCCTCTAACTTTTGCATATGAACTCGGATTGACATGATTTATATATCAAAATCGATTGCCTCGACGAGACGAAGAAAATTCCTTAAGTGTGCTCCTTCATCTGAGGTCATATTGAGGGCATAATCGGCCGAAAAGCACTCAGAACATTAAATTTTGTCACTCGGAGTACAGCTTCGGCCACTGAGATGAGGTCGAATGGCGATAGCCTAAACATCAAAGTTGTTCCACTCGACGATATGAAACTTTCTCATGCTGAAAACCCTTTCACTTTGTCTCTTGCCAAAATCAGGTGTCAACAACATCTTTGATTATCATCTCTAGACAAAATCACCTAACTAAATCCAACGAAAATCTCATAAACCATAGAGAAATTTGGTTCGATATCACAATCACCTAACTATATCCAAATTGCTCAAAATTAATTAATCCAGCGAACATATTTGACTATCTCCTCAAGATCACAATCTACTGACTAAATCTATTGAAAATCTTATAATCCACCGTGAAATTTGTTCAAGATCACAATCGCCTAACTACATCCAAATTGCATCATGTTCATTAAAGATCCATTTATCCACCAATATAATAAACCACCATGCTCATTTACTAGACCTAGATTAACATCATTCATCAAACATCTTTGACTATCTCGTCAAGATCACATCCACCCAACTAAATCCAAAAAAGCCTCCAATCCACCATGAATCTATTGAAAAATAACACTCACCTAACTATATCGAAACTGTTCCAAACTAAATTAATGATCTTTTTATCCATCAAAAAATAATCATTATTCTCATCTACAAAACCTAAAATCTCATAGTCTAGCAAATATATTTGACTATATTCTCAAGACACAATCACTTAACTAAATCCACCTAAAATCTCATAACCCAGCGTGAGATTCGGTTCAGTATCACAACCACCTAACTAAATCCAAATTGTTCAAGAATAGTTAGTCCACAAAACATCTTTGACTGTCCCCTCGAGATCACAATCAACTATCTAATCCATAAAAAATCTCAATCCACCATAAAATTTGGTTCAAAATCACATTCGCCTAACTAAATCCAAATTGTTCCAAATTTATCAAAGATTCATTTATCCATCAATATAATAATCAACATGCTCACCTACTAGACCTAAATCCACATAATCCACTGAACAACTTTTACTAGCTTGTCAAAATCACAATAAACTAACTAAATCCACCCAAATCCTTATAATCCATAGTAAAATTAGGTCAAAAGATCACAATCACCTAACTAAATCCAAATTGTTCAAAACTAAAGTAAATATTTGTTTATCCACTAATATAATAATCACCATGCTCATCTACTAGACCTAAAATCTCATAATCCATGAAATATCTTTGATTATCTTCTCAAGACACAATCACCTAACTAATTCCAACTAAAATTTCATAAATCACACAAAAGTTTGGTTCAACATGACAATTACCAAGCTAAATCCAAATTATTCAAGATTAATTGATACACCAAACATCTTTAACTATCTCCTCCTCAAGATCACAGTCGTATAACTAAATTCAAATTGTTCTAAATTTATTAAAGATTCATTTATCAACCAATATAATAATCACCATGCTCATCTATTAAACCTAAAATTGGTCAGAAGATCACAATCACCTAACAAAATCCAAATTGTTCCAAACTAAATTAAATATTTGTTTATTCACCAACATAGTAATCACCCTGCTCGTCTACTAGACCTAAAATCTTATAATCCACCTATCATCTTTGATTATCATCTCAAGACATAATCAGCTAACCAAATCCAACTAAAATCTCATAAATCACAGAGAAATTTGGTTCAATGTCACAACCACCTAACTAAATCCAAATTGTTCAAGAAAAATTAATCCACCGAACATCTTTGACTATCTCCTCAAGATCACAATCACCTAACTAAATCCAAATTGCTCCATGTTTACTAAACATCCATTTATGACCCAATATAATAATCAAGATGCTCATCTACTACACCTAAATACACATAATCCACCGAACATCTTATACTAGCCCTCCAAAATCACAATCACCTAACTAAATCCAACGAAAACCTTATAAACCACTGTGAAATAAGGTTAAAAGATCACAATACCTAACTAAATCTAATTTGCAAACTAAATTAAATATTTCTTTATCCATCAATATAATAACCACCATGCTCATCTATTAGACCTAAGATCTCATAATCCACCAAACATCTTTGACTATCTTCTCAAGACACAACCACCTAACTAAATCCAACTAGAATCTCATAAATCACATAGGAATTTGGTTCAATATCACAATCACCTAACTAAATCCAAATTGTTCAAGATTAATTTATATACCAAACATCTTTGATTTCCTCATCAAGATCCCAATCACCTAACTAAATCCAAATTGTCCCAAACTAAATTACATATCTGTTTATTCACCAATATAGTAATCATCATGCTTATCTACTAGACCGAAATCTCATAATCCACTAAACATCTTTGATTATCATCTCAAGACACAATCACC
Source organism: Triticum dicoccoides (assembly GCF_002162155.2). NCBI lineage: Eukaryota > Viridiplantae > Streptophyta > Magnoliopsida > Poales > Poaceae > Triticum > Triticum dicoccoides. The sequence goes on along the minus strand of NC_041382.1, from coordinate 746,714,828 downwards.
TAACTAAACCCGACTAAAATCTCATAAATCACACAAAAATTTGGTTCAATAACAATCACCTACCTAAAGCCTAATTGTTCAAGATTAATTAATACACCGAACATCTTTGACTACTACTCCTTAAAATCACAATCAACTAACTAATCCATCAAAAATCTCATAATCCACCATAAAATTTGGTTCAAGATCACAATCGCCGAACTAAATTCAAAATTTTCCAACTTCATTAAAAAAGTATTCATCCATCAACATAATAACCAACATGTACCTACTAGACCTAAATTCACATAATCAACCAAACATCTTTTACTAGCTCGTCAAGATCCCAATCACCTAAGAAAATCCAACTAAAACCTCATAATCCACCTTAAAAATTTGTCAAAAGGTCACAATCACCAAATTAAATTAAATATTTGTTTATTCACCAATACAGTAATCACCATAAACATCTACTAGACCTAAATCTCATAATCCTCCAATCATCTTTGATTATCATCTCTAGATAGAATCACCTAACTAAATCCAACGAAAATCTCATAAACCATAGAGAATTTTGGTTCAATATCACAATCACCTAAGTAAATCCAAATTGTTCAAAATTAATTAATCCATCGAAGATATTTGACTATCTCCTCAAGATCGCAATCTACTGACTGAATCTATTGAAAATCTTATAATCCACCGTGAAATTTGTTGAAGATCACAATTGCCTAACTACATCCAAATTGCTTCATGTTCATTAAAGATCCATTTATCCACCAATATAATAAACCACCATGCTCATTTACTAGACCTATATTAACATCATTCATCAAACATCTTTGACTATCTCGTCAAGATCACATCCACCTAACTAAATCCAAAAAAGCCTCAAATCCACCATAAATCCGTTGACAAATAACAATCACCTAACTAAATCAAAATTGTTCCAAACTAAATTAAAGATTTGTTTATCCCCCAATAAAATAATCACTATTCTCATCTATAAAACCTAAAATCTCAGAGTCCAGCAAATATCTTTGACTATATTCTCAAGACAATCACTTAACTAAATCCACCTAAAATCTCATAACCCAGCATGAAATTTGGTTCACTATCACAACCACCCAACTAAATCCAAATTGTTCAAGAATAGTTAGTCTACCAAACATCTTTGACTATCCCCTCGAGATCACAATCAACTAACTAATCCATAAAAAATCTCAATCCACCATAAAATTTGGTTCAAAATCACAATCGGCTAACTAAAAATCCAAATTGTTCCAAATTTATTAAAGATTCATTTATCCATCAATATAATAATCAACATGCTCACCTACTAGACCTAAATCCACATAATCCACCGAACATCTTTTACTAGCTTGTCAAAATCACAATAAACTAACTAAATCCACCCAAATCCTTATAATCCACCGTAAAATTAGGTCAAAAGAACACAATCACCTAACTAAATCCAAATTGTTCAAAACTAAATTAAATATTTGTTTATCCACTAATATAATAATCACCATGCTCATCTACTAGACCTAAAATCTCATAATCCACGAAATATCTTTGATTATCTTCTCAAGACACAATCACCAAACTAATTCCAACTAAAATTTCACAAATCACACAGAAATTTGGTTCAACATCACAATCACCTAGCTAAATCCAAATTATTCAAGATTAATTGATACACCAAACATCTTTAATTATCTCCTCCTCAAGATCACAGTCGTATAATTAAATTCAAGTTGTTCTAAATTTATTAAAGATTCATTTATCCACCAATATAATAATCACCATGCTCATCTATTAAACCTAAAATTGGTCAGAAGATCACAATCACCTAACAAAATCCAAATTGTTCCAAACGAAATTAAATATCTGTTTATTCACCAACATAGTAATCACCCTGCTCGTCTACTAGACCTAAACTCTTATAATCCACCAATCATCTTTGATTATCATCTCAAGACATAATCAGCTAAACAAATCCAACTAAAATCTCATGAATCACAAAGAAATTTGGTTCAATGTCACAACCACCTAACTAAATCCAAATTGTTCAAGAAAAATAATCCATCGAACATCTTTGACTATCTCCTCAAGATCACAATCACCTAACTAAATCCAAATTGCTCCATGTTTACTAACCATCCATTTATTCACCAATATAATAATCAAGATGCCCATCTACTACACCTAAATACACATAATCCACCGAACATTTATACTAGCTCTCCAAAATCACAATCACCTAACTAAATCCAACAAAAACCTTATAAACCACCGTAAAATAAGGTTAAAAGATCACAATACCTAACTAAATCTAATTTGCAAACTAAATTAACTATTTGTTTATCCATCAATATAATAATCACCATGCTCATCTATTAGACCTAAGATCTCATAATCCACCAAACATCTTTGATTATCTTCTCAAGACAGAACCACCTAACTAAATCCAACTAGAATCTCATAAATCACATAGGAATTTGGTTCAATATCACAATCACCTAACTAAATCCAAATTGTTCAAGATTAATTAATATACCAAACATCTTTGACTTCCTCATCAAGATCCCAATCACCTAATAAATCCAAATTGTCCCAAACTAAATTACATATCTGTTTATTCACCAATATAGTAATCATCATGCTCATCTACTAGACCTAAATCTCATAATCCACTAAACATCTTTGATTATCATCTCAAGACACAATCACCTAACTAAACCCGACTAAAATCTCATAAATCACACAAAAATTTGGTTCAATATCACAATCACCTAACTAAGCCTAATTGTTCAAAATTAATTAATACACCGATCATCTTTGACTACTACTCCTTAAAATCACAATCAACTAACTAATCCATCAAAAATCTCATAATCCACCATAAAATTTGGTTCAAGATCACAATCGCCGAACTAAATTCAAAATTTTCCAAGTTCATTAAAAAATTATTTATCCATCAACATAATAACCAACATGCTTACCTACTAGACCTAAATTCACATAATCAACCAAACATCTTTTACTAGCTCGTCAAGATCCCAATCACCTAAGTAAATCCAACTAAAACCTCATAATCCACCGTAAAAATTTGTCAAAAGGTCACAATAACCAAACTAAATTAAATACTTGTTTATTCACCAATATAGTAATCACCATGCACATCTACTAGACCTAAATCTCATAATCCACCAAACATCTTTGATTATCATCTCAAGACAGAATCACCTAACTAAATCCAACGAAAATCTCATAAACCATAGAGAAATTTGGTTCAATATCACAATCACCTAACTAAATCCAAATTGTTCAAAATTAATTAATCCACCGAACATATTTGACTATCTCCTCAAGATCACAATCTACTGACTAAATCTATTGAAAATCTTATAATCCACCGTGAAATTTGTTCAAGATCACAATCGCCTAACTACATCCAAATTGCTTCATGTTCATTAAAGATCCATTTATCCACCAATATAATAAACCACCATGCTCATTTACTAGACCTAGATTAACATCATTCATCAAACATCTTTGACTATCTTGTCAAGATCACATCCACCTAACTAAATCCAAAAAAGCCTCCAATCCACCATGAATCTGTTGAAAAATAACACTCACCTAACTATATCGAAACTGTTCCAAACTAAATTAATGATCTTTTTATCCATAAAAAATAATCATTATTCTCATCTACAAAACCTAAAATATCATAGTCCAGCAAATATCTTTGACTATATTCTCAAGACACAATCACTTAACTAAATCCACCTAAAATCTCATAACCCAGCGTGAGATTCGGTTCAGTATCACAACCACCTAACTAAATCCAAATTGTTCAAGAATAGTTAGTCCACCAAACATTTTGATTATGCCCTCGAGATCACAATCAACTATGTAATCCATAAAAAATCTCAATCCACCATAAAATTTGGTTCAAAATCACAATCGCCTAACTAAATCCAAATTGTTCCAAATTTATTAAAGATTCATTTATCCACCAATATAATAATCAACATGCTCACCTACTAGACCTAAATCCACATAATCCACCGAACATCTTTTACTAGATTGTTAAAATCACAATAAACTAACTAAATCCAACCAAATTCTTATAATCCACCGTAAAATTAGGTTAAAATATCACAATCACCTAACTAAATCCAAATTGTTCAAAAGTAAATTAAATATTTGTTTATCCATCAATATAATAATCACCATGCTCATCTACTAGACCTAAAATCTCATAATCCATGAAATGTCTTTGATTATCTTCTCAAGACACAATCACCTAAGGAATTCCAACTAAAATTTCATAAATCACAGAGAAATTTGGTTCATGATCACAATCACCTAGCTAAATCCAAATTATTCAAGATTAATTGATACATCGAACATCTTTAACTATCTGCTCCTCAAGATCACAATCAACCAAATCCATTGAAAAATCTCGTAATTGCTCCACATTTACTAAAGAAGTCGCTACTTCCTTGAGATTGAGGTTACTTCTACCTTTAATGGCTTCTTTATTTCCTAAGAGAAGTGTATCTAGGATCTTCTTGCTCATGCTACTCTTACTGATGAGCGCACTATTGAAACTGCCATGGAGATCAACATCCACCTTTGTGTCCACCTCCGCTCCCTGTAAGTCCGGATGGGCATCCGTTGCCTGGTGGCGGGTTGCTATGTGTGCTGTCTTGATCCCACATCCCATGTTCCCTTCCTGGGTGACACCATAACCGCACGCTCAAGCACCACCAATGGCGAGCAAGAGCTCGGACAATTGGCGCATACCTGGATTTTACCCACGGGACGCGCCCGAGAACATGGCGCTACCTATCGTCAAGGTCAAGGGCGCACAGTAGGAGAACATCTTTGACTATCTTTTCAAGACACAATCAACTAACTAAATCCAACTAAAATCAAGTAAATCACCAAGAAATTTGGTTCAATATGACAATCATCTAACTAAATCCAACTAAAATCAAATAAATCACCAAGAAATTTGGTTCAATATGACAATCACCTAACTAAATCCAAATTTTTCAAGATTACTTAATCCACCAAACATCTTTGACATCTCCCAAGATCACAATCTACTAACTAAATCCACTGAAAGTCCCGTAATCCACCGTGAGATTTGTTCAAGATCACAATCGCCTAACTAAATCTGAATTTCTCCATGTTTACTAAAGTGCCATTTATCCATCAATATAATAACCACCATGCTCATTTAAAATAACAAAAACACAGCCTTTAGTCCCGAACAAGTTAGGGTAGGCTAGAGATGAAACTTATAAGATCTCGCCACCAACTCATGGTTCTGCCACATGTATAGCAAGCTTTTGCGCACCCATGTCCATGGCTAGTTCTCTGGTGATACTCCAGTCCTTCAAATCCCTCTTTACGGACACCTCCCATGTCAAGTTTGGTCTACCCTGATCTCTCTTGACATTATCGACATGCTTTAGTTGTCCGCAATGCACTGGTGCTTCCGGAGGCCTGCGCTAAATATGTCCAAACCATCTCAGACGATGTTGGACAAGCTTCTCTTCAATCGGAGCTACCCCAACTCTATCTCGTATATCATCATTCCGGACTCGATCCTTCCTTGTGTGACCACACATCCATCTCAACATGCGCATCTTCGCCACACCTAACTGTTGATCATGTCGCCTTTTAGTCGGCCAACACTCAGCGCCATATGACATTACGGGTCAAACCACCATCCTATAGAACTTGCCTTTAACCTTTTGTGCCACTCTTTTGGTCATAGAGAATGCGAGAAGTTTGGCGCCACTTCATCCATCCAACTTTGATTCGATGATTCACATCTTCATTGATATTCCCATCCTTCTGCAGCATAGACCCCAAATATCTAAAGGTGTCCTTATGATGCACCACCTTCCCATCAAGGCTAAACCCCCATGCTCACTTACTAGACCTAAATAAACATAATTCACCAAGCATCTTTGACTATCTCGTCAAGATCACTGTCACCTAACTAAATCCAAATTGTTTATATTAAATAAGTCACTAAGAAATTTGGTTCAATATCATAATCACCAAACTAAATCCAAGTTGTTTATATTAATTAATCCACCAAACATCTTTGACTATCTCCTCAAGATCTCAATCAACTAATTAAATCCCTTTAAAATCTCATAATTACCATGAAATTTGGTTCAAGATCACAATCGCCTAACTAAAACCAAATTACTCCAAGTTTACTAAAAATCCATTTATCCACCAATATAATAACCACCATGCTCACTAATAGACATAAATTCTCACATAGTCCATCGAACATCTTTGACTATCTCGTCAAGATCACAATCACCTAACTAAATCCAACCGAAACATCAAAATCCACCATGAATTTGGTTAAAAGATCACAATCACCAAACTAAATTCAAATTGTTTTAAACTAAATTAAAGGTCTGTTTATCTGCCAATATTAATAGTTGCCATGCTGACATACTAGACCTAAAATCTTAACATCCACCGAACATCTTTGACCATCTTCTCAAGATCATAATAACTTAATTAAATCCACTTAAAATTAGATAAATCATCGTGAAATTCGGTTCAATATCACAATAGCTTAACTAAATCCAAATTGTTTAAGATTAATTAACCCATCAAATATCTTTGAGTATCTCCTCGAGATCACAATCAACTGACTAAATCCATCTAAAATCTCGTAATCCACCATGAAATTTGGTTCAAGATCACAATCGCCTAACTAAATCCAAATTTTCTTGAGTTTATTAAAATTTTACTTATTCACCAATATAATAACCACCATACTCACCTACTAGACCTAAATTCACATAATCCACCGAACATCCTTTACTACCTCGTCAAGATCACAATCACCTAACTAAACCATGAAATTTGGTTTAAGATCATAATCACCTAACTAAATTCAAAATGTTCCAAACAAAATTAAAGATCTATTTATCCACCAATATAATAATCACCATGCTCATATACCATACCTAAACTCTCATAATCCACCAAACTTTTTTACTATCTTCTCAAGATCAAATCACATAACTAAATCTAGCTAAAATGTCATAATCCATCATGAAATACGGTTCAATATCACAATAACCTAACTAAATCCAAATTGTCCAAGATTAATTAATCCGCCAAACATCTTTGACTATCTCCTTAAGATCACAATGAACTAAATAAATGCATCAAAATCTCGTAATCCACCATGAAATTTGGTTCAAGATCATAATCGCCTAACTAAATCCAAATTGCTTCAAGTTTATTAAAGATCCATTTATCCACCAATATAATAACCACCATGCTCATTTACTAGACATAAATTTTCATAATCCACCAAACATCTTTGGCTATCTCGTCAAGATCACAATCACCTAACTAAATCTCCACTTCATCTCCATTTTGTAAAACCTTATTTTCATAATCATCCCATGGGCACTAGTGACACCCTTGGGTTTTTATAAAACATTTATGAATAACAAAGATTCTTCCCAAGTCCTATGATTTATGCGACTAGCATGGCTAAGCATTAGTATTAAAGTTGCACATATGACCCACATTTATTTGTGACCAGTACATGGTAACATGGTTAGAAAGGAGGTCTATTAGGTATGCCAAAGGAGGGTATCAATATCAAGCACATAGGGCATAGCTAAACCCTAGCTAATTTACTTAGCATAAGAATGTCAAAGGGGTGTCAATATCAAGCACATATGGCATAGCTAAAACCTAGCTAATTTACTTAACATAGCAATACTAGTAAACAATACTTTATGCATGAAAAATAATTCTAAGTGTAATGTAAATATGGGTTCAGGATGATCAAAGTAGGTTGCTTGCCTTGCTCAGCAAAGTCTTCAATGGTTCTGGTCACTCCTCAAACGTTCTTGAATCTTTCGAAAGATACTGATTTCTGCTCATTGGAAAAATAAAATTAACACACAATCAATAAACAATATGTGCAAGGGGCTCCAAAATTTACATAAGTAGTATCATTGGAAAGAGGAAATTTTAGATGAATTTTGGAAGTACCCTAGATTTTAGGAAAAGCGAAATGGTATTGTGGGCCAGAACAGGTCTGCCCGATTAAACAGTACTGCACCAGGGGGAAAGGGAGGTCGACGTCGAAGGCGTGAAGGAGAAATACGCCTTCGCTTACGCGCCGATTTAAACCTGCATTGGGTTGATCACACAAGCCACACATGAGCAACAAAACCAGAATACTCAAGCAATATATAAAGTTCACAATCAAGCAATAACAAATAAGATAATATGGATAAACTAGAGGATATTGCTTCAAGTGGCGGAGCCAAGGAAACCAGATTGTAGCTGAAGCAGGAGCAAGTAGCTTAATTCAGAGAAGTT
>NC_041382.1:746686373-746706121 GCF_002162155.2 Triticum dicoccoides | reverse complement strand
GCAGGAGCAGGAATGGCAGTTGCTGTGGTAGGCGCAGGTCCAACAATGGATTGATCCTGGGACGCAACAGGTGTTGTAACTTTAGCAGAATACGCCCATAAGCACTCTGGCCATACATGCCCTGTGGTGGTGGCTGCATATCATAGCGAGGCTGTGTCGGTGGAGCAACGTACCCAGATCGAGGGGCAGACCCTTGCACCGTGTAGCTTGATGCAGCAACACAAGTATAGGTGGTTGATTAGGATAACCCGGTTGGCCTCCAGTGGCTGGAGTTGAAGTTTGCTGCCCTGAAGATGCTTGACCAGCGCCACCTAGACCACCATAGATTTAATTGGTGCAGTACCACCATCCTGAGTTGAGTTAGCAGCTGATGCCCCAGATGCCCCATAGTTCTGCTGATCATATCCAGGCAGCTGCAAGTAAGATAGTCCTTGGGTCTGATAACCAGAGTAATCATAAGCTTGATGCCCACCACTCTGTTGAGAGTACATATAATCACCATAACCTTGTGAAGCATGAGTAGCAGGCTTGTTGTAATTGTAGTTGCTAGCATCAGCAAGTGCAGCAGTTCCAGTGGCAAAAAATGCTGTTGGGGTTGTTGCTATTGGTTATAGTAGTCATAGCCAGTGCCAGGGGGGCTGCTCTGCCATAAGGTTGCTGGCCATACTATGGTGGTGCGCCAGGATAAGCTCCAGGCTGCTGTGTTGCTGGTGCATCGGGCACACCCCAGTTTGCCCGAGGACGGGGAGGGTAGTAGCCCTGTTGGATTTCTGGCACGATTCTGCAAAAAATGTAGTTTGCACATGAGAATATGTATAGAACAAAACATACAATGCACCATACAGAACAAGTGCAAACCAGACGAAACATATCCAAAAACAAAGCAATGTAATATACAGAAATTTCAGAACCACCAAGAAAAATGGAGGGATCAACTCACCAAGCAAGATTCTCAAGCAACATTGGCGATTCCCATCTAGCGTATACCATGTGCAACATAAGGGAGCTAATGAAGATTGGGCAGCTAGATAAACACGTATATATTGAATAACAATAAAAAACACAGAAGAATGTCGAAGGAAATATTTAAGCAAAGTTTTAAGGAAGCTTTGGTCATGGTAACATGAAAAGACAACAGAGGGAGAAAATATATACAAACAAACCAAAGATAATAGATTCATGCGAGATATCTTACATGTAACATTCTTATTCAATAAACTGTAACATTCTTATTTGTTACATGTTGCTCCAAGAGGGTGGTGTTAGCAACAGATAGAATGGGCTGAAAATTAAGCATCAAGAATTATTCCCCGACTGAGCAAAAATATCAATAGCCTAAATACCAGCTACTACAGTGCACGATCCATCATTGAAGTGTGCAGACAGATCACTTGCATAGAGGTTTGCACCAACTATCCCCAAATATGTACAGAAATAGCAAGCGTAAATTTGACAGGACGAGACCAGGTATATGAAATCCAGTCATATAATTTAAATACAAACTAGTTCCTTCTGTTTCGATATAGAAAGACCAGGCATGTTCCTGGATGTATGTATTATATTCTAATGGGTATACTCCAATGGTACACATGGGACTTCTATACCAAAACAGAGGGAGTAGTTCATAATTTTATCTTTCATCCATCAGCATCAAGTATATTAACATTAGGTAGTAACAAATCTGCCTCCAGGATTGATGTGTGCAGCCCTCATAACTAGTTACTGACACTAATTTGGCCTTATGTCAAGATAATGATCAACAGTTCCACAAGACATTGAATAAAATATTACATGATATAGCAGAATCAATCTATGGATACTATGGATCATCTACACAAAATATATTTGCCAGAATTATTAACAAACTCTACTAGCCATCCTTATAAGCCCATAATAATATTGGAGCTCATTGTATAGAGATCTAAACTTCCTTACGAGGATATTGCTAGGCATTTTCTTGTTGCCTAGATCCTAGTATCATTAAGCTTCGCCTAGGCGGGCTGTTTTCTTCCACTGCTTCCTAAGCATATTGCTAAATCGCATGGATCGCATAGCATTACTCAATAGCTAAGGCCCACTTGGCGGCGAGCGAGAGAAAAGGGAGAGGATGACGGATGGGAGCCAGCTGTGTAGTATGTATATGTATAAATTTCATGTAGATTTGATGAGAAACTAGAGCACTAGCTTTTGACTTGGGTTGGGTTTGATTTGTGGCGTACGGACAATGGCAGCAACCATGTCAACTGTTTATTTCGCCGGAATCTATATGATGGTTTGAATTAGTTGGTTTCAGTTCATAATGGAAAGCTGCCAAAGGTTTTTTTTTCAATGTATGGATGATGGATTTATCAAGATCAATGTGCGTGCGGTGGATTTAGCTCAATATGTGTGTACGGCGTGCTTGCAGGCGAAGTGTTCAATGAATTGCTTGAAACAAAATGTCAATTAAAGGGATCAAAGTTTAGGGAATCTGCTAGAGATGCTCTAAGATGTTCATATTATTCCAGTCCTATGCCCAATGCATCCAAACAACTAAGAAACTATAACAAGATTGTGATGCAAGCATCTTTATGCTATACCATACCATATCAAAGATTATTCTCCTCTTTTGTAAGAAAAGTAGCCACCTGTCGGCCACCCACATCTAGACACAGTTCAGACAAATGACTCTTGTCGATTCAGTTCAGACAAGACTGGCATATATCTGAGGTGATGAGCTTACTGACACTCACATCTAGAATCAAGATTCACAAGTGTCAAACGCAAGTGTCCACAACATCAGAAGATTTTATTTTAATAACATATCAAAATTGCAATGGCAGCAATTTCATGGTCCAAGCATCCAAAGAACTAGATTTTCATAACGAGATTGTTTTTTAATTTCCCACTTGGCTCCGATCTGCCTCGACTAACCACATGCAGGAAAAAAATGCAAACGAATCTACTTAGGATTTAGCTCGACTAATCACGGGAATAAAACTGCAGACGAATCTAGTTAGGGTTTGGCTTGACTTATCACAGGCAGGGAGGGGGGTGAGCTTACTTCGCCGGCGTAGTGGAGCAGGTAGAGGTCCTCAAGCGACTATGCCGGCACGTTCTTGACCGCCTGCGCCGCAAGCACACACGCAATTCAGTCTCCGGAATTCGCGGCGTGAGATGACATAAGACGAGACGAGGAGTGGGACGCTAGCGGGACCTGCCGGAAGAGGTGGGCGACGTAGAAGCCCTGCGAGATGAGGGCGAGGAGGCACTTGAGCGTCGACCTTAGCGCCGTCGAAGTGGGAGCCGAGGAGCGCCGAGATGGCGGCGGCGTCTACCGGGTCGTCGTAGAGATACGCGTCCGCCCCACCACCCACGATGTTGCCGCGCCGCTGGCCCACAACCCCGAACCAGTCTCTCTACAGGCTATAGGCCGGCTTGCGTGCCCCGGCCAGTACTGGCCCCGGCTCCCTCGTCGAACCCGGCGGCGAAAGGCTACGCGGCGGCGATCTGGGAGCGTTCCCCGGCCGTGTCCGTCTCGTACGGGAGAGCGATGGGTGGGTACACGGAGCGGGCCGAACTGACGTGTAACCTGGGTCGTGCGGGCGAGGGACTGGCCCGTACTTTTGTGGGCCTGGTCCACATAGGGGAGACGGATGGGCTTGGAAGCTGGGACACAGTGAGTACACTGCCGAGGTGAGGTGTGTGACCCTCAAAAAAAAGTGAGGTGTGTGTTACTAAAAGAAAAAAGGTGAGTTTCTATCTCAATTCCGGGGTCTCCTCCCCAAATCCCTCAACGGAGTGCTGCCTCTTCCATTGCATTTCTTCCCTTCTCCTGTCTTTCAGTCTCGTTGCGCCATCTCATGAGTGTAGAATCACTTCGAGTCCAGGTTAGTGAGCAGGGGCGAAGGCGATTGACGGCGGCCAGCGTGAGAGAAGGAGGAGGAGGAGCATAGGGGTCGCGCGAGTGCCGCGACTACGGAAGGATCACTAAAGAAAGTTGGGACTAGTCAAGGGTTTGGCTTTCGTCTGGTTGACAGTTTTCCGTAGCTAATCCCAGTTAAAAGATATTCATGTTTTTTTAACAGCAGTACAGACACAAGCGCTCATATACACGCGCATACACTCACCCCTATGAACTCACACACGCACACCCTACCCCTATGAGCACCTTCGAAAGACTGAGCCGGCATATCATCTTGAAATTTACGAAGTCACCGTAGGCACCTCGTCGTCGACGGGAACATCTCCTCCCACTAAATGCGCATCGCCGGAAATCCTGAAATAAATCCAGGAATAAATGCGAGCACCAGGATTTGAACCCTGGTGGACTGGGAATACCACAATCCCTCTAACCATCCAACCACAGGTTGGTTCGCAAAGATATCCATGTTTGATTCTCGTTAGTATACGAGTCGACTCATTGCGTGGTTGTTGTGTATCCATATTTCTACAATTGCCGATTGTGACGTTTACAGGCATCATAGCATGTCAACCCCATCAACGATGAGTATCTACCACTACCATACGTTCTTTTTCACTATTGACAACAAATACTTCCGTGCATAAAAGCCAAGCTATATTATACTCCCCGTCCTAAAATAAATGTCAATTTGATATTAATTTAAGTGTAAAGTTATACTAAGTTTAAAACACTTATTTTGATACGGAGGAAGTAATATCCAGTAAAATACTCTCTTCGTCTCAAAATAAATGTCTTAACTTTATACTAATTTTAATATAAAATTGTATTAAATTTGAGACATTTATTTTTAGACTGGGCAATATGTGATATGCGTGTAAGGTTACCTGCACGAGGTCCATCAAGGCCCGCCGGATGCAGAGATGTAGATAGGAAGGCGAATTGTATGGTTTGCAAGTTTGATGAATCTGCCCACCCTGATTTAAGTCTTAGGCCTTGTTTGAGTTTTGCTTCTGCTTTAGCAATTTATTCACTTTGGCTAAAAAACATGTTTTTGAGCTTTTATGGCTTTTGGAGCCAAAAACAACTATTTATAAGCTTTTATGATTTTTGATCAAAATGAAAAAGCTGCAAAAGCAGAAGCAAAAACCCAAACAAACAGGTCCTTAGACTTTGCGGAATTAAATAACTTCATTCTTCCGGTGGTAAACCACGTGTGTGTTTGTGAGTGTCTGCGTCTGTATTATGTTTTGTAAAAAAACAAATTTTGATAGAAACAAAAGAGTAGCTATTTAACTTGCAGTGCTAAAAATTTATCGAACGTAAATTAGCATTGGCCCAAGGTAAACGTTTTACGCCAGTGCGCCGGCCGAAACGTTCGGCCGGTCGCAGGCGCAACGCTCGATGCCACCAGATCGTAGCCCACGTCTCGCTGCTTCCACCCTCTCATTTTTTTCTGTCTTATCTTCTTCTCCACCTCCCTCCCTTATCCTCTTCCTCTGTCACTCCCATCCCCTCCATCTCTCTCTTTTTCTCCAGCGAGAGAAATCCCTCCATGAGATTCAGCAGCTGGGAGGAGTGCGCAGCTACGCCCGCAACTGGGTGCGCCGCTCTCCATGGCATGCGCAACCGGATGCGCTAATCACCATGGCCGAGCTGCAATCGACCTCGTCGATGGCGAGTTTTCGCTACAACCATGGTTTGGTTTGCTGGAACCGGCCCATGTTTTTGCTGCCACCCACTCCTGCCTGAAATCTGCTTTCATGGTGTTTTTGCTGGAACCGGCGATCGATTTTTGCTACAATCGTTCTATTTTTCTGTTACTACTGGTGTTTGTCATTTTTTTTGTTACATCCCATCTCCATGACATACGAGACCGGTGACTGTGTTTTTGATGCAACCTTTGTCACTTTTTGTTACCACGGGTGTTGACATTTGCTATGCATTCATTCTTTCACGGCATGCTACATCTCCTGTAGTTTTCCGGTCAAGTTTTTTGCTACAACCATATTTTGATTTTGCTGGAACCGGAGACATTTTTTTTGCTATATCCATATTTTGATTTTGCTGGAACCGCACCCAATTTTTGCTACATCCACCCACGACGGTGTTAGTCGACAGCGGTGATGGCTATCTTTTGCTGCAACCGTCTCAGAGTTTTGCCACTACCGGAGATGTCATTTGCTACTACCAGAGTTTTTTTTTGTACCAACAATTTTTTGCTACAACCATAGCTTCAATTTTGCTGGAACCAGGTTTTCAAAATGATTCAACAGAGTACGGCAACATATAGCTATTTTTTGACAACTTTTTTTTGTTGGCGAAGTTTTTGCTGCATGCGTGGATCTTGGCGAGAAACATGAGAAGACAGCGGCGAGCGCGGCAACGGGTGGCAAGTGCAGCATCCAACAGCACGGGGGCGGCGGAGAGAGGAGGTCCAGGTGAGGGGGTGAAGGCCTGCGGCCGGAGGATGTCCAGACGAGGGGGCTTTGTGGAGAGGAATAGGGAGAGGGGAAGTCAACATAGGCATCGAACGACTCGTAATCACTAGATCGGGCGGCTCGGGCTAGTCCGGCCCAACCGTTCGGCCGGACTGCCGGCGGCCCATGGCCCAAACATTAAACATGCTTAGAAGGAAGAAAAGATACCTTCTAGTATAATAATACACTAATCAATTGACCTCGCTAATTGCTAATTGGTACTCCTCCTGATTGTTGCAAACAACTTGAGCAAACGCGTGTCACACATGGCATGCACAGCTAGCTAGCTAGCTAGCTGCGCAGGTTCATGGTCGGGGAACTTCGCCGGCGCTGGACGCCAGCTGCGCCCAAGCTTTCTCCCTGCTCATCCTGTACCGGATGCCGCACGCGTTGCACAGCGTGCCCGGCCCGTCCGGGCCGGTCCGCCACTGCGGCGTGCCCGTCCTGTGGCACTGGGCGCACGCCTTCGCCTCCGGCTCCCACCGGATTTGCTGCCGCGCCGCGGAATCGCCGTGTCTGGACTGACCCTGACCGACGACGTGGGCATCATCGCCGTGGCCGTCGTGGGCGGCCGGCGCCATGAAAGCGGACGGAAGAGCTACGGGCCAGGGTCCCGTGCGGGCGGCGACGGGTTGGCGCTGCTGTCTTCCCTGGATCTGGAACAGGGGGGCCGTGGGCTCGTCGAGCGCCGGCTCCGGCGCCGACGCATCACGCGGCGGCGAGGAGTCGATCCGGAGCGATTCCAAGGAGTCTTCGATGGGTACGTGATCCATGGCTTGTCCAACGAATTATCCAGCACTACGCGGAACCGACGATCGAAGGGCACGTACCTGTGAAGAGATAGTTATATATACGCTGTCAGTTTTTATACCCGACGTGCAAACCCTAACAAACAAATAATAGGGCAACACATCTTTATCTATCTCTGCAGAAAATTGGTTTGTTTCTTAGTCGTGGTGAAAATAAAAATAGAAAACACGGTAACCAGCCAACCATGGGAGGACACATGTCCAAATCAATAGTGGAGCTTTTGCATACAAAAATATCTTCACAAAAATATATTCTCACAAAGAAAAACTAGAAAACACGCTAACCAGACCACAATCATGGGAAATTGTGTTTTAGAGTACTTGATTGATTGAATTTTTTTGCGAATATGATTGATTGAAATATTGTCTTAGTTTAGTTTATGATCCATAATACTCCAAACCCAGTTAGAACATACCGCTAGTGAGAAGTTGTGAAAACTATCCTCCTGCCCTCGGCGAGTGTCGTCTACCTAGGGTGTTGGGAATATAGCTACCAGGTAAGACCCGCTCAGGAGGGGCCGGGTTAACCCCAATGGCGGGTTACAAAAAAAGCCCAGTAATATTCTGTTGGGGAACATAGTAATTTCAAAAAAAAATTCTACGCACATGCAAGATCATGGTGATGCATAGCAACGAGAGAGGAGAGTGTTTGTCTATGTACCCTCGTAGACCGGCAACGGAAGCGTTGACACAACATAGAGGAAGTAGTCGTACGTCTTCCCGATCCGACCGATCCAAGTACCGAACGTATGGCACCTCCGAGTTCTGCACACGTTCAACTCGGTGACATCCTCGAGCTCCGATCCAGCAAAGTGTTGAGGGAGAGTTTCGTCAGCACAACGGCGTGATGACGGTGATGATGTTCTACCGACGCAGGGCTTCCTAAGCACCGCTACGATATGACCGAGGTGGAATATGGTGGAAGGGGGCACCGCACACGGCTAAGGAACGATCACGAAGATCAACTTGTGTGTCATGGGGTGCCCCCTTGCCCCCGTATATAAAGGAGGGAGAGGGGGAGGTGCGGTCGGCCCAAGGGGTGCGCCTGGAGGAGTCCTACTCGTTGGAAAAGGAAGGGGGGAGGGAGAAAGAGGAAAAGGGGGGCGCCGCCCCCCCTTCCTTGTCCTATTCGGACTAGGGGGGAGGGGGTGCGCGGCCTGCCCTGGCCGGCCCTCATCTTCTCCCTTAGGGCCCATGTAGGCCCAATAACCCCCGGGGGGTTTCGGTAACCCCCCGGTACTCCGGTAAAATCCCGATTTCACCCGAAACGTTTCCGATATCCAAATATAGGCTTCCAATATATCAATCTTTATGTCTCGACCATTTCGAGACTCCTCTTCATGTCCGTGATCACATCCGGGACACCGAACAACCTTCGGTTCATCAATAACACAAAAACCCTAATTACGATCGTCACCGAACTTTAAGCGTGCGGACCCTACGGGTTCGAGAACTATGTAGACATGACCGAGACATGTCTCCGGTCAATAACCAATAGCGGAACCTGGATGCTCATATTGGCTCCTACATATTCTACGAAGATCTTTATCGGTCAGACCGCATAACAATATACGTTGTTCCCTTTGTCATCGGTATGCTACTTGCCCGAGATTTGATCGTCGGTATCTCAATACCTAGTTCAATCTCGTTACCGACAAGTGTCTTTACTCGTTCTGTAATACATCATCTCGCAACTAACTTATTAGTTGCAATGCTTGCAAGGCTTGAGTGATGTGCATTACCGAGAGGGCCCAGAGATACCTCTCCGACAATCGGAGTGACAAATCCTAATCTTGAAATACGCCAACCCAACAAATACCTTCGGAGACACCTGTAGAGCACCTTTATAATTACCCAGTTACGTTGTGACATTTGGTAGCACACAAAGTGTTCCTCCGGTAAACGTGAGTTGCATAATCTCATAGTCATAGGAACATGTATAAGTCATGAAGAAAGCAATAGCAACAAACTAAACGATCGTGTGCTAAGCTAATGGAATGGGTCAAGTCAATCACATCATTCTCCTAATGATGTGATCCCGTTAATCAAATGACAACTCATGTCTATGGTTAGGAAACATAACCATCTTTGATCAACGAGCTAGTCAAGTAGAGGCATACTAGTGACACTCTGTTTGTCTATGTATTCACACATGTATTATGTTTCCGGTTAATACAATTCTAGCATGACTAATAAACATTTATCATGATATAAGGAAATAAATAATAACTTTATTATTGCTTCTAGGGCATATTTCCTTCAGTCTCCCACTTGCACTAGAGTCAATAATCTAGTTCACATCGTCATGTGATTTAACATCAATAGTTCACATCACCATGTGATTAACACCCATAGTTCACATTTTCATGTGACCAACACCCAAAGGGTTTACTAGATTCAATAATCTAGTTCACATCGCTATGTGATTAACGCCCAAAGAGTGCTAAGGTGTGATCATGTTTTGCTTGTGAGAGAAGTTTAGTCAACGGGTCTGCCACATTCAGATCCGTAAGTATTTTGCAAATTTCTATGTCAACAATGCTCTGCACTAAGCTACTCTACCTAATTGCTCCCACTTTCAATATGTATCTAGATTGAGACTTTGAGTCATCTGGATTAGTGTCAAAACTTGCATCGATGTAACCTTTTACGACGAACCTTTTGTCACCTCCATAATCGAGAAACATGTCCTTATTCCACTAAGGATAATTTTGACCAATGTCCAGTGATCTACTCCTAGATCACTATTGTACTCCCTTGCCAAATTCAGGGTAGGGTATACAATAGGTCTGGTACACAGCATGCCATACTTTATAGAACCTATGGCTGAGGCATAGGGAATGACTTTCATTCTCTCTCTATCTTCTGCGGTGGTCGGGTTTTGAGTCTTACTCAACTTCACACCTTATAACACAGGCAAGAACTCCTTCTTTGACTGTTCCATTTTGAAGTACTTCAAAATCTTGTCAAGGTATGTACTCATTGAAAAACTTATCAAGCGTCTTGATTTATCTTTATAGATCTTGATGCTCAATATGTAAGCATCGTCACCGAGGTCTTTCTTTGAAATAACTCCTTTCAAACATTCCTTTATGCTTTGCAGGATAATTCTACATCATCTCCGATCAACAATATGTCATACATATACTTATCAGAAATGATGTAGTGCTCCCACTCACTTTCTTGTAAATACAGGCTTCACCTCAAGTCTGTATAAAACTATATGCTTTGATCAACTTATCAAAGCGTATATTCCAACTCCGAGATACTTGCACCAGTCCATAGATGGATCGCTGGAGCTTGCATATTTTGTTAGTACCTTTAGGATCGACAAAACCTTCTGGTTGCATCATATACAACTCTTCTTTAATAAATCCTATTTAGGAAATGCAGTTTTGTTTATCCATTTGCCAGATTTCATAAAATGCGGCAATAGCTAACATGATTCGGACAGACTTAAGCATAGATACGAGTGAGAAATTCTCATCGTGGTCAACACCTTGAACTTGTCGAAAACCTTTTTGCGACAATTCTAGCTTTGTAGATATTAAACACTACTATCAGCGTCCGTCTTCGTCTTGAAGATCCATTTAATTTCAATGGCTCGCCGATCTTTGGGTAAGTCAATCAAAGTCCATACTTTGTTTTTATACATGGATCTCATCTCAGATTTCATGGCCTCAAGCCATTTCACGGAATCTGGGCTCATCATCGCTTCCTCATAGTTCGTAGGTTCCTTATGTCAAGAAACTTCAACCTGAAAAGCTCGAACCCAAGTCGGAAAATGCGTCTTCATAGAATACCCTAAAGAAACTATTGGGTATACCTTCTACCTCAGATCCGAAGGCAAGATCTTTGTTGCCAAGAATGGGTCCTTTCTGGAGAAAGAGTTTCTCTCGAAAGAAATAAGTGGGAGGAAAGTAGAACTTGATGAAGTATTACCTCTTGAACCGGTAAGTGGCGCAGCTCAAGAAAATGTTCCTGAGGTGCCTGCACCGACTAGAGAGGAAGTTGATGATGATGATCATGAAACTTCAGATCAAGTTGCTACTGAACTTCGTAGGTCCACGAGGACACAGTCTGCACCAGAGTGGTACGGTAACCCTGTCTTGGAAATCATGTTGTTAGACAACGGTGAACCTTCAAACTATGAAGAAGCGATGGCGGGCCCAGATTCCGACAAATGGCTGGAAGCCATGAAATTCGAGATAGGATCCATGTATGAAAACGAAGTATGGACTTTGACTGATTTTCCCGATGATCGGCGAGCCATAGAAAATAAATGGATCTTTAAGAAGAAGACAGACGCGGATGGTAATGTGACCATCTATAAAGCTCGGCTTGTCACTAAGGGTTATTGACAAGTTCAAGGGGTTGACTACGATGAAACTTTCTCACCCCTAGCGAAGCTGAAGTCCGTCCGAATCATGTTATCAATTGCCGCATTCTATGACTATGAGATATGGCAAATGGACGTCAAAACGGCATTCCTTAATGGTTTCCTTAAGGAAGAATTGTATATGATGCAGCCGGAAGGTTTTGTCGATCCTAAGAATGCTGACAAGGTGTGCAAGCTCCAACGCTCGATTTATGGGCTGGTGCAAGCATCTCGGAGTTGAACATTCGTTTTGATGAGATGATCAAAGCGTTTGGGTTTATGCAGACTTATGGAGAAGCCTGCATTTACAAGAAAGTGAGTGGGAGCTCTGTAGCATTTCTCATACTGTATGTGGATGACATACTGTTGATGGGAAATGATATAGAATTCTTGGAAAGCATAAAGTCCTACTTGAACAGGTGTTTTTCAATGAAGGACCTTGGAGAAGTTGCTTATATATTAGGCATCAAGATCTATAGAGATAGATCGAGACACCTCATTGGTCTTTCATAGAGTACGTACCTTGACAAGATATTGAAGAAGTTCAAAATGGATCAGTCAAAGAAGGGGTTCTTGCCTGTATTGCAAGGTACGAGATTGAGCACGGCTCAATGCACGACCACGGTAGAAGATAGAGAAAAGATGAGTGTCGTGCCCTATGCCTCGGCCATAGGGTCTATCATGTATGCTATGCTGTGTACCAGACCTGATGCAAACCTTGCCGTAAGTTTGGTAGGAAGGTACCAAAGTAATCCCGGCATGGAACACTGGACAACGGTCAAGAATATCCTGAAGTACCTGAAAAGGACCAAGGAAATGTTTCTCGTTTATGGAGGTGACGAAGAGCTCGTCGTAAAGGGTTACGTCGATGCTAGCTTCGACACAGATCTGGATGACTCTAAGTCACAAACCGGATACGTGTATATTTTGAATGGTGGGGCAGTAAGCTGGTGCAGTTGCAAGCAAAGCGTTGTGGCGGGATCTACATGTGAAGCGGAGTACATGGCAGCCTCGGAGGCAGCACAAGAAGCAGTCTGGGTGAAGAAGTTCATTACCGACCTAGGAGTCATACCCAATGCGTCGGGCCCGATGACTCTCTTTTGTGACAAGACTGGAGCCATTGCCCTTGCCAAGGAGCCCAGGTTTCACAGGAAGACCAGGCATATCAAGCATCGCTTCAACTCCATTCGTGAAAGTGTTCAAAATGGAGACATAGAGATTTGTAAAGTACATACGGACCTGAATGTAGCAGATCCGTTGACTAAACCTCTCCCTAGAGCAAAACATGATCAACACCAGAACTGCATGGGTGTTCGATTCATCACAATGTAACTAGAATATTGACTCTAGTGCAAGTGGGAGACTGTTGGAAATATGCCCTAGAGGCAATAATAAAATGGTTATTATTATATTTCTTTGTTCATGATAATTGTCTATTGTTCATGCTATAATTGTGTTATCCGGAAATCGTAATACATGTGTGAATACATAGACCACAACATGTCCCTAGTGAGCCTCTAGTTAACTAGCTCGTTGATCAAAAGATAGTCATGGTTTCCTGACTATGGACATTGGATGTCATTGATAACGGGTTCACATCATTAGGAGAATGATGTGATGGACAAGACCCAATCCTAAGCATAGCTCAAAGATCGTATAGTTCGTTTGATGTAGCTTTCCTGAATGTCAAGTATCATTTCCTTAGACCATGAGATTGTGCAACTCCCGGATACCGTAGGAGTGCCTTGGGTGTGCCAAAGGTCACAACATAACTGGGTGACTATAAAGGTACATTATAGGTATCTCTGAAAGTGTCTATTGGGTTGGCACGAATCGAGACTGGGATTTGTCACTCTGTATGACGGAGAGGTATCTCTGGGCCCACTCGGTAATGCATCATCATAATGAGCTCAATGTGATCAAGTGGTTGATCACGGGATCATGCATTACGGTACGAGTAAAGTGACTTGCCGGAAATGAGACTGAACAAGGTATTGGGATACCGACGATCGAGTCTCGGGCAAGTAACGTACCGGTTGACAAAGGGAATTGTATACGGATTGATTGAATCCTCGACATCGTGGTTCATCCGATGAGATCATCGTGGAGCATGTGGGAGCCAACATGGGTATCCATATCCCGCTGTTGGTTATTGACTGGAGAGTCGTCTCGGTCATGTCTGCATGTCTCCCGAACCCGTAGGGTCTACACACTTAAGGTTCGGTGATGCTAGGGTTGTTAGGAAGACTTGTATGTGATTACCGAATGTTGTTTGGAGTCCTGGATGAGATCCCGGACGTCACGAGGAGTTCCGGAATGGTCCGAAGGTAAAGATTTACATATGGGAAGTTGTCATACGGTCGTCGGAAAGGTTCGGGGGCATATCGGTATTGTACCGGGGCCACCGGAGGGGTTCCGGGGGGTCCACCGGGAGGGGCCACCTCTTCCGGAGGGCCTTATGGGCTGTATGGAGAAGCGAACCAGCCCAAGTGGGCTAGGGCGCGACACCCCCTAGGGCCCATGCGCCTAGGGTTGGGGGAAACCCTAAGGGGTGCGCCCCCTTGCTTGGGGGGCAAGCCCCCTCCCCTTGGCCGCCCCCCTCTAAATCTCATCTAGAGGGGCCCGACCCCCTTCCCCCTTCCCTATAAATAGAGGGGTGAGGGGAGGGCTGCACACAACATCCAAGGCGCAGCCCCTCCCCTCCCCAACACCTCTCCTCCTCCATAAGAGCTTGGCGAAGCCCCGCCGGAGTACTGCAGCTTCACCACCACCATGCTGTCGTGCTGCTGTTGGAGCCCTCTTCCTCAACCTCTCCCTCCTCCTTGCTGGATCAAGGCGCGGGAGCACTAGTAGAAAACATGGCTATGATCCAGGCCGGCTCAGCCCATTAGTCCCGGTTCAGTGTAGAACCGGGACCAATGTGGGCATTGGTCCCGGTTCATGAGCCCCGGGGGCCGGCCGGGCCACGTGGGCCATTGGTCCCGGTTCGTCTGGACCTTTTGGTCCCGGTTGGTGGGACGAACCGGGACCAATGGGCCTCGCTCCTGACCCACCACCATTGGTCCCGGTTGGTGGCTTGAACCGGGACCAAAGGCTCCCCTTTAGTCCCGGTTCATGCCACCAACCGGGACCAATGAAGTGCCTATATATACCCCCTCGCGCAAGAGCAGAGCACAGTGCTCTGTCTTTTCTGGCCGAGGGGGAGAGGGCTTTGTGGTGCTCTAGCTCACCTCCTATGCACATGAGGTGTTCGATGGAATGCCCGAGCCACACTACTTAAGCTTTCTCCTCTCGAAGCTCGACCTCCAAGCTCCATTTTCCTCGAGATTTGTCTAGATTTAGCGGTCCGTCACGCCCCGTCCCCGTCTTCACCGCCGTCGATCACCCGCGCCGATCTCATTACCGACACCACCATGGTGAGCCTCTTGTTCTTATCTTCTTTCTGAAAGGAAAAATATTCTTACTTGTATGTTTAGATAGATACTTGTATCATTTTCTTACATTTATTATTGCATCTTATATAGTGCGATGGTTTTGGTATCCGCCCCCGTCGGCCCTCGTCCTGTCTATGATTCGGATTTGGTATGCATATTATCTTTATAACTATTGGTTCATTTATTGTTTATGAAAATTATGCCGACCAACGTGACATAGATTTTATTTATCTAGGATGTATGTGAATCGGAAATGCCAACCGACCCTATTGTCGAGAGGTTAAATTTAGTTGAAGAAGAAAACAATTTGTTGAAGGAAAAAATAAAAAAAATTGAGGAGGAGAAGATGATATTGGAGTTGCATGTTGCGGATGTCGTCGATGATCACAAGATCAAGATGGATGCAATGCGCTTGAAGATTAGAAAGATTAGAAAATATGCCATTCATACCGAGGCTTGGTATCATTATGCCGTTGGATCAATTGTTACCTTTGTTGCGATTATGATCGCATTTGTTTTCGCATTGAAATGTTTTACATAGTTTCAATGTATGGTTTAATTAATTAGATGCTCTGGAGAGCTATATGTTGTTAGATGAGAACTATGTATGCACTTTGGTTTTAATGTGATGATGAACTTCTATTAATTTGGACACTTAATTATATATAATGCACGCAGATGAACCGGCAATGGATGTACGGTGACAGACACACCCGCGAGTACATTAAGGGCGTGCATTAGTTTCTCGATGCGGCTAAGGCAAACAAGCAGAATGGTTTTATGTGTTGTCCATGCACTGAATGTGGGAATACGAGGTCTTACTCTAACCGGAAAATCCTTCACTCCCACCTGCTTTACAAGGGTTTCATGCCACACTATAATGTTTGGACGAGGCACGGAGAAATAGGGGTTATGATGGAAGACGGCGAAGAAGAAGAGTACGATGACAACTATGTGCCCCCTGAATATGGTGATGCTGCAACGGGGGGAGCTGGTGAAGATCAAGAGGAACCAGACGATGTGCCCAATGATGCTGCCACGGGTGAAGCTGCTGAAGATCAAGAGGAACCAGACGATGTGCCCGATGATGATGATCTCCGCCGGGTCATTGTCGATGCAAGGACGCAATGCATTAGTCAAAAGGAGAAGCTGAAGTTCGATCGCATGTTAGAGGATCACAAAAAAGGGTTATACCCCAATTGCGAAGATGGCAACACAAAGCTCGGTACCGTACTGGAATTGCTGCAGTGGAAGGCAGAGAATGCTGTGGCTGACAAAGGATTTGAGAAGCTACTGAAAATATTGAAGAAGAAGCTTCCAAAGGATAACGAATTGCCCGACAGTACACACGCAGCAAAGAAGGTTGTATGCCCTCTAGGATTGGAGGTGGATAAGATACATGCATGCCCTAATGACTGCATCCTCTACCGCGGTGCATACAAGGATCTGAATGCATGCCCGGTATGCGGTGCGGTGCGGTATAAGATCAGACGAGATGACCCTGGTGATGTTGACGGCAAGCCCCTCAGGAAGAGGGTTCCTGCGAAGGTGATGTGGTATGCTCCTATAATACCACGGTTGAAACGTCTATTTAGAAACAAAGAGCATGCCAAGTTGATGCGATGGCACAGTGAGGACCGAAAGAAAGATGGGAAGTTGAGAGCACCCGCTGACGGGTCGCAGTGGAGAAAAATCGAGAGAAAGTACTGGGATGAGTTTGCAAAGGACCCAAGGAATGTATGGTTTGCTTTAAGCGCGGATGGCATTAATCCTTTCGGGGAGCAGAGCAGCAATCACAGCACCTGGCTCGTGACTCTATGTATGTATAACCTTCCTCCTTGGATGTGCATGAAGCGGACGTTCATTATGATGCCAGTTCTCATCCAAGGCCCTAAGCAACCCGACAACGAAATTGATGTGTACCTAAGGCCATTAGTTGAAGAACTTTTACAGCTGTGGAATGGAAATGGTGTACGTACGTGGGATGAGCACAGACAGGAGGAATTTAACCTTAAGGCGTTGCTGTTCGTGACCATCAACGATTGGCCCGCTCTCAGTAACCTTTCAGGACAGACAAACAAAGGATACCACGCATGCACGCACTGTTTAGATGACACTGAAAGTATATACCTGGACAAATGCAGGAAGAATGTGTACCTGGGCCATCGTTGATTTCTTCCGACCAACCATCAATGTCGAAAGAAAGGCAAGCATTTCAAAGGTGAGGCAGATCACCGGAAGAAGCCCGCCATGCGCACCGGTGATCATGTGCTTGCTATGGTCAATGATTTACACTACGTAATCTTTGGAAAGGGTCCCAGTGGACTAGCTATTCCGAATGACGCTGAGGGACACGCACCCATGTGGAAGAAGAAATCTATATTTTGGGACCTACCCTACTGGAAAGACCTAGAGGTCCGCTCCTCAATCGACGTGATGCACGTGACGAAGAACCTTTGCGTGAACCTGCTAGGCTTCTTGGGCGTGTATGGGAAGACAAAAGATACACCTGAGGCACGAGAGGACCTGCAACGTTTGCACGAAAAAGACGGCATGCCTCCGAAGCAGTATAAAGGTCCTGCCAGCTACGCTCTTACAAAAGAAGAGAAAGAAATCTTCTTTGAATGCCTGCTCAGTATGAAGGTCACGACTGGCTTCTCGTCGAATATAAAGGGAATAATAAATATGCCAGAGAAAAAGTTTCAGAACCTAAAGTCTCATGACTGCCACGTGATTATGACGCAACTGCTTCCGGTTGCATTGAGGGGGCTTCTACCGGAAAACTTCCGATTAGCCATTGTGAGGCTATGTGCATTCCTCAATGCAATCTCTCAGAAGGTGATCGATCCAGAAATCGTACCAAGGCTAAGGAGTGATGTGGCACAATGTCTTGTCAGTTTCGAGCTGGTGTTCCCACCATCCTTCTTCAATATCATGACGCACGTCCTAGTTCATCTAGTCGACGAGATTGTCATCTTGGGGCCCATATTTCTACACAATATGTTCCCCTTTGAGAGGTTCATGGGAGTCCTACAGAAATATGTCCGTAACCGCGCTAGGCCAGAAGGAAGCATCTCCATGGGCCATCACACAGAGGATGTTATCGGGTTTTGTGTTGACTTCATTCCTAGCCTTAACAAGATAGGTCTCCCTAAATCGCGGTATGAGGGGAGACTGACTGGAAAAGGCACTCTTGGAAGAGACTCAATAATACGCAGGGACGGATATTCTTGGTCTCAAGCACACTACACAGTTCTACAGAACTCTACCTTGGTGACCCCGTATGTCGATGAACACAAGAACATTCTGCGCTCCAAACACCCGGAGCAGTGCGACGACTGGATTACATGTGAACACATCAGGACTTTCAGCAGTTGGTTCGAAACACGTCTCAAAGGTGACAACACTGTTTGTGATGAGTTGTACTTGTTGTCCAGGGGACCATCTTTGACTGTATTGACTTACAAAGGATACGAGATAAATGGGAATACATTTTACATGATCGCCCAAGATCAAAAGAGCACCAACCAAAACAGCGGTGTCCGCTTTGATGCAGCAACCGAGAGCGGAAAGGACACATATTATGGTTACATAGTGGACATATGGGAGCTTAACTACGGATATGATTTTAAGGTCCCTTTGTTTAAGTACAAATGGGTCAATCTGTTAGGCGGAGGGGTACAGGTAGACCCACAGACGGAATGACAACAGTGGATCTGAAAAATCTTGGGTACACTGACGAACCGTTCGTCCTAGCCAATGATGTGGCACAGGTTATCTATGTGAAGGACATGTCTACCAAACCGAGAAAAAGAAAAGATAAGGAAGCGAATACATCATACGATGAGCCAAAGCGCCACATAGTTCTTTCAGGAAAAAGGGACATCCTGGGAGTGGACGGCAAGACAGACATGTCTGAAGATTATGAAAAGTTTCATGAAATTCGTCCCTTCAATGTCAAGGCTGACCCAAGCATCCTGATAAACAATGAAGATTATCCATGGTTACGGCGCAATAAGCAAATGACACAAGCGAAGAAAAAGTGAAGACTTTCTCCCGCAACTATTATGATGATACCATGCCAAATTTGTAACAGACGAACATGCTACCATTGTCCGTTTTGTACATGCACATGCTATGTGGGTGAAATTATGATACCATCCCAACTTTCAACTTTTTCAGAGTTCATTTGAAATGCTT
The DNA here is from genome assembly GCF_002162155.2 of Triticum dicoccoides. NCBI lineage: Eukaryota > Viridiplantae > Streptophyta > Magnoliopsida > Poales > Poaceae > Triticum > Triticum dicoccoides. Next base: position 746,686,919 of record NC_041382.1, on the reverse strand, counting down.
TCATGTCTTATGGTTTGAAACTTTGATACTTCGAAAGTGATTGTCCATTTTGTACACGAAGTGCATCAAGTTTTTGTCGTAACCCTCTCTACTTTTTGGAACATGCTATGTGGGTGAAATGATGATACCATGCCAACTTTCAACCTTTTCAGAGTTCATTTTGAAATGCTTTCCAATTTCAGAGTCATTTAGCTCAAAGAATGAATTAATAGCAAACAAAATAAACTACAAAACTTTTATGAAAATAAAAACAATCAATTAAAAATGATCAACTAAAATAAAACTATAATATTCTTCAATAGCAAAAAGAATATATTTTTTGTGACCTAAAATCAAACTATAAGTATTTAATTGTAAGTATAAATAAAAAATAAATAGCAAAGAAGAAAAAATTTCTAATTTTATAGTAAAGTTATTCATAAACTAGTGATTCACACAAATTTTTAAAAATTCAAATTTAAACTATTTAAAATTTAAAACTAATGGCACTAACAGAAAGTTTATAATTTTTGTGACCTAAAAGCAAAAAGAAATCACTAAAAAACT
>NC_041382.1:746685204-746686259 GCF_002162155.2 Triticum dicoccoides | reverse complement strand
ATTCATAAACTAGTGATTCACACAAATTTTTAAAAATTCAAATTTAAACTATTTAAAATTTAAAACTAATGGCACTAACAGAAAGTTTATAATTTTTGTGACCTAAAAGCAAAAAGAAATCTCTAAAAAACTGTAAGTATTTAGTTTTAAGTAGAAATAAAAAAAATAAATAGAAAAAAAATTCTATTTTTATAGTAAAGTTATTCATAAACTAGTGATTCACACAAATTTTTAAAAATTCAAATTTAAACTATTTAAAATTTAAAACTAATGGCACTAACAGAAAGTTTATAATTTTTGTGACCTAAAAGCAAAAAGAAATCACTAAAAAAATATAAGTATTTAGATTTAAGTAGAATAAAAAAATAAAAAACCAAAAAAATATAGAAATAAAAAAGAAAAAACCAAAAAAATACCTCCTACTGGGCCTCCACGGCCTGAATACGACTAGAAACCCTACATGGGCCAGGATTCAGGCCCGCAGAAGGCCCAATAGGCCCACAGGCAGTAGCAAGTTTAGGCCCGAAAGCCTGCATTAGAGAGGAGCTCGAATGGGTAGGCACACCAGCGCTTATAAACCAGTGCCGGCGCCCTTCAGCTAGCGATGCGGGACTAAACTTTTGGGCTCGGGGCAGCAAAGGCCATTGGTCCCGGTTGCTGGCACCAACTGGGACTAAAGGTGGCATTGGTCCCGGTTCGTGACACCAACCATGACCAATGCCCCCCCTTTAGTCCCGGTTGGTGGCACCAACCGGGACCAAAGGCCGCCGCTTCCCGCCCTTTGGGCTGCTGAAAATTGGCCTTTGGTCCCGGTTCGTGGCACCAACCGGGACTAAAGGGGGCATTGGTCCCGGTTTGTGCCACCAACCGGGACTAATGCTCCGTCTAGATAAGAAAAGACTTAGCGTTTTTTCAGATTTCATCGCCAGTTCCCCGCCCCGACGACGCCGCCAGGCTGGCCGAGCTCGCCCCGACGACGCTGTCAGGCTCGCCGTCGCCCCGCGCCCCTGCCCCGTGCTCGCCGTCGCCCTGCCCCTGCCCCGTCCCACCCCCGC
>NC_041382.1:746678076-746685144 GCF_002162155.2 Triticum dicoccoides | reverse complement strand
CGAGCTCCCCTGCTATGGGCTCGCCGTCGCCGCCCCGTGCTAGCCGTCGCCCAGCCCCTGCCCCGTCCCGACCCCGCGCGCCGGCGCCCTCGCCTGCCCCCGCGCTGTGAGCCGCCGCCCGACTCTGTTTTTTTATTTTTATTACTTTAATTTTTTTTTGTTCATATGTGATGTACTCCCTCCGTTCCTAAATATAAGTCTTTGTAGAGATTTCACTATGGACCAAATACGGATGTATCTAGATGCATTTTAGAATATAGATTCATTCATTTTATTCTGTATGTGGTCCATAATGAAATCTCTCCAAAGACTTATATTTAGGAACGGAGGGAGTATATGTGTATGTGGCTATAATGTATATGTGTATGTGAACAATGCAAAATATTGTTTTTTAGAAAAATTAGGATTTTTTTCTGTTCATAGATTTTTTGGTGATATTAATTATTGTAAATATGCAAATGTTTGTATATTCATATGAACAATGAATTAGGCAATATTACTTCTTGTATTTTTAAGAAGGAAGAAGAAGAAAAAGAATGAGAGGAAAAAGGAAATAAGAAGAGGAAGAAAGGAGAAGAAGAGGGGAGAGGAAGAAGAGGAGAAATAAATAAGAAGAAGAAAAAAGAAGAAAAAGAAGAGGAGAAGAAGAAAGGAATAGAGGAGAAGAAGAGAAAAATAGAATATATATATTCTATTTTCTCTTTTCTCCTCTATTCCTTTCTTCTTCTCCTCTTTTTTTTCTTCTTTTTTTTCTTCGACACGTGGGGGGGGGGTCGAGAACGCCGGACATTCATGAGAGAGGCGAGGAAGACGGGGAAGAAGAGGGAGAAGAAGAGGAGAGGAAGAAGAGGAAGTCTTCTCCTCTATTCTTTCTTCTCTTCTTTCTTCTTCTTCTTCTTCCTCTTTATTTTATCGGGAACGAGGGTCGTCAAGAGGTCGAGGAGCGGTAGAGGAGAAACCCTAAATAGAAAGTATCGTCAGTGTGAGATACATGTACCGTCGGTGTCGGACACTACACCCACATCCCACAAGTGGCGCGGGCTTCGACGCCCACGTCACTTGTGGGACGTGGATGTAGTGTCCGACACCGAAGGCCACATGTATCTCACACCCACGATACTTGCTAGCTTTTTAGGGTTTCCTCTATCGAAAAGAAGAGGAGAAATAAATAAGAAGAAGAAAAAAGAAGAAAAAGAAGAGGAGAAGAAGAAAGGAATAGTGGAGAAGAAGAGAAAATAGAATATATTCTATTTTCTCTTTTCTCCACTATTCCTTTCTTCTTCTCCTCTTTTTTTTCTTCTTTTTTTCTTCTTCTTCTTCTTCTTCTTCTTATTCTTATTAGCCGGAAGTAGAGAGAGGTTTCTTAGTGTCAAAGTATTGAAGAAATCCATGCCTTCATCATTAGCCGGAAGTAACTAGGGCATGTTGGTACGAAGTTCTGCAAAGTTGTTCTGGAATGGAGTCCCGGATAGAATAATCTGCCTTTTGGTACGAATTCAGCAAAGGCCTTCCAAATAGCGATATTCGGAAGGATCTTGCTGAACTTTGTACCAAAAAGCGAATTATCCTATCTGGGACTCCGTTCCAGAACAACTTTGAAGAGCTTCGTACCATCATGCACATGTTACTTTCGCCTAATGATGAAGACATGGTTTTGTTGAATCCCTTGACACTAGGCAACCTCCCGACCCCTCGGCGATCCTATCGAACATGAGAGGAAGAAGAGGATAAAAAAGAAGAGGAAAAAAAAAGAGGAGAATAAAGAATAGATGTAGTGTCGTCGTTGTCGATATATACCCCCTCCCGATAGCTTACTATGATTAGGTAGCTAGTTCTACGTTTGGCACTAATATATCCATCTGTCATGTTTGAATAATAATTGCCATGTTGTAAATATTTGTAGAAACTATGGACACCGCCCTAGACGAAGCAACAAAAGAAGCGTTGTTGAGGGACATAATCGCAGAAGGAAGTGATGCCATCTCGTTGTTTCTCAACGAAACCGATGGTCTGGAAGGAGAGGGTGAACAAGCTGGCTACGGTGACCTAATGCCAGTGCAAGAAGAAGAACATGAGGACGGCTCCGGTGACCCAATGCCGGTGCAAGAAAGAGACCATGATGACGGCTCCGGTGACCGAACCGAGTCCGTCCAGGTATATATATTAGTTAAGCCTATGCTGACTAGCTGATTGATGCATTCATTGTTTTGGTATGTACACATATTAATTAAGTCTTTGTTGTTTTTTCTAGCCCTCCGAATCGAGCACAACTTCGGTAAAGAGACGAGGCCCGAAGAAAAAGTTGAGCTCGGATGAAAAGTTTGAGATCATAGCAATCGCGCCCGACGGCCAACCTATTGAACCCCTCCGGACAAAGAGCGCATTTGTTGCTCAGTGCGGGGGTCTGGTTAGGGACAAGATCCCGATAAGCATCCAACAATGGTTTAAGCCGGCTACAGAAGACCCTGAGGTGTCTTATGTCAATGATATGCAGAAAAATGATCTTTGGACAGAGCTGAAGTCAAATTTCACCCTACCGCCTAAGGATAATCCAGAGAACCCAGTTAAAGAGAAATTAATCAAGTCTTTTGCTCTGAAGAGGATGGCAGAACTATTCAGGAGGTGGAAGAAAGAGCTGAATAAGTTTGTCGAAAATAATGAGACACCAGAATTCAAGGGCAGATATGAGAAGATCAGAGATCACTGGCCCGCATTTGTAGCCCACAAGACATCAGAAAAGAGTAAGAAGATGTCAGCGACAAAAAAGCAAAATGCTACGAAGAAGAAGCTTCACCATCGCACGGGGTCAGGTGGCTACCTCGTAGCCCGGCCTAAGTGGTCCAAGACTGAGAATGATCTGGTTCATAAAGGGATCGAACCAGAGACAATTAACTGGCCAGACCGTTGTCGGACTTGGTTCTTCGGGGCTGGCGGAACACTGGACCCTGTAACAGGGAAGTGCATTTGGACGAACGATCAAATGGACATACCAGTCAGTAAGCTTAAGCAGTATATCGAAGCAGCGCAGGAAGGGATGTTCTTTCCAGACAGAGAGAACGACGAGCTCACAATGGCCCTCGGGAATCTTGAGCACCTGGACGGACACGAGGCACGCCAGGCTCCATTCCGTGGAAGGTTGGGTTTCCGGACGCAGGCGGTTACAAATCCCATGAGAGGAGGAAAAAAGTGCAGCAGACCCAAATACAGGCGCTACAAGCAAGGGTAGATGCGATAGAGGAACGAGAAGCAAATCGCAGCAAACGTACTGCCGAAGCCTCCCCCAAAGCTACCCCGCCATCTCAGCACAGAAGCAGCGTGGCTTCCACTGAGCTGCTTCAGCTGGAGCATGCCTTGACGGCTCCTGCCAGCTATCCCGTGGATGCTATAATGGAGTCTCAAAATTGCCACCTTATGACGCAATGGATGAATTTGAAGGTCAAGGCGGCTGTTGGCTCTGTTTATCCTACTGAACCCGGCGCAACTTTTCACTGCCGGCCGATTCCAGAAGGATATGCTAGGGTGATGGTGGATGAGATAACGGAGGAATTTGAGGACCTCTAGCTTGACCACCCTACCGGTGAAGGGGAGACTCGGCTGGGGTCTGCTCTGAAGACTCCATGCCTATGGCGGAAGGAGCTCATCAACCTTCCGAACTGGACGCCACCGCCTCTTCCTCCACCTCCTCCTCCGGCGAGTCAGGGCACTCCGCCTCCACCGCCTCCTCCTCCGGCGAGTGACGATCAGGGCCCTCGGCCGGCTCCTTCTTCGGCGCATGGCGGCACTCCGCCTCCTTCTCCGCCTGCGCCGACGCGCCCGAGCAGCCAACCTCCTCCTTCTCCGCCTCGTCAGCAAGGGCGGAAGAGACCTGCCGCCGCTCCAGCTGCTCCGACGCGTCGTAGTCCTTATCCTCCGCCGCTTAAGCAAGTAAAGAAGACAACCGCTCCGTCTGCTCGGTCGGCGTCTAGCAGTACAACCGAGGCGGGAGGACATACAGATTCGGTCCTTCTCTGAAGACTCCAGAGAAGTTACCATATGAGAGGACCCTGGAGGAGAACGCCGAGATCACGCGAGAAGAAGTGAGGAACTTCTTTGAAGGGGTGAAAGCAAAGAAACATCCACCTCCGAAGGACAAGGTAGATCGGGTGAAAGTGAAGCGCACTCTGGCTGCCCTGACAAAACCACCAAAGTCTGATTCGCCGAAAGGAAACTATGACCGCATTATTGGAAAGGAATTTGCCGAAGCGGAGCGGTCGGGAAGTACTGTCAGTGATCAAAGGCTGAAAGAACGTCGAGCTGGGAAACAAATTGCCCAGCTCGGCGAACAAGCGAAGCAATCGTGCCCCCCGCTCAAGGTGCCTAGCCACAACGTCGATAATGATCCGAGGATGGTGCCCGGTTATAGCAATCTTGCAGATTACCTGCCCGACGAAGTACATTATGAACCCATGGAGGTGCAAATACAAAGATACGAGTACGGGAAGCCTCTCGTCAAAGATGAAAGATCTCTATCAACGATGATGCGAAGATTGCATGATTGGTACTTGAAAATCTGCAGAGACTCTGGGGGGAGGAGTACTTTGTATGTGAAAGTTAAAAAGGAGCATGACCTCGTTGGAATTGATCTGTTGCCTGTTCCATTTGAGGAGTTCTATCAGTTTTTCAATCAATTGGCCCTCGATAAAACAACGGTCGCCTGCTACTATCCGTAAGTAGTACTACTTCTGTCATTAAGTTTCTCTATATAACTTAGCTCTTTCATTGCATGTATTTATAATCATCCTCACTATATTATGCAGATTGAAGATCGCCGAATTGAAGAAAAGACAAGTCGGTGATATTGGGTTCATTAACACACATCTCATAGATGCAACTCAGGTTAAACTTCATGCCACAGCTACCGAGGCCAACTTGCTACGATCTTTCATAATAAATCAAAACAAAGATATAATACTCTTTCCTTACAACTTCAGGTGAGTGTTACTGTCTTGTGCGTATTCGGTTTCCCTTATATATTAGTCAAGGTTATAGTAATGTAATTCATGAGTTATGCATGTGTGTGTAGTTTCCACTATATTCTCCTAGAGATTAAGCTTGAGCAGGGAGTAGTAACCGTCTTGGACTCTAAACGAAAAGATCCCAAGGAGTATGCGGACATGACCGAAATCCTCAAGAAGTAAGGTAAATCGATCATTATCCACCATATCAGCAACTTTGTTCATTTCCTGATATCAAGTAATTGTTTTCTTTGTCCGGCAGGGTTTGGAGAAAATTCACCAAAACAGTTCCGGGACTGCCGAAGGAGCTGGAATTTAGACACCCAAAAGTAAGTACTATAATAGCATGTTCCGCGCATCTCCTAGTGATTCAAGCGCTAGTTTCATCAATACCATTTAGCATTCTTGCTTATCAGTTTGATTGACCTCTATTTCTTGTAAAGTGGTTGTGGCAGGAACAGGGGAATGATTTATGTGGATACTACATCTGCGAGTCCATCCGCCACACGACCTGTGAGCGGGGCGGGTACTCTAACGAACAATATGAAGTACGTAAATAACAACATTCACAATTTTATTTTATTACCATCATTTGTGTTGAGTTTCATTCATTTATATATATATATGTATTGACCCCCTTCTTCAAATTAGATGTTTCGGAAGCGGGATGAACTCCTAGCACCAGCTCGCATGCGAGCAATTCAAGAGGAATTGGCGGCATTCTTTCTTGACCACGTGATCCCTGAAGACGGAGAATTCTATGTGGACCCTGAGTCCGTATGATTATATTTGTAAGAGATAATTATTGTATATATGTAGCCGGTAGTGTCAGATAGATATACGAGAACTTGTTGTTCGACCAATCTCTCGGAGAAGGAGAGGTGGTCGATATCACTTCTCTCTGTATATATGCATATATGTTCATGACGATCTTCTGTTTCCTTCGTTTGCTTACTAGCTAGCTAGCGTGTCTAGTCCTCTCTATATACGTATGTATAGTACATAGCGTCGACCAAGCACGGACATAACATAGGACACTTCTCTCTATTAATTATAACTAGCTAACACAATATATGAAACACCTAAATTAACCCCCCAAAACCCCCAACCCCCCCCCCTTTCAAAAAAAACCCCAGCCACAGAAGTGCTGACGCGTGGATGCCTATTGGTCCCGGTTGGTGCCACCAACCGGGACCAAAGGGTCTCCACGTGGGCAGTGCGCAGAGCCCAGTCAGGAGACCCTTTGGTCCCGGTTGGTGGCACCAACCGGGACCAAAGGGTCTCCTGACTGGGCTCTGCGCACTGTCCACGTGGAGGGCCTTTAGTACCGGTTCTGGATTGAACCAGGACTAAAGGGGGGAGGTATTAGTACCGACACTTTAGTCCCAGTTCCGGAACCGGGACTAAAGGCCCTTACGAACCGGGACTATAGGCCCTTTTTCTACCAGTGGAGACGTCCTCGCTCCGTACGTGTGTTGAACGCGGAGGTGCCGTCCGTTCGGTGCTAGGATCTTCGGTGATTTGGATCACGACGAGTACGACTCCATCAACCCTGTTCTCTTGAACGCTTCCGCTCGTGATCTACAAGGGTATGTAGATGCACTCCTCTCTCCCTCGTTGCTAGATGACTCCATAGATAGATCTTGGTGATGCGTAGAAAATTTTAAAATTCTGCTACGTTCCCCAATAGTGGCATCATGAGCTAGGTCTATGCGTAGTTACTATGCATGAGTAGAACACAAAGTAGTTGTGGTCGTCGATATTGTCAATTATCTTGCCGTTACTAGTCTTATCTTGATTCGGCGGCATCGTGGGATGAAGCGGCCTGGACCAACCTTACACGTACGCTTACGTGAGACCGGTTCCACCGACTGACATGCACTAGCACTGGTAGAAAAAGGGCTTATAGTCCCGGTTCGTAAGGGCCTTTAGTCCCGGTTCCGGAACCAGGACTAAAGTGTCGGTACTAATACCTCCCCCCTTTAGTCCCGGTTCAATCTAGAACCGAGACTAAAGGCCCTCCACGTGGGCAGTGCGCAGAGCCCAGTCAGGAGACCCTTTGGTCCCGGTTGGT
>NC_041382.1:746671759-746677746 GCF_002162155.2 Triticum dicoccoides | reverse complement strand
CAGCACTTCTGTGGCTGGGGGTTTTTTTGAAGGGGGGGGGGGTTGGGGGTTTTGGGGGGTTAATTTAGGTGTTTCATATATTGTGTTAGCTAGTTATAATTAATAGAGAGAAGTGTCCTCTGTTATGTCCGTGCTTGGTCGACGCTACGTACTATACATACGTATATAGAGAGGACTAGACACGCTAGCTAGCTAGTAAGCAAACGAAGGAAACAGAAGATCGTCATGAACATATATGCATATATATAGAGAGAAGTGATATCGACCACCTCTCCTTCTCCGAGAGATTGGTCGAAGAACAAGTTCTCGTATATCTATCTGACACTACCGGCTACATATATACAATAATTATCTCTTACAAATATAATCATACGGACTCAGGCTCCACATAGAATTCTCCGTCTTCAAGGATCACATGGTCAAGAAAGAATGCCGCCAATTCCTCTTGAATTGCTCGCATGCGAGCTGGTGCTAGGAGTTCATCCCGCTTCCGAAACATCTAATTTGAAGAAGGGGGTCAATACATATATATATAAATATATAAATGAATGAAACTCAACACAAATGATGGTAATAAAATAAAATTGTGAATGTTGTTATTTACGTACTTCATATTGTTCGTTAGAGTACCCGCCCCGCTCACAGGTCGTGTGGCGGATGGACTCGCAGATGTACTATCCACAGAAATCATTCCCTTGTTCCTGCCACAACCACTTTACAAGAAATAGAGGTCAATCAAACTGATAAGCAAGAATGCTAAATGGTATTGATGAAACTAGCGCTTGAATCACTAGGAGATGCGCGGAACATGCTATTATAGTACTTACTTTTGGGTGTCTAAATTCCAGCTCCTTCGGCAGTCCCGGAACTGTTTTGGTGAATTTTCTCCAAACCCTGCCGGACAAAGAAAACAATTACTTGATATCAGGAAATGAACAAAGTTGCTGATATGGTGGATAATGACCGATTTAACTTACTTCTTGAGGATTTCAGTCATGTCCGCATACTCCTTGGGATCTTTCCGTTTAGAGTCCAAGACGGTTACTACTCCCTGCTCAAGCTTAATCTCTAGGAGAATATAGTGGAAACTGCACACACATGCATAACTCATGAATTACATTACTATAACCTTGACTAATATATAAGGGAAACCAAATACGCACAAGACAGTAACACTCACCTGAAGTTGTAAGGAAAGAGTATTATATCTTTGTTTTGATTTATTACGAACGATCGTAGCAAGTTGGCCTCGGTAGCTGCGGCATGAAGTTTAACCTGAGTTGCATCTATGAGATGTGTGTCAATGAACCCAATATCACCGACTTGTCTTTTCTTCAATTCGGCGATCTTCAATCTGCATAATATAGTGAGGATGATTATAAATACATGCAATGAAAGAGCTAAGCTATATAGAGAAACTTAATGACAGAAGTAGTACTACTTACAGACAGTAGCAGGCGATCGTTGTTTTATCGAGGGCCAATTGATTGAAAAACTGATAGAACTCCTCAAATGGAACAGGCAACAGATCAATTCCAACGAGGTCATGCTCCTTTTTAACTTTCACATACAAAGTACTCCTCCCCCCAGAGTCTCTGCAGATTTTCAAGTACCAATCATGCAATCTTCGCATCATCGTTGATAGAGATCTTTCATCTTTGACGAGAGGCTTCCCGTACTCGTATCTTTGTATTTGCACCTCCATGGGTTCATAATGTACTTCGTCGGGCAGGTAATCTGCAAGATTGCTATAACCGGGCACCATCCTCGGATCATTATCGACGTTGTGGCTAGGCACCTTGAGCGGGGGGCACGATTGCTTCGCTTGTTCGCCGAGCTGGGCAATTTGTTTCCCAGCTCGACGTTCTTTCAGCCTTTGATCACTGACAGTACTTCCCGACCGCTCCGCTTCGGCAAATTCCTTTCCAATAATGCGGTCATAGTTTCCTTTTGACGGATCAGACTTCGATGGTTTTGTCAGGGCAGCCAGAGTGCGCTTCACTTTCACCCGATCTACCTTCTCCTCCGGAGGTGGATGTTTCTTTGTTTTCACCCCTTCAAAGAAGTTCCTCACTTCTTCTCGCGCGATCTCGGCGTTCTCCTCCAGGGTCCTCTCATATGGTAACTTCTCTGGAGTCTTCAGAGAAGGACCGAATCTGTATGTCCTCCTGCCTCTGGTTGTACTGCTAGACGCCGACCGAGCAGATGGAGCGGTTGTCTTCTTTACTGGCTTAAGCGGCGGAGGAGAAGGACTACGACGCGCCGGAGCAGCTGGAGCGGCGGCAGGTCTCTTCCTCCCTTGCTGACGAGGCGGAGAAGGAGGAGGCTGGCTGCTCGGGCGCGTCGGCGCAGGCGGAGAAGGAGGCGGAGTGCCGCCATGCGCCGGAGAAGGAGCCGGCCGAGGGCCCTGATCGTCACTCGCCGGAGGAGGAGGCGGTGGAGGCGGAGTGCCCTGACTCGCCGGGGGAGGAGGAGGAGGAGGCGGTGGCGTCCAGTTCGGAAGGTTGATGAGCTCCTTCCGCCATAGGCATGGAGTCTTCAGAGCAGACCCCAGCCGAGTCTCCCCTTCACCGGTAGGGTGGTCAAGCTGGAGGTCCTCAAATCCCTCCGTTATCTCATCCACCATCACCCTAGCATATCCTTCTGGAATCGGCCGGCAGTGAAAAGTTGCGCCGGGTTCAGTAGGATAAACAGAGCCAACAGCCGCCTTGACCTTCAAATTCATCCATTGCGTCATAAGGTGCCAATTTTGAGACTCCGTTATAGCATCCACGGGATAGCTGGCAGGAGCCGTCAAGGCATGCTCCAGCTGAAGCAGCTCGGTGGAAGCCACGCTGCTTCTATGCTGAGATGGCGGGGTAGCTTCGGGGGAGGCTTCGGCAGTACGTTTGCTGCGATTTGCTTCTCGTTCCTCTATCGCGTCTACCCTTGCTTGCAGCGCCTGTATTTGGGTCTGCTGCACTTTTTTCCTCCTCTCATGGGATTTGTAACCGACTGCGTCCGGAAACCCAACCTTCCACGGAATGGAGCCTGGCGTGCCTCGTGTCCGTCCAGGGTGCTCAGGATTCCCGAGGGCCATTGTGAGCTCGTCGTTCTCTCTGTCTGGAAAGAACATCCCTTCCTGCGCTGCTTCGATATACTGCTTAAGCTTACTGACTGGTATGTCCATTTGATCGTTCGTCCAAATGCACTTCCCTGTTACAGGGTCCAGTGTTCCGCCAGCCCCGAAGAACCAAGTCCGGCAACGGTCTGGCCAGTTAATTGTCTCTGGTTCGATCCCTTTATGAACCAGATCATTCTCAGTCTTGGACCACTTAGGCCGGGCTACGAGGTAGCCACCTGACCCCGTGCGATGGTGAAGCTTCTTCTTTGTAGCATTTTGCTTGTTTGTCGCCGACATCTTCTTACTCTTTTCTGATGTCTTGTGGGCTACAAATGCGGGCCAGTGATCTCTGATCTTCTCATATCTGCCCTTGAATTCTGGTGTCTCATTATTTTCGACAAACTTATTCAGCTCTTTCTTCCACCTCCTGAATAGTTCTGCCATCCTCTTCAGAGCAAAAGACTTGATTAATTTCTCTTTAACTGGGTTCTCTGGATTATCCTTAGGTGGTAGGGTGAAATTGGACTTCAGCTCTGTCCAAAGATCATTTTTCTGCATATCATTGACATAAGACACCTCAGGGTCTTCTGTAGCCGGCTTAAACCATTGCTGGATGCTTATCGGGATCTTGTCCCTAACCAGACCCCCGCACTGAGCAACAAATGCGCTCTTTGTCCGGAGGGGTTCAATAGGTTGGCCGTCGGGCGCGATTGCTATGATCTCAAACTTTTCATCCGAGCTCAACTTTTTCTTCGGGCCTCGTCTCTTTACCGAAGTTGTGCTCGATTTGGAGGGCTAGAAAAAAGAACAAAGACTTAATTAATATGTGTACATACCAAAACAATGAATGCATCAATCATCTAGTCAGCATAGGCTTAACTAATATATATACCTGGCCGGACTCGGTTCGGTCACCGGAGCCGTCATCACGGTCTCTTTCTTGCACCGGCATTGGGTCACCGGAGCCGTCCTCATGTTCTTCTTATTGCACTGGCATTAGGTCACCGTAGCCAGCTTGTTCACCCTCTCCTTCCAGACCATCGGTTTCGTTGAGAAACAACGAGATGGCATCACTTCCTTCTGCGATTATGTCCCTCAACAACGCTTCTTTTGTTGCTTCGTCTAGGGCGGTGTCCATAGTTTCTACAAATATTTACAACATGGCAATTATTATTCAAACATGACAGATGGATATATTAGTGCCAAACGTAGAACTAGCTACCTAATCATAGTAAGCTATCGGGAGGGGGTATATATCGACAACGACGACACTACATCTATTCTTTCTTCTCCTCTTTTTTTTCTTCTTCCTCTTCTTTTTTTATCCTCTTCTTCCTCTCATGTTCGATAGGATCGCCGAGGGGTCGGGAGGTTGCCTAGTGTCAAGGGATTCAACAAAACCATGTCTTCATCATTAGGCGAAAGTAACATGTGCATGATGGTACGAAGCTCTTCAAAGTTGTTCTGGAACGGAGTCCCGGATAGGATAATTCGCTTTTTGGTACAAAGTTCAGCAAGAGCCTTCCGAATATCGCTATTTGGAAGGCCTTTGCTGAATTTGTACCAAAATGCGGATTATTCTATCCGGGACTCCATTCCAGAACAACTTTGCAGAACTTCGTACCAACATGCCCTAGTTACTTCCGGCTAATGATGAAGGCATGGATTTCTTCAATACTTTGACACTAGGAAACCTCTCTCTACTTCCGGCTAATAAGAATAAGAATAAGAAGAAGAAGAAGAAGAAAAGAAAAAAAAGAGGAGAAGAAGAAAGGAAGAGTGGAGAAAAGAGAAAATATAATATATTCTATTTTCTCTTCTTCTCCACTATTCCGTTCTTCTTCTCCTCTTCTTTTTCTTCTTTTTTCTTCTTCTTATTTATTTCTCCTCTTCTTTTCGGTAGAGGAAACCCTAAATAGCTAGCAACTATCATGGGTGTGAGATACATGTGGCCTTCGGTGTCGGACACTACATCCACGTCCCACAAGTGACGTGGGCGTCGAAGCCCGCGCCACTTGTGGGATGTGGGTGTAGTGTCCGACACCGATGGTACATGTATCTCACACCGACAATACTTTCTATTTAGGGTTTCTCCTCTACCGCTCCTCGACCTCTCGACGACCCTCGTTCCCGATAAAATAAAGAGGAAGAAGAAGAAGAAAAAAGAAGAGAAGAAAGAATAGAGGAGAAGACTTCCTCTTCTTCCTCTCCTCTTCTTCTCCCTCTTCTTCCCCTTCTTCCTCGCCTCTCTCATGAATGTCCGGCATTCTCGACCCCCCCCACACGTGTCGAAGAAAAAAAAGAAGAAAAAAAAGAGGAGAAGAAGAAAGGAATAGAGGAGAAAAGAGAAAATAGAATATATATTCTATTTTTCTCTTCTTCTCCTCTATTCCTTTCTTCTTCTCCTCTTCTTTTTCTTCTTTTTCTTCTTCTTATTTATTTCTCCTCTTCTTCCTCTCCCCTCTTCTTCTCCTTTCTTCCTCTTCTTATTTCCTTTTTCCTCTCATTCTTTTTCTTCTTCTTCCTTCTTAAAAATACAAGAAGTAGTATTGCCTAATTCATTGTTCATATGAATATTCAAACATTTGCATATTTACAATAATTAATATCACCAAAAAATCTATGAACAGAAAAAAATCCTAATTTTTCTAAAAAAAACAATATTTTGCATTGTTCACATACACATATACATTATAGCCACATACACATATACATCACATATGAACAAAAAATTAAAGTAATAAAAATAAAAAAACAGAGCCGGGCGGCGGCTCACAGCATGGGGGCAGGCGAGGGCGCCGGTGCGCGGGGGCGGGACGTGGCAGGGGCTGGGCGACGGCGAGCACGGGGCGGCAATGGCGAGCCCGTAGCAGGGGAGCTCGAG
>NC_041382.1:746614365-746671272 GCF_002162155.2 Triticum dicoccoides | reverse complement strand
CATCGAGCACAGGGCAGGGGCGCGGGGCGACGGCGACGGCGAGCACGGGGCAGGGGCGCGGGGCGACGGCGAGCCTGACAGCGTCGTCGGGGCGAGCTCGGGCAGCCTGGCGGCGTCGTCGGGGCGGGGAACTGGCGATGAAATCTGAAAAAACGCTAAGTCTTTGCTTATATAGACGGAGCATTAGTCCCGGTTGGTGGCACAAACCGGGACCAATGCCCCCTTTAGTCCCGGTTGGTGCCACGAACCGGGACCAAAGGCCAATTTTCAGCAGCCCAAAGGGCGAGAAGCGGCGGCCTTTCGTCCCGGTTGGTGCCACCAACCGGGACTAAAGGGGGGCATTGGTCACGGTTGGTGCCACGAATCGGGACCAATGCCACCTTTAGTCCCGGTTGGTGCCACCAACCGGGACCAATGGCCTTTGCTGCCCCGAGCCCAAAAGTTTAGTCCCACATCGCTAGCTGAAGGGCGCCGGCACTGGTTTATAAGCGCTGGTGTGCCTACCCATTCGAGCTCCTCTCTAATGCAGGCTTTCGGGCCTAAACTTGCTACTGCCTGTGGGCCTATTGGGCCTTCTGCTGGCCTGAATCCTGGCCCATGTAGAGTTTCTCGTCGTATTCAGGCCGTGGAGGCCCAGTAGGAGGTATTTTTTTGGTTTTTTCTTTTTTATTTCTATATTTTTTTGGTTTTTTATTTATTTTTATTTCTACTTAAAACTAAATACTTATAGTTTTTTAGTGATTTCTTTTTGCTTTTAGGTCACAAAAATTATAAACTTTCTGTTAGTGCCATTAGTTTTAAATTTTAAATAGTTTAAATTTGAATTTTTAAAAATTCGTGTGAATCACTAGTTTATGAATAACTTTACTATAAAATAGAATTTTTTTTCTATTTATTTTTTTATTTCTACTTAAAACTAAATACTTACAGTTTTTTAGTGATTTCTTTTTGCTTTTAGGTCACAAAAATTATAAACTTTCTGTTAGTGCCATTAGTTTTAAATTTTAAATAGTTTAAATTTGAATTTTAAAAATTTGTGTGAATCACTAGTTTATGAATAACTTTACTATAAAATTAGAAATTTTTTCTTCTTTGCTATTTATTTTTTATTTATACTTATAATTAAATACTTATAGTTTGATTTTAGGTCACAAAAATTATATTCTTTTTGCTATTGAAGAATATTATAGTTTTATTTTAGTTGATCATAACATAATATTTTAATTGATTGTTTTTATTTTCATAAAAGTTTTGTAGTTTATTCGGTTTGCTATTAATTCATTCTTTGAGCTAAATGACTCTGAAATTGGAAAGCATTTCAAAATGAACTCTAAAAAGGTTGAAAGTTGGCATGGTATCATCATTTCACCCACATAGCATGTTCCAAAAAGTAGAGAGGGTTACGACAAAAACTTGATGCACTTCGTCTACAAAATGGACAATCACTTTTGAAGTATCAAAGTTTCAAACCATAAGACATGAAAGCATTTCAAATGAACTCCGAAAAAGTTGAAAGTTGGGATGGTATCATAATTTCACCCACATAGCATGTGCATGTACAAAACGGACAATGGTAGCATGTTCGTCTGTTATAAATTTGGCATGGTATCATCATAATAGTTGCGGGAGAAAGTCTTCACTTTTTCTTCGCTTGTGTCATTTGCTTATTGCGCCGTAACCATGGATAATCTTCATTGTTTATCAGGATGCTTGGGTCAGCCTTGACATTGAAGGGAGGAATTTCATGAAACTTTTCATAATCTTCAGACATGTCTGTCTTGCCGTCCACTCCCAGGATGTCCCTTTTTCCTGAAAGAACTATGTGGCGCTTTGGCTCATCGTATGATGTATTCGCTTCCTTATCTTTTCTTTTTCTCGGTTTGGTAGACATGTCCTTCACATAGATAACCTGTGCCACATCATTGGCTAGGACGACGGTTCGTCAGTGTACCCAAGATTTTTCAGATCCACTGTTGTCATTCCGTACTGTGGGTCTACCTGTACCCCGCCGCCTAACAGATTGACCCATTTGCACTTAAACAAAGGGACCTTAAAATCAGGTCCGTAGTCAAGTTCCCATATGTCCACTATGTAACCATAATATGTGTCCTTTCCGCTCTCGGTTGCTGCATCAAAGCGGACACCGCTGTTTTGGTTGGTGCTCTTTTGATCTTAGGCGATCGTGTAAAATGTATTCCCATTTATCTCGTATCCTTTGTAAGTCAATACAGTCAAAGATGGTCCCCTGGACAACAAGTACAACTCATCACAAACAGTGTTGTCGCCTCTGAGACGTGTTTCCAACCAACTGCTGAAAGTCCTAATATGTTCACATGTAATCCAGTTGTCGCACTGCTCTGGGTGTTTGGAGCGCAGACTGTTCTTGTGTTCATCGACATACGGGGTCACCAAGGTAGAGTTCTGTAGAACTGTGTAGTGTGCTTGAGACCAAGAATATCCGTCCCTGCATATTATTGAGTCTCTTCCAAGAGTGCCATTTCCAGTCAGTCTCCCCTCATACCGCGATTTAGGGAGACCTATCTTGTTAAGGCCAGGAATGAAGTCAACACAAAACTCGATAACATCCTCTGTTTGATGGCCCATGGAGATGCTTCCTTCTGGCCTAGCGCGGTTACGGACATATTTCTTTAGGACTCCCATGAACCTCTCAAAGGGGAACATATTGTGTAGAAATACGGGCCCCAAGATGACAATCTCATCGACTAGATGAACTAGGATGTGCGTCATGATATTGAAGAAGGATGGTGGGAACACCAGCTCGAAACTGACAAGACATTGCGCCACATCACTCCTTAGCCTTGGTACGATTTCTGGGTCGATCACCTTCTGAGAGATTGCATTGAGGAATGCACATAGCTTCACAATGGCTAATCGGACGTTTTCCGGTAGAAGCCCCCTCAATGCAACTGGAAGTAGTTGCGTCATAATCATGTGGCAGTCATGAGACTTTAGGTTCTGAAACTTTTTCTCTGGCATATTTATTATTCCCTTTATATTCAACGAGAAGCCAGTCGTGACTTTCATACTGAGCAGGCATTCAAAGAAGATTTCTTTCTCTTCTTTCGTAAGAGCGTAGCTGGCAGGACCTTTATACTGCTTTGGAGGCATGCCGTCTTTTTCGTGCAAACGTTGCAGGTCCTCTCGTGCCTCAGGTATATCTTTTGTCTTCCCATACACGCCCAAGAAGCCTAGCAGGTTCACGCAAAGGTTCTTCGTCACGTGCATCACGTCGATTGAGGAGCGGACCTCTAGGTCTTTCCAGTAGGGTAGGTCCCAAAATATAGATTTCTTCTTCCACATGGGTGCGTGTCCCTCAACGTCATTCGGAACAGCTAGTCCACCGGGACCCTTTCCAAAGATTACGTAGTGTAAATCATTGACCATAGCAAGCACGTGATCACCGGTGCGCATGGCGGGCTTCTTCCGGTGATCTGCCTCGCCTTTGAAATGCTTGCCTTTCTTTCGACATTGATGGTTGGTCGGAAGAAATCGACGATGGCCCAGGTACACATTCTTCCTGCATTTGTCCAGGTATATACTTTCAGTGTCATCTAAACAGTGCGTGCATGCATGGTATCCTTTGTTTGTTTGTCCTGAAAGGTTACTGAGAGCGGGCCAATCGTTGATGGTCACGAACAGCAACGCCTTAAGGTTAAATTCCTCCTGTCCGTGCTCATCCCACGTACGTACACCATTTCCATTCCACAGCTGTAAAAGTTCTTCAACTAATGGCCTTAGGTACACATCAATTTCGTTGCCGGGTTGCTTAGGGCCTTGGATGAGAACTGGCATCATAATGAACTTCCGCTTCATGCACATCCAAGGGGGAAGGTTATACATACATAGAGTCACGGGCCAGGTGTTGTGATTGCTGCTCTATTCCCCGAAAGGATTAATGCCATCCGCGCTTAAAGCAAACCATACATTCCTTGGGTCCTTTGCAAACTCATCCCAGTACTTTCTCTCAATTTTTCTCCACTGCGACCCGTCAGCGGGTGCTCTCAACTTCCCATCTTTCTTTCGGTTCTCACTGTGCCATCGCATCAACTTGGCATGCTCTTCGTTTCTGAACAGATGTTTCAACCGTGGTATTATAGGAGCATACCACATCACCTTCGCAGGAACCCTCTTCCTGAGGGGCTCGCCGTCAACATCACCAAGGTCATCTCGTCTGATCTTATACCGCAACGCACCGCATACCGGGCATGCGTTCAGATCCTTGTATGCACCGCGGTAGAGGATGCAGTCATTAGGGCATGCATGTATCTTCTCCACCTCCCATCCTAGAGGGCATACGACCTTCTTTGCTATGTGTGTACTGTCGGGCAATTCGTTATCCTTTGGAAGCTTCTTCTTCAATATTTTCAGTAGCTTCTCAAATCCTTTGTCAGCCACAGCATTCTCTGCCTTCCACTGCAGCAATTCCAGTACGGTACCGAGCTTTGTGTTGCCATCTTCGCAATTGGGGTATAACCCTTTTTTGTGATCCTCTAACATGCGATCGAACTTCAGCTTCTCCTTTTGACTAATGCATTGCGTCCTTGCATCGACAATGACCCGACGGAGATCATCATCATCGGGCACATCGTCTGGTTCCTCTTGATCTTCAGCAGCTTCACCCGTGGCAGCATCATTGGGCACATCGTCTGGTTCCTCTTGATCTTCACCAGCTCCCCCTGTTGCAGCATCACCGTATTCAGGGGGCACATAGTTGTCATCGTACTCTTCTTCTTCGCCGTCTTCCATCATAACCCCTATTTCTCCGTGCCTCGTCCAAACATTATAGTGTGGCATGAAACCCTTGTAAAGCAGGTGGGAGTGAAGGATTTTCTGGTTAGAGTAAGACCTCGTATTCCCACATTCAGTGCATGCACAACACATAAAACCATTCTGCTTGTTTGCCTCAGCCGCATCGAGAAACTCATGCACGCCCTTAATGTACTCGCGGGTGTGTCTGTCACCGTACATCCATTGCCGGTTCATCTGCGTGCATTATATATAATTAAGTGTCCAAATTAATAGAAGTTCATCATCACATTAAAACCAAAGTGCATACATAGTTCTCATCTAACAACATATAGCTCTCCAGAGCATCTAATTAATTAAACCATACATTGAAACTATGTAAAACATTTCAATGCGAAAACTAATGCGATCATAATCGCAACCAAGGTAACAATTGATCCAATGGCATAATGATACCAAGCCTCGGTATGAATGGCATATTTTCTAATCTTTCTAATCTTCAAGCGCATTGCATCCATCTTGATCTTGTGATCATCGACGACATCCGCAACATGCAACTCCAATATCATCTTCTCCTCCTCAATTTTTTTTATTTTTTCCTTCAACAAATTGTTTTCTTCTTCAACTAAATTTAACCTCTCGACAATAGGGTCGGTTGGCATTTCCGATTCACATACATCCTAGATAAATAAAATCTATGTCACGTTGGTCGGCATAATTTTCATAAACAATAAATGAACCAATAGTTATAAAGATAATATACATACTAAATCCGAATCATAGACAGGACGAGGGCCGACGGGGGCAGATACCAAAACCATCGCACTATATAAGATGCAATAATAAATGTAAGAAAATGATACAAGTATCTATCTAAACATACAAGTAAGAATATTTTTCCTTTCAGAAAGAAGATAAGAACAAGAGGCTCACCACGGTGGTGTCGGTAATGAGATCGGTGCGGGTGATCGACGGCGGTGAAGACGGGGACGGGGCGTGACGGACCGCTAAATCTAGAAAAATCTCGAGGCAAATGGAGCTTGGAGGTCGAGCTTCGAGAGGAGAAAGCTTAAGTAGTGTGGCTCGGGCATTCCATCGAACACCTCATGTGCATAGGAGGTGAGCTAGAGCACCACAAATCCCTCTCCCCCTCGGCCAGAAAAAACAGAGCACTGTGCTCTGCTCTTGCGCGAGGTGGTATATATTGGGACTTCATTGGTCCCGGTTGGTGGCATGAACCAGGACTAAAGGGGAGCCTTTGGTCCCGGTTCAAGCCACCAACCGGGACCAATGGTGGTGGGCCAGGAGCGAGGCCCATTGGTCCCGGTTCGTCCCACCAACCGGGACCAAAAGGTCCAGACGAACCGGGACCAATGGCCCACGTGGCCTGGCCGGCCCCCGGGGCTCACGAACCAGGACCAATGCCCACATTGGTCCCGGTTCTACACTGAACCGGGACTAATGGGCTGAGCCGGCCTGGACCATAGCCCTGTTTTCTACTAGTGTAGTTGCATAAGGTGGCTGACGGGTGTCTGTCTCTCCCACTTTAGTCGGATCGGATTCGATGAACATGGTCCTTATGAAGGGTAAATAGAAATTGGCAATTCACGTTGTGGTTTTGGCGTAGGTAAGAAATGTTCTTGCTAGAATCCTATAGCAGCCACGTAAAAACTTGCAACAACAATTAGAGGACGTCTAACTTGTTTTTGCAGCAAGTGCTTTGTGATGTGATATGGCCAAAGGATGTGATGAATGATATATGTGATGTATGAGATGATCATGTTCTTGTAATAGGAATCACGACTTGCATGTCGATGAGTATGACAACCGGCAGGAGCCATAGGAGTTGTCTTTATTTATTTATGACCTGCGTGTCAACATAAACGTCATGTATTTACTTTACTTTATTGCTAAAGCCTTAGCCATAGTAGTAGAAGTAATAGATGACGTGACAACTTCAAGAAGACATGATGATGGAGATCATGGTGTCATGCCGGTGACAACGATGATCATGGAGCCCCGAAGATGGAGATCAAAGGAGCAAATGATATTGGCCATATCATGTCACTATTTGATTGCATGTGATGTTTATCATGTTTTACATCTTATTTGCTTA
Organism: Triticum dicoccoides; assembly: GCF_002162155.2. Classification (NCBI taxonomy): domain Eukaryota; kingdom Viridiplantae; phylum Streptophyta; class Magnoliopsida; order Poales; family Poaceae; genus Triticum; species Triticum dicoccoides. Next base: position 746,664,389 of record NC_041382.1, on the reverse strand, counting down.
GAACGACGGTAGCTTAAATAAGATGATCCCTCGAATTAATTTCAAGAAAGTGTTCCCCCTAACTGTGCACCATTGCGAAGGTTCGTTGTTTCGAAGCACCACGTGATGATCGGGTGTGATAGATTCTAACGTTCGAATACAAGGGTGTAAGCCAGATTTACACACGCAATACACTTAGGTTGACTTGACGAGCCTAGCATGTACAGACATGGCCTCGAAACACAGAAGACCGAAAGGTCGAGCATGAGTCGTATAGAAGATACGATCAACATGAAGATGTTCACCGATGTTGACTAGTCCGTCTCACGTGATGATCAGACACAGCCTAGTTGAATCGGATCATGTTTCACTTAGATGACTAGAGGGATGTCTATCTGAGTAGGAGTTCATTGAGTAATTTGATTAGATGAACTTAATTATCATGAACTTAGTCTAAAATCTTTACAATATGTCTTGTAGATCAAATGGCCCACGTTGTCCTCAACTTCAATGCGTTCCTAGAGAAAACCAAGCTGAAAGACGATGGCAGCAACTATACGGACTGGGTCCGGAACCTGAGGATCATCCTCATAGCTGCCAAGAAAGATTATGTCCTAGAAGCACCGCTAGGTGACGCACCCGTCCCACAGAACCAAGACGTTATGAACGCTTGGCAGTCACGTGCTGATGATTACTCCCTCGTTCAGTGCGGCATGCTTTACAGCTTAGAACCGGGGCTCCAAAAGCGTTTTGAGAGACACAGAGCATATGGGATGTTCGAAGAGCTGAAAATGGTTTTTCAAGCTCCTGCCCGGGTCGAGAGATATGAAGTCTCCGACAAGTTCTTCAGCTGTAAGATGGAGGAAAATAGTTCTGTCAGTGAGCACATACTCAAAATGTCTGGGTTGCATAACCGCTTGACTCAGCTGGGAGTTAATCTCCTGGATGACACAGTCATTGACAGAATCCTTCAGTCGCTTCCACCGAGCTACAAGAGCTTTGTGATGAACTTCAATATGCAGGGGATGGAAAAGACCATTCCTGAGGTATATTCAATGCTGAAATCAGCAGAGGTAGAAGTCAAAAAGGAACATCAAGTTTTGATGGTGAATAAAACCACTAAGTTCAAGAAAGGCAAGGGTAAGAAGAACTTCAAGAAGGACGGCAAGGGAGTTGCTGCGCCCGGTAAGCAAGCTGCCGGGAAGAAGCCAAAGAATGGACCCAAGCCCGAGACTGAGTGTTTTTATTGCAAGGGAAGTGGTCACTGGAAGCGGAACTGCCCCAAATACTTTGCGGACAAGTAGGCCGGCATCACGAAAGCTATATGTGATATACATGTAATTGATGTGTACCTTACCAGTACTCGTAGTAGCTCCTGGGTATTTGATACCGGTGCGGTTGCTCACATTTGTAACTCAAAGCAGGAGCTGCGGAATAAGCGGAGACTGGCGAAGGACGAGGTGACGATGCGCGTCAGGAATGGTTCCAAGGTCGATATGATCGCCGTCGGCACGCTACCTCTACATTTACCTACGGGATTAGTTTTAAACCTCAATAATTGTTATTTAGTGCCAGCTTTGAGCATGAACATTGTATTAGGATCTCGTTTAATTCGAGATGGCTACTCATTTAAATCCGAGAATAAGGGTTGTTCTATTTATATGAGAGATATGTTTTATGGTCATGCTCCGATGGTGAATGGTTTATTCTTAATGAATCTCGAGCGTAATGCTACACATATTCATAGTGTGAATACCAAAAGATGTAAAGTTGATAATGATAGTCCCACATACTTGTGGCACTGCCGCCTTGGTCACATAGGTGTCAAACGCATGAAGAAGCTCCATGCAGATGGACTTTTGGAGTCTCTTGATTACGAATCATTTGACACGTGCGAACCATGCCTCATGGGTAAAATGACCAAGACTCCGTTCTCAGGAACAATGGAGCGAGCAACCAACTTATTGGAAATCATACATACTGATGTGTGCGGTGCAATGAGTGTTGAGGCTCGCGGTGGCTATCGTTATGTTCTCACCCTCACTGATGACTTGAGTAGATATGGGTATGTCTACTTAATGAAACACAAGTCTGAGACCTTTGAAAAGTTCAAGGAATTTCAGAGTGAGGTTGAGAATCAACGTGACAGGAAAATCAAGTTCTTGCGATCAGATCATGGGGGAGAATACTTGAGTCACGAATTTGGCACACACTTAAGAAAATGTGGAATAGTTTCACAACTCACGCCGCCTGGAACACCTCAGCGTAATGGTGTGTCCGAACGTCGTAATCGCACTCTATTGGATATGGTGCGATCTATGATGTCTCTTACCGATTTACCGCTATCATTTTGGGGCTATGCTTTAGAGACTGCCGCATTCACTTTAAATAGGGCTCCGTCGAAATCCGTTGAGACGACACCGTATGAATTATGGTTTGGAAAGAAACCTAAGTTGTCGTTTCTAAAAGTTTGGGGATGCGATGCTTATGTCAAGAAACTTCAACCTGAAAAGCTCAAACCCAAGTCGGAAAATGCGTCTTCATAGAATACCCTAAAGAAACTATTGGGTATACCTTCTACCTCAGATCCGAAGGCAAGATCTTTGTTGCCAAGAATGGGTCCTTTCTGGAGAAAGAGTTTCTCTCGAAAGAAATAAGTGGGAGGAAAGTAGAACTTGATGAAGTATTACCTCTTGAACCGGTAAGTGGCGCAGCTCAAGAAAATGTTCCTGAGGTGCCTGCACCGACTAGAGAGGAAGTTGATCATGATGATCATGAAACTTCAGATCAAGTTGCTACTAAACTTCGTAGGTCCACGAGGACACGGTCCGCACCAGAGTGGTACGACAACCCTGTCTTGGAAATCATGTTGTTAGACAACGGTGAACCTTCAAACTATGAAGAAGCGATGGCTGGCCCGGATTCCGACAAATGGCTGGAAGCCATGAAATCCGAGATAGGATCCATGTATGAAAATGAAGTATGGACTTTGACTGACTTGCCCGATGATCGGCGAGCCATAGAAAATAAATGGATCTTTAAGAAGAAGACAGACGCGGATGGTAATGTGACCATCTATAAAGCTCGGCTTGTCGTTAAGGGTTATCGACAAGTTCAAGGGGTTGACTACGATGAGACTTTCTCACCCGTAGCGAAGCTGAAGTCCTTCCAAATCATGTTAGCAATTGCCGCATTCTATGACTATGAGATATGGCAAATGGACGTCAAAACGGCATTCCTTAATGGTTTCCTTAAGGAAGAATTGTATATGATGCAGCCGGAAGGTTTTGTCGATCCTAAGAATGCTGACAAGGTGTGCAAGCTCCAACGCTCGATTTATGGGCTGGTGCAAGCATCTCGGAGTTGGAACATTCGTTTTGATGAGATGATCAAAGCGTTTGGGTTTATGCAGACTTATGGAGAAGCCTGCATTTACAAGAAAGTGAGTGGGAGCTCTGTAGCATTTCTCATACTGTATGTGGATGACATACTGTTGATGGGAAATGATATAGAATTCTTGGAAAGCATGAAGTCCTACTTGAACAAGTGTTTTTCAATGAAGGACCTTGCAGAAGTTGCTTATATATTAGGCATCAAGATCTATAGAGATAGATCAAGACACCTCATTGGTCTTTCATAGAGTACGTACCTTGACAAGATATTGAAGAAGTTCAAAATGGATCAGTCAAAGAAGGGGTTCTTGCCTGTATTGCAAGGTACAAGATTGAGCACGGCTCAATGCCCGACCATGACAGAAGATATAGAAAAGATGAGTGTCGTCCCCTATGCCTCGGCCATAGGGTCTATCATGTATTCTATTCTGTGTACCAGACCTGATGTAAACCTTGCCGTAAGTTTGGTAGGAAGGTACCAAAGTAATCCCGGCATGGAACACTGGACAGCGGTCAAGAATATCCTGAAGTACCTGAAAAGGACCAAGGAAATGTTTCTCGTTTATGGAGGTGACGAAGAGCTCGTCATAAAGGGTTACGTCGATGCTAGCTTTGACACAGATCTGGATGACTCTAAGTCACAAACCGGATACGTGTATATTTTGAATGGTGGGGCAGTAAGCTGGTGCAGTTGCAAGCAAAGCGTTGTGGCGGGATCTACATGTGAAGCAGAGTACATGGCAGCCTCGGAGGCAGCACAAGAAGCAGTCTGGGTGAAGGAGTTCATTACCGACCTAGGAGTCATACCCAATGCGTCGGGCCCAATGACTCTCTTCTGTGACAACACTGGAGCCATTGCCCTTGCCAAGGAGCCCAGGTTTCACAGGAAGACCAGGCATATCAAGCATCACTTCAACTCCATTCGTGAAAGTGTTCAAAATGGAGACATAGAGATTTGTAAAGTACATACGGACCTGAATGTAGCAGATCCATTGACTAAACCTCTCCCTAGAGCAAAACATGATCAACACCAGAACTGCATGGGTGTTCGATTCATCACAATGTAACTAGAATATTGACTCTAGTGCAAGTGGGAGACTGTTGGAAATATGCCCTAGAGGCAATAATAAAATGGTTATTATTATATTTCTTTGTTCATGATAATTGTCTACTGTTCATGCTATAATTGTGTTATCCGGAAATCGTAATACATGTGTGAATACATAGACCACAACACGTCCCTAGTGAGCCTCTAGTTAACTAGCTCGTTGATCAAAAGATAGTCATGGTTTCCTGACTATGGACATTGGATGTCATTGATAACGGGTTCACATCATTAGGAGAATAATGTGATGGACAAGACCCAATCCTAAGCATAGCTCAAAGATCGTATAGTTCGTTTGCTGTAGCTTTTCTGAATGTCAAGTATCATTTCCTTAGACCATGAGATTGTGCAACTCCCGGATACCGTAGGAGTGCCTTGGGTGTGCCAAACGTCACAACGTAACTGGGTGACTATAAAGGTACATTACAGGTATCTCCGAAAGTGTCTGTTGGGTTGGCACGAATCGAGACTGGGATTTGTCACTCCGTATGATGGAGAGGTATCTCTGGGCCCACTCGGTAATGCATCATCATAATGAGCTCAATGTGATCAAGTGGTTGATCACGGGATAATGCATTACGGTACGAGTAAAGTGACTTGCCGGTAACAAGACTGAACAAGGTATTGGGATACCGACGATCGAGTCTCGGGCAAGTAACGTACCGATTGACAAAGGGAATTGTATACGGATTGATTGAATCCTCGACATCGTGGTTCATCCGATGAGATCATCGTGGAGCATGTGGGAGCCAACATGGGTATCCAGATCCCGCTGTTGGTTATTGACCGGAGAGTCGTCTCGGTCATGTCTGCATGTCTCCCGAACCCGTAGGGTCTACACACTTAAGGTTCGGTGACGCTAGGGTTGTTAGGAAGACTTGTATGTGAGTACCGAATGTTGTTTGGAGTCCCAGATGAGATCCCGGACGTCACGAGGAGTTCCGGAATGGTCCGAAGGTAAAGATTTATATATGGGAAGTTGTCATACGGTCGTCGGAAAGGTTCGGGGGCATACCGGTATTGTATCGGGGCCACCAGAGGGGTTCCGGGGGTCCATCGGGAGGGGCCACCTCTTCCGAAGGGCCTTATGGGCTGTATGGAGAAGGGAACCAGCCCAAGTGGGCTGGGGCGCAACACCACCCTAGGGCCCATGCGCCTAGGGTTGGGGGAAACCCTAAGGGGGGCGCCCCCTTGCTTGGGGGGCAAGCCCCCCTCCCCTTGGCCGCCCCCTCTAGATCTCATCTAGAGGGGGCCGGCCCCCTTCCCCCTTCCCCTATAAATAGAGGGGTGAGGGGAGGGCTACACACAACATCCAAGGCGCAGCCCCTCCCCTCCCCAATGTTGGGGAACGTAGTAGAAATTCAAAAATTTTCCTACGAATCACCAAGATCTATCTATGGAGAGACCAGCAACGAGTAGAAGGAGAGTGCATCTACATACCCTTGTAGATCGCTAAGCGGAAGCGTTCAAGTGAACGGGGTTGATGGAGTCGTACTCGTCGTGATTCAGATCACCGATGATCAAGTGCCGAACGGACGGCACCTCCGCGTTCAACACACGTACAGCCCGGTGACGTCTCCCACGCCTTGATCCAGCAAGGAGAGAGGGAGAGGTTGAGGAAGACCCCATCCAACAGCAGCACAACGGCGTGGTGGTGGTGGAGGAGCGTGGCAATCCCGCAGGGCTTCGCCAAGCACCTACGGGAGAGGAGAAGAACTTGGGAGAGAGGGAGGGGCTGCACCAAAGGCATAAGGTGTGTTTGGGAGGCCCTCCTACCCCACTATATATAGGGATCCCAAGGGGGGGGGGTGCGCCAGCCCCTAGGAGATCCAATCTCCAAGGGGGCGGCGGCCAGGGGAGGAGTCCTCCCCCCCCAAGGCACCTAGGAGGTGCCTTCCCCTGCTGGGACTCTTCCTTTAGGGTTTCCCCAGGCGCATGGGCCTCTTGGGGCTGGTGCCCTTGGCCCATGTAGGCCAAGGCGCACCCCCTACAGCCCATGTGGCCCCCCGGGGCAGGTGGCCCCACCCGGTGGGCCCCCGGGACCCTTCCGGTGGTCCCGGTACAATACCGATGACCCCGAAACTTGTCCCGATGGCCGAAACAGGACTTCCTATATATAAATATTTACCTCCGGACCATTCCGGAACTCCTCGTGACGTTCGGGATCTCATCCGGGACTCCGAACAACATTCGGTAATCACATACAAGCTTCCTTTATAACCCTAGCGTCATCGAACCTTAAGTGTGTAGACCCTACGGGTTCGGGAGACATGCAGACATGACCGAGACGTTCTCCGGTCAATAACCAACAGCAGGATCTGGATACCCATGTTGGCTCCCACATGTTCCACGATGATCTCATCGGATGAACCACGATGTCAAGGACTTAATCAATCCCGTATTCAATTCCCTTTGTCTATCGGTATGTTACTTGCCCGAGATTCGATCGTCGGTATACCGATACCTTGTTCAATCTCGTTACCGGCAAGTCACTTTACTCGTTCCGTAACACATCATCCCGTGATCAACTCCTTGGTCACATTGCGCATATGATGATGTCCTACCGAGTGGGCCCAGAGATACCTCTCCGTTTACACGGAGTGACAAATCCCAGTCTCGATCCGCATAAAACAATAGATACTTTCGGAGATACCTGTAGTGCACCTTTATAGTCACCCAGTTACGTTGTGACGTTTGATACACCCAAAGCACTCCTACAGTATCCAGGAGTTACACGATCTCATGGTCAAAGGAAGAGATACTTGACATTGGCAAAGCTCTAGCAAACGAACTACACGATCTTTGTGCTATGCTTAGGATTGGGTCTTGTCCATTACATCATTCTCCTAATGATGTGATCCCGTTATCAACGACATCCAATGTCCATAGCCAGGAAACCATGACTATCTGTTGATCACAACGAGCTAGTCAACTAGAGGCTCACTAGGGACATATTGTGGTCTATGTATTCACACGTGTATTACGATTTCCGGATAATACAGTTATAGCATGAATAAAAGACAATTATCATGAACAAGGAAATATAATAATAATACTTTTATTATTGCCTCTAGGGCATATTTCCAACAGTCTCCCACTTGCACTAGAGTCAATAATCTAGTTCACATCGCCATGTGATTAACACTCACAGGTCACATCGCCATGTGACTAATACCCAAGAGTTTACTAGAGTCAGTAGTCTAGTTCACATCACTATGTGATTAACACTCAATGAGTTTTATGTTTGATCATGTTGCTTGTGAGAGAGGTTTTAGTCAACAGGTCTGAACCTTTCAGATCCGTGCGTGCTTTACAAATCTCTATGTCATCTCCTAGATGCAGCTACCACGCTCTATTTGGAGCTATTCCAAACAACTGTTCTACTTGGAGCTATTCTAAATTATTGCTCCATTATATGTATCCGGTCTCTCTACTCAGAGCTATCCGGATAGGTGTCAAGCTTGCATCGTCGTAACCTTTACGACGAACTCTTTTACCACCTCCATAATCGAGAAAATTCCTTAGTCCACTAGTTACTAAGGATAACTTTGACCGCTGTCCTGTGAGCCATTCTTGGATCACTCTTGTACCCCTTGACTGACTCATGGCAAGGCACACTTCAGGTGCGGTACACAGCATAGCATACTGAAGAGCCTACGTCTTAAGCATAGGGGACGACCTTCGTCCTTTCTCTCTATTCTGCCGTGGTCGAGCTTTAAGTCTTAACTTCGTACCTTACAATTCAGGCAAGAACTCCTTCTTTGACTGGTCCATCTTGAACACCTTCAAGATCATGTCAAGGTATGTGCTCATTTGAAAGTATTATTAAGTATTTTGATCTATCCTTATAGATCTTGATGCTCAATGTTCAAGTAGCTTAATCCAGGCTTTCCATTGAAAAACACCTTTCAAATAACCCTATATGCTTTCTAGAAATTCTATATCATCTCTGATCATCAATATGTTAACAACATATACTCATCAGAAATTCTATAGTGCTCCCACTCACTTCTTTGGAAATACAGGTTTCTCATAAACTTTGTATACACCAAAATCTTTGATCATCTCATCAAAGCGCACATTCCAACTCCGAGATGCTTACTCCAGTCCTCAGAAGGATTGCTGGAGCTTTGCATACTTATTAGCATCTTTCAGGATTGACAAAACCTTCCGGTTGTATCACATACAACCTTTCCTCAAAATCGTCGAGGAAACAATGTTTTGACATCCTATCTGCAAGATTTCATAAATAATGCAGCGATCGCTAACATAATTCTAACAGACTCTTAGCATCGCTACGAGTGAGAAATTCCCATCGTAGTCAACTCCTTGAACTTATCGGAAAACATCTTAACGACAAGTCGAGCTTTCTTAATGGTGACATTACCATCCACGTCCGTCTTCTTCTTAAAAGATCCATTTATCTCAATGGATTGCCGATCATCGGGCGAGTCCATCAAAGTCCATGCTTTGTTCTGATATATGGATACTATCTCGGATTTCATGGCTTCTAACCATCTGTCGGAATTTTGGGCCCACAATCGCTTCTCCATAGCTCGTAGGTTCATTGTTGTGTAGCAACATGACCTTCAAGACAGGATCACCGTACCACTTCGAAGTAGTACGTGTCCTTGTCATCCTACGAGGTTCGTTAGTGACTTGATCCGAAGTTTCATGATCACTATCATAAGCTTCTACTTCAATTGGTGTAGGTACCACAGGAACAACTTCCTGTGCCCTGCTACACACTAGTTGAAGTGATGGTTCAATAACCATACCAAGTCTCCACCATCCTCCCACTCAATTCTTTCGAGAGAAACTTTTCCTTGAGAAAGGACCCGATTCAAGAAACAATCCTTTATTGCTTTTGGATCTGAATTAGGAGATATACCCAACTGTTTTGGGTGTCCTATGAAGATGCATTTATCTGCTTTGGGTTCTAGCTTATTAGCCTGAAACTTTTCACATAAGCGTCGTAGCCCCAAACCTTTAAGAAACGACAACTTAGGTTTCTCCAAACGGTGTCGTCTCAACGGAATTGTGTGGTGCCCTATTTAAAGTGAATGTGGATGTCTCTAATGCCTAACCCATGAACGATAGTGGTAATTCGATAAGAGACATCATGGTACGCACCATATCCAATAGGGTGCAACTATGATGTTCGGACACACCATCACACTATGGTGTTCCAGGCGGTATTAATTGTGAAACAATTTCCACAATGTCTTAATTGTGTGCCAAAACTCGTAACTCAGATATTCATCTCTATGATCATATCATAGACATTTTATCCTCTTGTCACAATGATCTGCTACTTCACTCTGAAATTACTTGAACCATTCAATAATTCAGACTTGTGTTTCATCAAGTAAATATACTCAACATCTACTCGAATCATCTGTGAAGTAAGAACATAACGATATTTACTACATGCCTCAGCACTTATTGGACTGCACACATCAAAATGTGTTACTTCCAACAAGTTGCTATCTTGTTCCATCTTATTGAAACCGAGGCTTTTCAGTCATCTTGCCTATGTGGTATGATTTGCATATCTCAAGTGATTCAAAATCAAGTGAGTCCGAACGGTCCATTTGCATGGAGTTTCTTCATGCATATACACCAATAGACATGGTTCGCATGTCTCAAACTTTTCAAAAACGAGTGAGTCCAAAGATCCATCAACATGGAGCTTCTTCATGCGTTTTATACCAATATGACTTACACAGCATTGCCACAAGTAAGTGGTACTATCATTACTATCTTATATCTTTTGGCATGAAAATGTGTATCACTACGATCGAGATTCAATAAACCATTCATTTTAGGTGTAAGACCATTGAAGGTATTATTCAAATAAACAGAGTAACCATTATTCTCCTTAAATGAATAACCGTATTGCGATAGACATAATCCAATCATGTCTATGCTCAACGCAAACACCAATCTCGGTGGTAGAGGGAGCGTGCGATGCTTGATCATATCAACCTTGGAAACACTTCCAACATATATCGTCAGCTCACCTTTAGCTAGTCTCCGTTTATTCCGTAGCTTTTATTTCGAGTTACTAACACTTAGCAACCGAACCGGTATCTAATACCCTGGTGCTACTAGGAGTATTAGTAAAGTACACATTAACATAATGTATATCCAATATACTTCTATCGACCTTGCCAGCCTTCTCATCTACCAAGTATCTAGGGTAATGATGCTCCAGTGGTTGTTCCCCTTATTACAGAAGCACTTAGTCTCGGGTTTGGGTTCAACCTCGGGTTTCTTCATTGGTGCAGCAGCTGATTTGCCGTTTCATGAAGTATCCCTTCTTGCCCTTGCCCTTCTTGAAACTAGTGGTCTCACTGACCATCAACGATTGATGCTCCTTCTTGATTTCTACTTTCGCGGTGTCAAACATTGCGAATATCTCAAGGATCATCATCTCTATCCTTGATATGTTTATAGTTCATCACGAAGCTCTAGTAGCTTGGTGGCAATGTCTTTGGAGAAACATCACTATCTCATCTGGAAGATCAACTCCCATTCGATTCAAGTGATTGTTGCACTCAGACAATCTGAGCACAAGCTCAACGATTGAGCTTTTCTCCCTTAGTTTGCAGGCTAAGAAAATCGTTGGAGGTCTTATACCTCTTGACGTGGGCACGAGCCTGAAATCCCAATTTCAGCCCTCGAAACATCTCATATGTTCCGCGATGTTTCGAAAACATCTTTGGTGCCTCAACTCTAAACCGTTTAACTGAACTATCACGTAGTTATCAAAATGTGTATGTTCGATGTTCGAAACATCCACAAACGACGTTTGGGGTTCAGCACACTGAGCAATGCATTAAGGACATAAGCTTTCCAGTGTCCGCATAATCGCTACTGTCAACTTTCAACTATATTTTTCTCTAGGAACATAACTAAAACAGTAGAACTATAGCGTGAACTACGACATAATTTGCAAAAGGTCTTTTGACTATGTTCAGGATAATTAAGTTCATCTTATGAACTCCCACTCAGATAGACATCCCTCTAGTCATCTAAGTGATTACATGATCCGAGTCAACTAGCCCGTGTCCGATCATCACATGAGACGGACTAGTTAACATCGGTGAACATCTTCATGTTGATCGTATCTACTATACGACTCATGCTCGACCTTTCGGTCTCCGTGTTCCGAGGCCATGTCTGCACATGCTAGGCTCGTCAAGTTGACCCTAAGTGTTTTCGCTGTGTAAAACTGTCTTACACCCGTTGTATGTGAACGTAAGAATCCATCACACCCGATCATCACGTGGTGCTTAGAAGCGACGAACTGTAGCAACGGTGCACAGTTAGGGGAGAACACTTCTTGAAATTTTGTAAGGGATCATCTTATTTACTACCGTCGTCCTAAGTAAACAAGATGCATAAACATGATAAACATCACATGCAATCAAATAGAGTAGTGACATGATATGGCCAATATCACATAGCTCCTTTGATCTTCATCTTCGGGGCTCCATGATCATCTTGTCACCGGCATGACACCATGATCTCCATCATCATGATCTCCATCATCGTGTCTTCATGAAGTTGTCACGCCAACGACTACTTCTACTTCTATGACTAACGCGTTTAGCAATAAAGTAAAGTAGTTTACATGGCGTTCTTCAATGACACGCAGGTCATACAAAAAATAAAGACAACTCCTATGGCTCCTGCCGGTTGTCATACTCATCGACATGCAAGTCGTGAATCCTATTACAAGAACATGATCAATCTCATACATCACATATATCATTCATCACATCCTTTTGGCCATATCACATCACATAGCATACCCTGCAAAAACAAGTTAGACGTCCTCTAATTGTTGTTGCATGTTTTACGTGGCTGCTATGGGTTTCTAGCAAGAACGTTTCTTACCTACGCAAGACCACAACGTGATATGCCAATTGCTATTTACCCTTCATAAGGACCCTTTTCATCGAATCCGTTCCGACTAAAGTGGGAGAGACTGGCACCCGCTAGCCACCTTATGCACCAAGTGCATGTCAATCGGTGGAACCTGTCTCACGTAAGAGTACGTGTAAGGTCAGTCCGGGCCGCTTCATCCCACAATACCGTCGAAACAAGATTGGACTAGTAACGGTAAGCATATTGAACAACATCAACGCCCACAACTACTTTGTGTTCTACTCGTGCAAAGAATCTACGCAATAGACCTAGCTCATGATGCCACTGTTGGGGAACGTAGTAGAAATTCAAAAATTTTCCTACGAATCACCAAGATCTATCTATGGAGAGACCAGCAACGAGTAGAAGGAGAGTGCATCTACATACCCTTGTAGATCGCTAAGCGGAAGCGTTCAAGTGAACGGGGTTGATGGAGTCGTACTCGTCGTGATTCAAATCACCGATGATCAAGTGCCGAACGGACGGCACCTCCGCGTTCAACACACGTACAGCCCGGTGACGTCTCCCACGCCTTGATCCAGCAAGGAGAGAGGGAGAGGTTGAGGAAGACCCCATCCAACAGCAGCACAACGGCGTGGTGGTGGTGGAGGAGCGTGGCAATCCCGCAGGGCTTCGCCAAGCACCTACGGGAGAGGAGAAGAACTTGGGAGAGAGGGAGGGGCTGCACCAAAGGCATAAGGTGTGTTTGGGAGGCCCTCCTACCCCACTATATATAGGGATCCCAAGGGGGGGGGTGCGCCAGCCCCTAGGAGATCCAATCTCCAAGGGGGCGGCGGCCAGGGGAGGAGTCCTCCCCCCCCCCAAGGCACCTAGGAGGTGCCTTCCCCTGCTGGGACTCTTCCTTTAGGGTTTCCCCAGGCGCATGGGCCTCTTGGGGCTGGTGCCCTTGGCCCATGTAGGCCAAGGCGCACCCCCTACAGCCCATGTGGCCCCCCGGGGCAGGTGGCCCCACCCGGTGGGCCCCCGGGACCCTTCCGGTGGTCCCGGTACAATACCGATGACCCCGAAACTTGTCCCGATGGCCGAAATAGGACTTCCTATATATAAATCTTTACCTCCGGACCATTCCGGAACTCCTCGTGACGTCCGGGATCTCATCCGGGACTCCGAACAACATTCGGTAACCACATACAAGCTTCCTTTATAACCCTAGCGTCATCGAACCTTAAGTGTGTAGACCCTACGGGTTCGGGAGACATGCAGACATGACCGAGACATTCTCCGGTCAATAACCAACAGCGGGATCTGGATACCCATGTTGGCTCCCACATGTTCCACGATGATCTCATCGGATGAACCACGATGTCAAGGACTCAATCGATCCCGTATACAATTCCCTTTGTCTAGCGGTATTTTACTTGCCCGAGATTCGATCGTCGGTATCCAATACCTTGTTCAATCTCGTTACCGGCAAGTCACTTTACTCGTTCCGTAACACATCATCCCGTGATCAACTCCTTGGTCACATTGCGCATATGATGATGTCCTACCGAGTGGGCCCAGAGATACCTCTCCGTTTACACGGAGTGACAAATCCCAGTCTCGATCCGCATAAAACAATAGATACTTTCGGAGATACCTGTAGTGCACCTTTATAGTCACCCAGTTACGTTGTGACGTTTGATACACCCAAAGCACTCCTACGGTATCCAGGAGTTACACGCTCTCATGGTCGAAGGAAGAGATACTTGACATTGGCAAAGCTCTAGCAAATGAACTACACGATCTTTTGTGCTAGTCGTAGGATTGGGTCTTGTCCATCACATCATTCTCCTAATGATGTGATCCCGTTATCAACGACATCCAATGTCCATAGCCAGGAAACCATGACTATCTGTTGATCACAACGAGCTAGTCAACTAGAGGCTCACTAGGGACATATTGTGGTCTATGTATTCACACGTGTATTATGATTTCCGGATAATACAGTTATAGCATGAATAAAAGACAATTATCATGAACAAGGAAATATAATAATAATACTTTTATTATTGCCTCTAGGGCATATTTCCAACAGTCTCCCACTTGCACTAGAGTCAATAATCTAGTTCACATCGCCATGTGATTAACACTCACAGGTCACATCGCCATGTGACTAATACCCAAGAGTTTACTAGAGTCAGTAGTCTAGTTCACATCACTATGTGATTAACACTCAATGAGTTTTATGTTTGATCATGTTGCTTGTGAGAGAGGTTTTAGTCAACGGGTCTGAACCTTTCAGATCCGTGTGTGCTTTACAAATCTCTATGTCATCTCCTAGATGCAGCTACCACGCTCTATTTGGAGCTATTCCAAACAACTGTTCTACTTGGAGCTATTCTAAATTATTGGTCCATTATATGTATCTGGTCTCTCTACTCAGAGCTATCCGGATAGGTGTCAAGCTTGCATCGTCGTAACCTTTACGACGAACTCTTTTACCACCTCCATAATCAAGAAAATTCCTTAGTCCACTAGTTACTAATGATAACTTTGACCGCTGTCCTGTGAGCCATTCTTGGATCACTCTTGTACCCCTTGACTGACTCATGGCAAGGCACACTTCAGGTGCGGTACACAGCATAGCATACTGAAGAGCCTACGTCTTAAGCATAGGGGACGACCTTCGTCCTTTCTCTCTATTCTGCCGTGGTCGAGCTTTAAGTCTTAACTTCGTACCTTACAACTCAGGCAAGAACTCCTTCTTTGAATGGTCCATCTTGAACACCTTCAAGATCATGTCAAGGTATGTGCTCATTTGAAAGTATTATTAAGCATTTTGATCTATCCTTATAGATCTTGATGCTCAATGTTCAAGTAGCTTAATCCATGCTTTCCATTGAAAAACACTTTCAAAATAACCCTATATGCTTTCCAGAAATTCTACGTCATTTCTGATCAACAATATGTCAACAACATATACTCATCAGAAATTCTATAGTGCTCCCACTCACTTCTTTGGAAATACAAGTTTCTCATAAACTTTGTACAAACCCAAAATTTTTGATCATCATCAAAGCATACATTCCAACTCCGAGATGCTCACTCCAGTCCTTAGAAGGATTGCTGGAGCTTTGCATACTTATTAGCATCTTTCGGGATTGACAAAACCTTCCGGTTGTATCACATACAACCTTTCCTCATTAAAATTGTCGAGGAAACAATGTTTTGACATCCTATCTGCAAGATTTCATAAATAATGCAGTAATCGCTAATATAATTCCAACAGACTCTTAGCATCGCTACGAGTGAGAAAATCTCATCGTAGTCAACTCCTTGAACTTGTCGGAAAACATCTTAACGACAAGTCGAGCTTTCTTAATGGTGACATTTACCATCATTGTCCGTCTTCCTTTTGAAATCCATCTGTACTCATTAGCCTTACGACCATCGAGCCGTTCTGCCAAAGTCTACACTTTGTTTTCATACATGGATCCTCTCTCGGATTTTATGGCCTCAAGCCATTTATCGGAATCCGGGCCCACCATCGCTTCTTCATAGCTCGTAGGTTCATTGTTGTCTAGCAACATGACCTTCAAGACAGGATTACGTACCACTCTGAAGTAGTACGCATCCTTGTCATCCTACGAGGTTTGGGAGTGACTTGATCCGAAGTTTCATGATCAATATCATAAGCTTCCACTTCAATTGGTGTAGGTGCCACAGGAACTACTCCCTGTGCCCTGTCACACACTAGTTGAAGAGACGGTTCAATAACCTCATCAAGTCTCCACCATCCTCCCACTCAATTCTTTTGAGAGAAACTTTTCCTCGAGAAAGGACCCGATTCTAGAAACAATCCATATTGCTTTCGGATCTGAATTAGGAGGTATACCCAACTGTTTTGGGTTTCCTATGAAGATGCATTTTATCCGCTTTGGGTTCGAGCTTATCAACCTGAAACTTTTTCATATAAGCGTCGCAGCCACAAACTTTTAAGAAACGACAACTTAGGTTTCTCTAAACCATAATTCATACGGTGTCATCTCATCGGAATTACGTGGTGCCCTATTTAAAGTGAATGTGGTTGTCTCTAATGCCTAACCCATGAACGATAGTGGTAATTCGATAAGAGACATCATGGTACGCACCATATCCAATAGGGTGCAACTATGATGTTCGGACACACCATCACATTATGGTGTTCCAGGCGGTATTAATTGCGAAACAATTTCCACAATGTCTTAATTGTGTGCCAAAACTCGTAACTTAGATATTCATCTCTATGATCATATCATAGACATTTTATCCTCTTGTCACAATGATCTGCTACTTCACTCTGAAATTACTTGAACCATTCAATAATTCAGACTTGTGTTTCATCAAGTAAATATACTCAACATTTACTCGAATCATCTGTGAAGTAAGAACATAATGATATTCACTGCATGCCTCAGCACTCATTCTACTGCACACATCAAAATGTGTTACTTCCAACAAGTTGCTATCTTCTTCCATCTTACTGAAATGAGGCTTTTCAGTCATCTTGCCCATGTGGTATGATTTGCATATCTCAAGTGATTCAAAATCAAGTGAGTCCGAACGATCCATTTGCATGGAGTTTCTTCATGCATATACACCAATAGACATGGTTCGCATGTCTCAAACTTTTCAAAAACGAGTGAGTCCAAAGATCCATCAACATGGAGCTTCTTCATGCGTTTTATACCATTATGACTTACATGGCAGTGCCACAAGTAAGTGGTACTATCATTACTATCTTATATCTTTTGGCATGAAAATGTGTATCACTACGACCGAGATTCAATAAACCATTCCTTTAGGTGCAAGACCATTGAAGGTATTATTCAAAAATAGAGTAACCATTATTCTCCTTAAATGAATAACCGTATTGCGATAGACATAATCCAATCATGTCTATGCTCAACGCAAACACCAATCTCGGTGGTAGAGGGAGCGTGCGATGCTTGATCATATCAACCTTGGAAACACTTCCAACATATATCGTCAGCTCACCTTTAGCTAGTCTCCTTTTATTCCGTAGCTTTTATTTCGAGTTACTAACACTTAGCAACCGAACCGGTATCCAATACCCTGGTGCTACTAGGAGTACTAGTAAAGTACACATTAACATAATGTATATCCAATATACTTCTATCGACCTTGCCAGCCTTCTCATCTACCAAGTATCTAGGGTAATGCTGCTCCAGTGGTTGTTCCCCTTATTACAGAAGCACTTAGTCTCGGGTTTGGGTTCAACCTTGGGTTTCTTCACTAGAGCAGCAGCTGAATTGCCGTTTCATGAAGTATCCCTTTGTTCCCTTGCCCTTCTTGAAACTAGTGGTTTCACCAACCATCAACAATTGATGCTCCTTCTTGATTTCTACTTTCGCGGTGTCAAACATCATGAATATTTCAAGGATCATCATATCTATCCCTGATATGTTATAGTTAATCACGAAGCTCTAGCAGCTTGATGGCAATGACTTTGGGGAAACATCACTATCTCATCTGGAGGATCAACTCCCACTCGATTCAAGTGATTGTTGTGCTCAGACAATCTGAGCACAAGCTCAACGATTTAGCTTTTCTCCCTTAGTTTGCAGGCTAAGAAAATCGTCGGAGGTCTTATACCTCTTGACGTGGGCACGAGCCTGAAATCCCAATTTTAGCCCTCGAAACATCTCATATGTTCCGCGACGTTTCGAAAACGTCTTTGGTGCCTCTACTTAAACCATTTAATTGAACTATCACGTAGTTATCAAAACGTGTATGTCCGATGTTCGCAACATCGACAAACGACGTTGGGGTTCAGCACACTGAGCGGTGCATTAAGGACATATGCTTTCTACTGATCGCATAATCGCTACTATCAACTTTCAACTATATTTTCTCTAGGAACATATCTAAACAGTGGAACTAAAGCGCGAGCTTACGACATAATTTGCAAAAGGTCTTTTGACTATTTCAGGATAATTAAGTTCATCTTATGAACTCCCACTTAGATAGACATCCCTCTGGTCATCTAAGTGATCACATGATCCGAGTCAACTAGGCCGTGTCCGATCATCACGTGAGACGGACTAGTCATCATCGGTGAACATCTTCATGTTGATCGTATCTACCATACGACTCATGCTCGACCTTTCGGTCTCCATGTTCCGAGGCCATGTCTGCACATGCTAGGCTCGTCAAGTTAACCCTAAGTGTTTTCGCTGTGTAAAACTGTCTTACACCCGTTGTATGTGAACGTAAGAATCCATCACACCCAATCATCACATGGTGCTTAGAAGCGACGAACCGTAGCAACGGTGCACAGTTAGGGGAGAACACTTCTTGAAATTTTGTAAGGGATCATCTTATTTACTACCGTCGTCCTAAGCAAACAAGATGCATAAACATGATAAACATCACATGCAATCAAATAGTGACATGATATGGCCAATATCATTTTTCTCCTTTTGATCTTCATCTTCGGGGCTCCATGATCATCATCGTCACCGGCACGACACCATGATCTCCATCATCATGATCTCCATCATCGTGTCTTCATGAAGTTGTCACGCCAACGACTACTTCTACTTCTATGACTAACGCGTTTAGCAATAAAGTAAAGTAGTTTACATGGCGTTCTTCAATGACACGCAGGTCATACAATAAATAAAGACAACTCCTATGGCTCCTGCCGGTTGTCATACTCATCGACATGCAAGTCGTGAATCCTATTACAAGAACATGATCAATCTCATACATCACATATTATTCACCACATTCTTGTTGGCCATATCACATCACAAAGCATACCCTGCAAAAACAAGTTAGACGTCCTCTAATTGTTGTTGCATGTTTTACGTGGCTGCTATGGGTTTCTAGTAAGAACGTTTCTTACCTACGCAAGACCACAACGTGATATGCCAATTGCTATTTACCCTTCATAAGGACCCTTTTCATCGAATCCGTTCTGACTAAAGTGGGAGAGACTGGCACCCGCTAGCCACCTTATGCACCAAGTGCATGTCAATCGGTGGAACCTGTCTCACGTAAGAGTACGTGTAAGGTCGGTCCGGGCCGCTTCATCCCACAATACCGTCGAAACAAGATTGGACTAGTAACGGTAAGCATATTGAACAACATCAACGCCCACAACTACTTTGTGTTCTACTCGTGCAAAGAATCTACGCAATAGACCTAGCTCATGATGCCACTGTTGGGGAACGTAGCAGAAATTCAAAAAATTTCCTACGAATCACCAAGATCTATCTATGGAGAGACCAGCAACGAGTAGAAGGAGAGTGCATCTACATACCCTTGTAGATCGCTAAGCGGAAGCGTTCAAGTGAACGGGGTTGATGGAGTCGTACTCGTCGTGATTCAGATCACCGATGATCCTAGTGCCGAACGGACGGCACCTCCGCGTTCAACACACGTACAGCTCGACGATGTCTCCCACGCCTTGATCCAGCAAGGAGAGAGGGAGAGGTTGAGGAAGACTCCATCCAGCAGCAGCACAACGGCGTGGTGGTAATGGAGGAGCGTGGCAATCCTGCAGGGCTTCGCCAAGCACCTACGGGAGAGGAGGAGGTGTCACGGGAGGGAGGGAGGCGCCAAGGGCTCAGGTGTGGATGCCCTCCCTCCCCTCCACTATATATAGGGGCAGGGGAGAGGGGGGAGGCGCAGCCTTGCCCCCTCCTCCAAGGAAGGGGTGCGGCTAAGGAGGGGGGAGGAGTCCATCCTCCCCAAGGCACCTCGGAGGTGCCTTCCCCCTTTAGGACTCTCCCCTTTTTCCTTTATCTTGGTGCATGGGCCTCTAGGGGCTGGTGCCCTTGGCCCATGTAGGCCAAGGCGCACCCCCTACAGCCCATGTGGCCCCCCGGGGCAGGTGGCCCCACCCGGTGGGCCCCCGGGACCCTTCCGGTGGTCCCGGTACAATACCGATGACCCCGAAACTTGTCCCGATGGCCGAAACAGGACTTCCTATATATAAATCTTTACCTCCGGACCATTCCGGAACTCCTCGTGACGTCCGGGATCTCATCCGGGACTCCGAACAACATTCGGTAACCACATACAAGCTTCCTTTATAACCCTAGCGTCATCGAACCTTAAGTGTGTAGACCCTACGGGTTCGGGAGACATGCAGACATGACCGAGACGTTCTCCGGTCAATAACCAACAGCGGGATATGGATACCCATGTTGGCTCCCACATGTTCCACGATGATCTCATCGGATGAACCACGATGTCAAGGACTCAATCGATCCCGTATACAATTCCCTTTGTCTAGCGGTATTTTACTTGCCCGAGATTCGATCGTCGGTATACCGATACCTTGTTCAATCTCGTTACCGGCAAGTCTCTTTACTCGTTTCGTAACACATCATCCCGTGATCAACTCCTTGGTCACATTGCGCATATGATGATGTCCTATCGAGTGGGCCCAGAGATACCTCTCCGTTTACACGGAGTGACAAATCCCAGTCTCGATCCGCATAAAACAATAGATACTTTCGGAGATACCTGTAGTGCACCTTTATAGTCACCCAGTTAAGTTGTGACGTTTGATACACCCAAAGCACTCCTACGGTATCCAGGAGTTACACGATCTCATGGTCAAAGGAAGAGATACTTGACATTTGGCAAAGCTCTAGCAAACGAACTACACGATCTTTTGTGCTAGGCTTAGGATTGGGTCTTGTCCATCACATCATTCTCCTAATGATGTGATCCCGTTATCAACGACATCCAATGTCCATAGCCAGGAAACCATGACTATCTATTGATCACAACGAGCTAGTCAACTAGAGGCTCACTAGGGACATATTGTGGTCTATGTATTCACACGTGTATTACGATTTCCGGATAATACAGTTATAGCATGAATAAAAGACAATTATCATGAACAAGGAAATATAATAATAATACTTTTATTATTGCCTCTAGGGCATATTTCCAACACCCAACACCTCTCCTCCTCCATAAGAGCTTGGCGAAGCCCTGCCGGAGTACTGCAGCTTCACCACCACCACGCCGTCGTGCTGCTGTTGGATCCCTCTTCCTCAACCTCTCCCTCCTCCTTGCTGGATCAAGGCACGGGAGACGTCCTCGCTCCGTATGTGTGTTGAACGCGGAGGTGCCGTCCGTTCGGCGCTAGGATCTTCGGTGATTTGGATCACGACGAGTACGACTCCATCAACCCCGTTCTCTTGAACGCTTCCGCTCGTGATCTACAAGGGTATGTAGATGCACTCCTCTCTCCCTTGTTTCTAGATGACTCCATAGATAGATCTTGGTGATGCGTAGAAAATTTTAAAATTCTGCTATGTTCCCCAACACTTCTCTAGAAAGAATCCATTCTCTACAATGAATAACTTGCCTTCGGATCTGTGATAGAAGGTGTACCCAACATTTTCTTTTGGGTATCCTATGAAGATTTACTTCTCCAATTAGGGTTCGAGCTTATCATGTTGAAACTTTTTCACATAAGCATCGCAGTCCCAAACTTTAAGAAATGACAACTTAGGTTTCTTGCCAAACCACAGTTCATATGGTGTCATCTCAACGGATTTAGATGGTGCCCTATTTAACGTGAATGCAGCTGTCTCTAATGCATAACCCCAAAACGATAGTGGTAAATCGATAAGAAACATCATAGATTGCATTATATCCAATAAAGTACGGTTATGATGTTCGGACACACCATTATGTTGTGGTGTTCCAGGTGGCATGAATTTGTGAAACTATTCCACATTGTTTTAATTGAAGACAAAACTCGTAACTCAAAATTTTGTCTTCGCGATCAGATCGTATAAACTTTATTTTCTTGTCACGATGATTTTCCACTTCACTCTGAAATTCTTTGAACTTTTCAAATATTTCAGACTTATGTTTCATCAAGTAGATATACCCATATCTGCTCAAAACATGTGTGAAGGTCAGAAAATAATGATACCCGCCGCGAGCCTCAACACTCATCGGACCGCATACATCAGTATGTATTATTTCCAATAAGTCAGTTGCTCGCTCCATTGTTTCGGAGAACGGAGTCTTTAGTCATCTTGCCCATAAGGCATGGTTCGCAAGCATCAAGTGATTCCAAAATCCCATTAGTATGGAGTTTTTTCATGCGCTTTACACCAATATGACCTAAACGGCAGTGCCACAAATGAGTTGCACTATCATTATTAACTTCGCATCTTTTGGCTTCAATATTATGAATATGTGTATCACTACGATCGAGATCCAACAAACTATTTTCATTGGGTGTATAACCATAGATGGTTTTTATTCATGTAAACAAAACAACAATTATTCTAACTAAAATGAATAACCGTATTGCAAAAAACATGATCATATCATATTCATGCTCAACGCAAACACCAAATAACACTTATTTAGGTTCAACACTAATCCCAAAAGTATAGGGAGTGTGCGATGATGATCATATCAATCTTGGAACCACTTCCAACACACATCGTCACTTCACCCTTAACTAGTCTCTGTCTGCAACTCCCGTTTCGAGTTACTACTCTTAGTAACTGAACCAGTATCAAATACCGAGGGGTTGCTACGAACACTAGTGAAATACACATCAATAATTTGTATATAAAATATACCTTTGTTCACTTTGCCATCCTTCTTATCCGCCAAATACTTGGGGCAGTTCCGCTTCCAGTGACCAGTCCCTTTGTAGTAGAAGCACTTAGTCTTAGGCTTAGGTCCAGACTTGGGCTTCTTCACTTGAGCAGCAACTTGCTTGCTGTTCTTCTTGAAGTTCCCCTTCTTCCCTTTGCCCTTTTCTTGAAACTAGTCGTCTTGTCTACCATCAACACTTGATATTTTTCTAGACTTCTACCTTCGTTGATTTCAGCATTACAAAGAGCTTGGGAATCGTTTCCGTTATCCCTTGCGTATCATAGTTCATCACGAAGTTCTACTAACTTGGTGATGGTGACTTGAGAATTCTGTCAATCACTATCTTATCTGGAAGATTAACTCCCACTTGATTCAAGCGATTGTAGTACCCAGACAATCTGAGCACATGCTCACTACTTGAGCTATTCTCCTCCATCTTTTTAGCTATAGAACTTGTTGGAGACTTCATATCTCTCAACTCGGGTATTTGCTTGAAATATTAACTTCAACTCCTGGAACATCTCATATGGTCCATGACATTCAAAACGTCTTTGAAGTCCCGAATCTAAGTCGTTAAGCATGGTGCACTAAACTATCAAGTAGTCATCATATTGAGCTAGCCAAACGTTCATAACGTCTGCATCTACTCCTGCAATAGGTCTGTCACCTAGCGGTGCATCAAAGACATAATTCTTCTATGCAGCAATGAGGATAATCCTCAGATCACGGATCCAATCCGCATCATTGCTACTAACATTTTTCAACATAATTTTTCTCTAGGAACACAATAAACTGGGAGCAACATCGCGAGCTATTGATCTACAACATAGATATGCTAATACTACCAGGACTAAGTTCATGATAAATTAAAGTTCAATTAATCATATTACTTAAGAACTCCCACTTAGAAAGATATCCCTCTAATCCTCTAAGTGATCACGTGATCCAAATCACTAAACCATGTCCGATCATCACGTGAGATGGAGTAGTTTCAAGGGTGAACATCACTATGTTTATCATATCTACTATATGATTCACGCTCGACCTTTTGGTCTCCGTGTTCCGAGGCCATATCTGTTATATGCTAGGCTCGTCAAGTTTAACCTGAGTATTCCGCGTGTGCAACTGTTTTGCACCCGTTGTATTTGAACGTAGAGCCTATCACACCCGATCATCACGTGGTGTCTCAGCACGAAGAACTTTCGCAATGGTGCATACTCAGGGAGAACACTTATACTTAGATAATTTAGTGAGGGAACATCTTATAATGCTACCGTTAATCAAAGCAAGATAAGATGCATAAAAGATAAACATAACATGCAATCAATATAAGTGATATGATATGGCCATCATCATCTTGTGCTTGTGATCTCCATCTCCGAAGCACCTTCATGATCATCATCGTCACCGGCGCGACACCTTGATCTCCATCGTAGCATCGTTGTCGTCTCGCCAATCTTATGCTTCCACGACTATCGCTACCGCTTAGTGATAAAGTAAAGCATTACAGCGCGATCGTATTGCATACAATAAAGCGACAACCATATGACTCCTGCCAGTTGCCGATAACTCGGTTACAAAACATGATCATCTCATACAATAAAATTTAGCATCATGTCTTGACCATATCACATCACAACATGCCCTGCAAAAACAAGTTGGACGTCCTCTACTTTGTTGTTGCAAGTTTTACGTGGCTGCTACGGGCTTAGCAAGAACCATTCTTACCTACGCATCAAAACCACAACGATAGTTTGTCAATTTGGTGCTGTTTTAACCTTCACAAGGACCGGGCGTAGCCACACTTGGTTCAACTAAAGTTGGAGAAACTGACACCCGCCAGCCACCTGTGTGCAAAGCACGTCGGTAGAACCAGTCTCGCGTAAGCGTACGCGTAATGTCGGTCCGGGTCGCTTCATCCAACAATACCGCCGAACCAAAGTATGACATGCTAGTAAGCAGTATGACTTATATCGCCCACAACTCACTTGTGTTCTACTCGTGCACAACATCAACGCATAAAACCAGGCTCGGATGCCACTGTTGGGGAACGTAGTAATTTCAAAAAAATTCCTACGCACACGCAAGATCATGGTGATGCATAGCAACGAGAGAGGAGAGTGTTTGTCTACGTACCCTCGTAGACCGGCAACAGAAGCGTTGACACAACGTAGAGGAAGTAGTCGTACGTCTTCCCGATCCGGCCGATCCAAGTACCGAACGTACGTCACCTCCGAGTTCTACACACGTTCAACTCGGTGACGTCCCTCGAGCTCCGATCCAGCAAAGTGTTGAGGGAGAGTTTCGTCAGCATGACGGCGTGATGACGGTGATGATGTTCTACCGACACAGGGCTTCGCCTAAGCACCGCTACGATATGACCGAGGTGGAATATAGTGGAAGGGGGCATCGCACACGGCTAATGAACGATCACGAAGATCAACTTGTGTGTCATGGGGTGCCCCCTTGCCCCCGTATATAAAGGAGGGAGAGGGGGAGGTGCGGTCGGCCCAAGGGGTGCGCCTGGAGGAGTCCTACTCCCACCGGGAGTAGGACTCCCCCCCTCTTGCCTTGTTGGAAAAGGAAGGGGGAAGGGAGAAAGAGGAAAAGGGGGGCGCTGCCCCCCCTTCCTTGTCCTATTCGGACTAGGGGGGAGGGGGCGCACGGCCTGCCCTGGCTGGACCTCCTCTTCTCCCTTAGGGCCCATGTAGGCCCAATAACCCCCGGGGGGTTCCGGTAACCCCCCGGTACTCCGGTAAAATCCTAATTTCACCCAGAACATTTCCGATATCCAAATATAGGCTTCCAATATATCAATCTTTATGTCTCGACCATTTTGAGACTCCTCGTCATGTCCATGATCACATCCGGGACACCGAACAACCTTCGGTTCATCAATAACACAAAAACCCTAATTACGATCGTCACCGAACTTTAAGCGTGCAGACCCTATGGGTTCGAGAACTATGTAGACATGACCGAGACATGTCTCCGGTCAATAACCAATAGCGGAACCTGGATGCTCATATTGGCTCCTACATATTCTACAAAGATCTTTATCGGTCAGACCGCATAACAATATACGTTGTTCCCTTTGTCATCGGTATGCTACTTGCCCGAGATTTGATCGTCGGTATCTCAATACCTAGTTCAATCTCATTACCGGCAAGTCTCTTTACTCGTTCCGTAATACATCATCCCGCAACTAACTTATTAGTTGCAATGCTTGCAAGGCTTGAGTGATGTGCATTACCGAGAGGGCCCAGAGATACCTCTCCGACAATCGGAGTGACAAATCCTAATCTCGAAATACGCCAACCCAACAAATACCTTCGGAGACACCTGTAGAGCACCTTTATAATCACCCAGTTACGTTGTGACGTTTGGTAGCACACAAAGTGTTCCTCGGTAAACGGGAGTTGCATAATCTCATAGTCATAGGAACATGTATAAGTCATGAAGAAAGCAATAGCAACAAACTAAACGATCGTGTGCTAAGCTAACGGAATGGGTCAAGTCAATCACATCATTCTCCTAATGATGTGATCCCGTTAATCAAATGACAACTCATGTCTATGGTTAGGAAACATAACCATCTTTGATCAACGAGCTAGTCAAGTAGAGGCATACTAGTGACACTCTGTTTGTCTATGTATTCACACATGTATTATGTTTCCGGTTAATACAATTCTAGCATGAATAATAAACATTTATGATGATACAAGGAAATAAATAATAACTTTATTATTGCCTCTAGGGCATATTTCCTTCATATTCAAGGTGATAGTTTATTAAGACTTGTAGAAGGCCTAAGCCCAGAGGCGGCTTAAGGCCAATATTGTAAACCGCCGTATGTAAAAAAAAGACTTGTAAAGAAAGGCATATAAAAGAAGTCACCGAGCCAGACACATTTTATGAGCCGGCCGGGACTTTGTAGGCCGCCAGGCGTCAACCCATGTATATAAGTGGACGACCCGGCGGCGGCTTAGGGTAAGAAACAACAACTCGAAGCCAGGAAAAGCGTATTCGCTCCCTGGTCTTCGAAACCCCAGCAATTCCAACACAACTAGACGTAGGCTTTTATCTTCATCGTAAGGGGCCGAACTAGTATAAACCTCTCGTGTCCTTTGTCTCGATTAACCCCTTTAAGCTTCCTAGTTGCGATGGCTCCACGACTAAGTCCTTTCACTAGGACATCTGCCGTGAGAATTCCACGACAGTTGGCGCCCACCGTGGGGCTTAAAACACATGGGTGGTGTCCCGCTGCCGCCGTCAGGCCTCCGCTCATGCCTTCTTTCCGTCCCCACCATTGGTGTCGACGCCGACGCGGAAAGCCCTGGCGATGGTAGGTGTCTGTGGGGCCTGCTCCATTCCTTCTTCTCCCTCCTCACGCGGTCCTCACCTCCTCCTCGCGCGTGGATCTCAGTTGACGCCCTTTATTGCCTCCGACGCCACCTTGGACATCACCTTCACGGGTCCAACGAGCAGAAGCCAGATCCGGCCCTCTCTCACACCGAACTCGTTGGGGCTTGCGTTATTCCCTACAGGGGCTGGTGGCCCAGCTAGGGTTTGCCCGGACCCGGACCCAGATCTAGCCTGGTTGGGCTGGGGTGCCGGCATGGTCTGGCCATTGGCTGAAATTGCCTGTGGTTGATTGATGAGTGATATTTTCATGCTCATCACTATTGTTTAAACCGGATAATCCTGGAATTTTGGAGAAAATCACTTCGATATTCTTTATTTAGTGTGTAATAAGACTAATGAATGTGAGAGATCACGAAATTCTTTGTTTAATGTGGCTCCGTTGGAAGGGAACCTAAACATGGAAAGGAATCATCACTTCAGGGGAAAAGAGAAGGTTGGTCGGAGCAAGGAAGGAATTGGAGGTGTACCAGAAAAGCCAGAACACAAGACGGCCTTTGGTATGAGCACAAGGGCTCGTACCAAACGCCCAACCAACCAACCTTTCTAAAGGGTCCAACATCATAATCCCAGCAGGGACAGCACAATTCACGATATAGAACACGAGAACCATCTTCCAACCCTAGCCACCGTCATTTCCCATCTCATCTACATAGTCGCTGCCACCATCGTCACCGCGATAATCCCTCTTCAAGTTAGCCATACTTATAATCGTGTATCACATCCATCACTTATCATAAGACACATTATCAATAAAGCATTCAACATTATGTCTTTTTCAATGAGTTCATCTTACAATCCAATCGCCATGTGTCAATGCTAAAACCGGTGGATCTTGGGTAGGGGGTCCCGAGCTACAGGTCTAGGAACAATATTAACCGGGGACGAAGGGTGACGATGTTTACCCAGGTTCGGACCCTCTCGAAGTGGTAAAACCTATGTGATGATTTGCCTAGAGGTACTATAATTTCATGGACTGCTTGTTAGCAAATTTTTAAGTTTTGTCTGGTGCAAAAATTATGCAATTACGCTATCAGATAACTTGTTTTAAGCAGGAAGATCGTGAGCCACTAGTGCTTGCGCGGGATCGCATGAAGAAGGCTACAAGAAACTGCCCCAATCACGGGATGAAAGAATTGTTAATTCTGCATATGTTTTATAATGCACTTACTCCCATGTCAAAAACTATGCTTGAGACAACTGCGGGAGGAACTATTCGAAGAAAAAAAATCTATAGGCAAATTTGAAGTTATTAGGTCCAGCCCTATGTAATTTGTGGTTTAATCAACAATAAAACTGATTTGTTCAACATATTACTATGTGCATGCATTCAAACGTCGTTGAAATGTTTATTCCATCTGCTAGCTAGGTGCCTAACCCATCAAACTCTATGTTCTTATTGCGCACTAGGTGACGTACATCTTGCTTGGGTCAACCTAGGATAGCTAGCAAGCCTTCGGTCCTCCGACGGAGGTTAACTTTAGCAATTCGATCCAATCCTTTGTTTTTGACCTCATCACCCGTCAATCGAATCAGACATTTTTCTAATAAAGAAAAAAGAAGCTGATGAATCCAAGAAGCAACGCCGAAAACAAGATTCTACGGCATCTCCGAAGAGACGAAATGGAGATTCTACAACGCATCACACCCGAGAAAGAGACCTCCTGATTCTATATCTATAGCACTACTACGTGGGAAAGGTGTCTCGGATTGTATAGCCGACACGAGCCATGGACGCCGCCACGGACGGAACGGCCAGCGGCGGCGTCCTCGTGCTCCTACTCCTACTCGTCGCCGGTGTCGTTGCCGTCTATGTCCGGCTGAGGCGAAGGTGGGGCGACGGGAGCAGTAGCGCGCCGAGCCCGCCGTCGCTCCCGCTGCTCGGCCACCTGCACCTGCTCAAGAAGCCGCTGCACCGCTCGCTGGCCGCGCTCGCCGGGCCGGCGCCGCTCCTGTCGCTGCGGCTTGGCGCGACAAGGGCGCTGGTCGTGTCCACGCACGCGGCGGCCGAGGAGTGCTTCACAGCGCACGACGCGGCGCTGGCAGGCCGGCCGCGGATGCTCGCGGGGGAGATTCTCGGCTACGGGCGCACCACCGTCGTGTGGGCCTCCCACGGGCCCCACTGGCGCGGCCTGCGCCGGTTCCTTGCCGTCGAGCTCTTCTCGGCTTCCCGCGTCGCCGCCATCGCCACGGACCGCCACGCCGAGGTCGCCTCTCTCGTCGAGAACCTGCTCCACGACGCCAGCGCCGCCAGCGCCGGGGGTGGGGGTGGGACTATCACGCTCCGGCCCCGGCTCTTTGAGGTGGTGCTTAACGTGATGCTGCGCGCGCTCACCGCGCGCCGGCATGCCGGCGACGTGGGCCGGATCCAGGAGATCATCGAGGAGACGTTTGCGGCGACCGGCGCTCCCAGCTTCGGGGACTTCTTCCCGGCGCTTCGCTGGGTCGACCGTCTCCGCGGCGTCGAGGCGGCGCTTGTAAGCCTGCAGGCAAGGCGTGACGCCTTCGTCACTGGTCTCATCGATGACCAACGGCGGATGCGCAACGCAGGTGGCCGAGACGACGTGGACAAGAAGGGCGTCATCGACGTGCTCCTGGAGCACCAAGAAACCGATCCTGAGTATTACAGCGACACGGTCGTCAAAGGCATCGTCTTGGTGAGTAGCTAGCACATCCTACAAACTGCATGCGTGACACCACCACCACCACCATGTGCGCCATTGTAGCGATCTGTGACAGCAACATGGTTGCCATGTCCATGCTGACTGACATTCTCACATCCAGGTACTGCTCACTGCCGGCACCGACACATCGGCGCTGACCACCGAGTGGGCGATGGCGCTACTGATGACGCACCCCGCGGCGATGGCGAAGGCGAGGGCCGAGATAGACGCCGTTGTCGGCATGGGCCGGCTGGTCGACGAGTCGGACCTAGCCAACCTACCTTACCTGCAGTGTGTTGTCAAGGAGACCCTTCGGATCTGCCCCGTAGGCCCGATCATCCCGGCGCACGAGGCCATGGAGGACTGCACCGTGGGTGGCTTCGGTGTCCGGCGCGGCACGATGATCCTCGTGAACGCATGGGCGGTCCACAGGGATACCAATGTGTGGGACGCGTCGGAAGAGTTCAGGCCGGAGCGGTTCTGGGGCAGAGACACGGTCACCACGCCCATGCTGCCGTTCGGGCTTGGCCGGAGGCGATGCCCCGGGGAGGGCCTCGCGATGCGCCTTGTTGGCTTGACTCTGGCAACGCTCGTGCAGTGCTTTGAGTGGGATGTTGGTGAAGGTGACACCGTCGACATGGCCGAAGGTGCTGGGCTGTCAATGCCGATGGCGACGCCGTTGGCGGCTGTCTGTCGGCCCCGGGAGTTTGTCAAGAGTGTGCTCTCTGCTTCCGCTTGATGGACTGCGAACGGGTCTCTGAAGGAAAAGAAACGAAAACTTGAAGTCGACTTCCCTTGTTTAGACGATACTGAACTTTAGAATGTTTAGCATTATTGCTGAACTTTACTGTCTTAGTCTGTTTTATTATAAGAAGACTTTTTACTGTCTTAGTTTCTTTATGACTTGTGGATCTGCATTATGACTCAATATTGTTCAGGGATGGTATAAGCCAAAAAAAACCAAAGTGGAAAAGTCAAGAAAAGCCCAAACAAAAGGTGAAAATACAAAGGTGAACATGGATCCACGCACACCCACGTGAATAGTAAATTCAAAAAATTTACTAGGAAAATTGAAAAAAAATCTAAAGTGTTGGGGTAACAAACTTGGCCGATCATTCTACTCACGTGTGAAGTTTCATGAAGTATTCACACCCGTGATATTCTTAGTGAAGAAAATATGATTGAAACCTTACTATTCATTAAATAGTGTTTCTTAATATAGCTTCGATTTTGTCATTTTTGCCAGAATAATAAGGATGTAATTTCTTTGTCATACGCTGGTATATCGGTTGACTAAGCATGTTACAAAAAATATTCAGATTTTTTTGATTTTTTTCTAGTATTTTTTTTCAATTTACTATTCATAAGATATGCGTGTGGAATCATGTTCGCCAAATCAGCGTCCCAAATAAAGGGCTCTATTTGTTTGGGTTTATGCTTCTGGTTTTGCAATGTTTTCATTTTAGCCTAAAAGCCAAAAAAGCTCCTAAATAGGGGCTTTTGGCTTTGGCTTTGGTTAAGTCTGATCTTAATAAGTGTTTACTAAATATAAGAATATTATTTTTAATACAGTCACATTCGTATAAGCAGATAATTACATATTAACATATTGAAATATTGTCGAGTATCGCATCTAGCAACTCGCCAACTCTCAGAAAGAGCGGATTGTACATAGGCGGATAGGAGGCGGCCGTGACTTCCCTTTGTGTGCCGCCAGCGCCATCGAGGGAGGGAGAACCTCAGATCTGTGCGTCGGGTTGAGGGAGATGCTACAGACGTCGGCGAAGTCGCATTTGAATAAGTTTCCTCGGCTTCCATTCACAGTCAGGCGGGGCTTTTACCTTCATCTAGGAGCCATCGGGGTGGGGGATCCCCAGATCTCGTCGATGTCGCTAGCTATGGTGTGTGGAGGTCAACTAACACTGGTCGGTTTGGTCCTCGTATGGACGGTGATTGTGTGAAGACGGAAATTCTTCTTCCACCTCGTCGGTATAATGCTTTTTGTTCTCCACCTTTTCATTGTGTTGCTGCTGGAGGGATGTCCTGCGTTGCCCAAGCGGTTGGCCCGGCCGCGGCACCGGAACCGGATCCTAGTTCTATTCTATCTGGAAGGGACATATAGCAGTACTCAAAGCCACATATGGCAAAGGCTGGTGCAGGCGTGTTGGATGCATATGTGTGTCCTGCTACCTCTTGAGCACTGCATTGGTTTCCCTTGAAGAGGAAAGGATGATGCAGTAAAGTAGCGTAAGTATTTCCCTCAGTTTTTGAGAACCAAGGTATCAATCCAGTAGGAGACTACACGCAAGTCCCTCGTACCTACATAAACAAATAAGAACCTCGCAACCAACGCGATAAAGGGGTTGTCAATCCCTTCACGGTCACTTACGAGAGTGAGATCTGATAGAGATAATAATAATAAGATAAATATTTTTGGTATTTTTATGATATAGATTGAAAGTAAAGATTATGAAATTAAATAGATTGGAAACTTATATGATAAAAGATAGACCCAGGGGCCATAGATTTCACTAGTGGCTTCTCTCAAGATAGCATAAGTATTACAGTAGGTGAACAAATTACTGTCTAGCAATTGATAGAAAAGTGCATAATTATGAGAATATCTAGGCATGATCATGTATATATGCATCATGTACGCGACAAGTAGACCGAAACAATTCTGCATCTACTACTATTACCCCACACATCGACCGCTATCCAGCATGCATCTAGAGTATTAAGTTCATAAGAACAGAGTAACGCATTAAGCAAGATGACATGATGTAGAGGGATAAACTCAAGCAATATGATATAAACCCCATCTTTTTATCTTCGATGACAATAATACAATACATGCCTTGTTGCCCCTGCTGTCATTGAGAAAGGACACCGCAAGATTGAACCCAAAGCTAAACACTTCTCCCATTGCAAGAAAGATCAATCTAGTAGGCCAAACCAAACTGATAATTCGAAGAGACTTGCAAAGATAATCAAATCATACATATAAGAATTCAGAGAAGAACCAAATATTGTTCATAGATAATCTTGATCATAAACCCACAATTCATCGGATCCCGACAAACACACCGTAAAAAGAGTTACATCGAATAGATCTCCAAGAAGATTGAGGAGAACTTTGTATTGAGATCCAAAGAGAGACAAGAAGTCATCTAGCTAATAACTATGGACCCGAAGGTCTGAGGTAAACTACTCACACATCATCGGAGAGGCTATGGTGTTGACGTAGAAGCCCTCAGTGATTGATTCCTCCTCCGACGGAGCTCCGGAAAAGGCCCCAAGATGGAATCTCTTGGGTACAGAAGGTTGCGGTGGTGGAAATAGGGTTTCGTGGTGCTCCTGGATGTTTTCGGGGTCTATGGGTATATATAGGAGGAAGAAGTAGGTCGGTGGAGCTACGAGGGGCCCATGAGGGTGGGGGCGCGCCCAGGGGCAGGTGCGCCTCCCTGCCTCGTGGCCTCCTCGTTGATTTCTTGACCTCCACTCCAAGTCCCCTGGATCACGTTTGTTTCAAAAATAACTCTCCCGAAGGTTTCATTCCGTTTGGATTCCGTTTGATATTCTTTTTTTGCGAAACACTGAAATAGGCAAAAACAACAATTTGCACTGGGCCTTGGGTTAGTAGGTTAGTCCAAAAATAATATAAAAGTGTATAAATAAGTCCATTAACATCCAAAACAGATAATACAATAGCATGGAGAAATCAAAAATTATAGATACGTTGGAGACGTATCAAGCATCCCTAAGCTTAATTCCTGCTCGTCCTCGAGTAGGTAAATGATAAAAAAACATTTTTTGATGTGGAATGCTACCTAGCATATTTCTCAATGTAATTTTCTTTATTGTGGCATGAATGTTCAGATCTGAAAGATTCAAGACAAAAGTTTAATATTGACATAAAAATAATAATACTTCAAGCATACTAACTAAGCAATCATGTCTTCTCAAAATAACATTGCAAAAGAAAGTTCATCCCTACAAAATCATATAGTTTGGTCATGCTCCATTTTCGTCACGCAAGAATGCTCTCATCATGCACAACCCCGATGACAAGCCAAGCAATTGTTTCATACTTTAGTAATCTCAAACTTTTTTCAACTTTCACGCAATACATGAGCGTGAGCCATGGATACAACACTATGGGTGGAATAAAATATGATGATGGAGGTTATGTGGAGAAGACAAAAAAGGAGAGAGTCTCACATCGGCGAGGCTAATCAATGGGCTATGGAGATGCCCATCAATTGATGTCAATGCAAGGAGTAGGGATTTCCATGCAACAGATGCACTAGAGCTATAAATGTATGAAAGCTCAACAAAAGAAACTAAGTGGGTGTGCATCCAACTTGCTTGCTCATGAAGACCTAGGGCATTTGAGGAAGCCCATTGTTGGAATATACAAGCCAAGTTCTATAATGAAAAATTCCCACTAGTATATGAAAGTGACAAAACAAGAGACTCTCTATCATGAAGCTCATGGTGCTACTTTGAAGCACAAGTGTGGAAAAAGAGGATAGTAGCATTGTCCCTTTTTATTTATTTTTTCTTTTTTTGCTTTTTTGGGCCTTTCTATTTTTTATTTGGCCTTTTTTGGGACAATGCTCTATTAATGATGATCATCACACTTCTATTTATTTACAACTCGATACTAGAACAAAATATGACTCTATATGAATGCCTCCGGCGGTGTACCGGGAAGGGCAATGAATCAAGAGTGACATGTATGATAAATTATGCATGGTGGCTTTGCCACAAATACGATGTCAACTACATGATCATGCAAAGCAATATGACAATGATGAAGCGTGTAATAAATGAAATGGTGGAAAGTTGCATGGCGATATATCTCGGAATGGCTATGGAAATGCCATAATAGGTAGGTATGGTGGCTGTTTTGAGGAAGATATAAGGAGGCTTATGTGTGACAGAGCGTATCATATCACGGGGTTTGGATGCACCGGCGAAGTTTGCACCAACTCTCAAGGTGAGAAAGGGCAATGCATGGTACCGAAGAGGATAGCAATGATGGAAGGTGAGAGTGCGTATAATCAATGGACTCAACATTAGTCATAAAGAACTCACATACTTATTGCAAAGATCTACAAGTCATCAAAAATCAAGCACTACGCACATGCTCCTAGGGGTATAGATTGGTAGGAAAATGCCAACGCTTGTCCCCGACCGCCACTCATAAGGAGGACAATCAAATAACACCTCATGTTTCAAATTTGTTACACAAGGTTACCATACGTGCATGCTACGGGACTTGCAATCTTCAACACAAGTATTTCTCAAATTCACAACTACTCAACTAGCACACTCTAATATCACAATCTTTATATCTCAAAACAATTATCAAGTATCAAACTTCTCATAGTATTCAATGCACTTTCTATGATAGTTTTTATTATACCCATCTTGGATGCCTATCATATTAGGACTATTTTATAACCAAGGAAAATTACCATGCTGTTCTAAAGGACTCTAAAAATAATATAAGTGAAGCATGAGAGATCAATAATTTCTATAAAATAAAACTACCACCGTGCTCTAAAAGATATAAGTGAAGCACTAGAGCAAAATTATCTAGCTCAAAAGATATAAGTGAAGCACATAGAGTATTCTAATAAATTCCAATTCAAGTGTGTCTCTTCCAAAAAGTGTGTACAGCAAGGATGATTGTGGTATACTAAAAACCAAAGACTCAAATCATACAAGACGCTCCAAGCAAAACACATATCATGTGGTGAATAAAAATATAGCCTCAAGTAAAGTTACCGATAGAAGAAGATGAAAGAGGGGATGCCTTCCGGGGCATCCCCAAGCTTAGGCTTTTGGTTGTCCTTTAATTTTATCTTGGGGTGAATTGGGCATCCCCTAGCTTAGGCTCTTGCCACTCCTTATTCCATAATCCATCAAATCTTTACCCAAAACTTGAAAACTTCACAACACAAAACTTAAACAGAAAATCTCATGAGCTCCGTTAGTATAAGAAAACAAACCACCACTTAAGGTACTGTAATGAACTCAATATTTATTTATTTTGGTTTTGAACCTACTGTATTCAAACTTCTCTATGGTTCATAACCTCCGATACTAGCCATAGATTCATCAAAATAAGCAAACAACACACGAAAAACAGAATCTGTCAAAAACAGAACAGTCTGTAGTAATATGTAGGTTTTGAATACTTATGTAACCCCCAAAATTTCAAAAATAAATTTCTGGACGTGAGGAATTTATCTATTAATCATCTGCAAAAATAATCAACCTAATCGCACTCTCCAGTAAAAAATGGCAGCAAATCTTGTGAGTGCTAAAGTTTCTGTTTTTTACAGCAAGATTGCAAAGACTTCCCCCAAGTCTTCCAAAGGTTCTACTTGGCACAAACACTAATTAAAAGCATAAAACCACATCTAAACAGAGGCTAGATGAATTATTTATTACTAAACAGGAAGAAAAAGCAAGAAACAAAAATAAAATTGGGTTGCCTCCCAACAAGCGCTATCGTTTAACGCCCCTAGCTAGGCATCTATAATTTTAACGATGCTCACATGAAAGATAGCAATTGAAACACAAAGAGAGCATCATAAAACATGTGACAAACACATCTAAGTCTAACATACTTCCTATGCATAGGCATCTTATAGGCAAACAAATTATGAAAGCAAGCAAAAACTAGCATATGTAAGGAAGCGGAAAGAAACAATAGCAATCTCAACATAATGAGAGGTAATTTAGTAACATGAAAATTTCTACAACCATATTTTCCTCTCTCATAATAATTACATGAAGGATCATGAGAAAATTTAACAATATAGCTATCACAAAACATATTATTAACACGATCCACATGTATGCAAAGTTGACACTCTTCCAAAATAGTGGGATTAACGTTAACTAAAGTCATGATCTCTCCAAACCCACTTTTATCAAAAACTTCATAAGATTGAACATTATCCAAATATGTGGGATCTAAAGTTGACACTCTTCCAAACCCAATTTCAATATTATTGCAAACATTATTATCAATCTCATATTCATCATGGGGCTTAAATAAATTTTCAAGATCAAAAGAAGAATCACCCCAATCATGGTCATTGCAACAAATAGTAGTGAAAGGATCGATATAGGTGACTAGAGGGGGGGTGAATAGGCAACTAACAATTTTTAGCCTTTTCTTTATCAATTTAAAGTTTGCATCAAGGTAGGTTGTTTAGATATGCAACTAGGTGAGCAACCTATATGATGCAACAACAACAAGCACACAAGCAAAGAGATGCAATGCAATATAAGCTTGCACAAGTAAAGGTACGACATAACCAAGAGTGGAGCCGGTGAAGACGAGGAGGTGTTACTGAAGTTTCTCCCTGAGGGAGTCCTGGATTAGGGGGTGTTCGGGTAGCCGGACTATACCTTCAGCCGGACTCCTGTACTATGAAGATACAAGATTGAAGACTTCGTCCCGTGTCCGGATGGGACTTTCCTTGGCGTGGAAGGCAAGCTTGGCGATGCGGATATTCAAGATCTCCTACCATTGTAACCGACTCTATGTAACCCTAACCCTATCCGGTGTCTATATAAATCGGAGGGTTGTAGTCCGTAGGCGATCAACTCCATATACAACAATCATACCATAGGCTAGCTTCTAGGGTTTAGCCTCCTTGATCTCGTGGTAGATCTACTCTTGTACTACCCATATCATCAATATTAATCAAGCAGGACGTAGGGTTTTACCTCCATCAAGAGGGCCCAAACCTGGGTAAAACATCGTGTTCCCTGCCTCCTGTTACCATCCGGCCTAGACACACAGTTCGGGACCCCCTACCCGAGATCCGCCGGTTTTGACACCGACATTGGTGCTTTCATTGAGAGTTCCTCTGTGCCGTCACAATCAGGAAGGATGCCTCCCCCCGTCTTTAAAGACGGCACCGTTGCTAAGGGAGCCTTGGTTGTCGGCCAAACCCTCCGGCTAGGTGGTTTCCTCATGACCGCCTGTTCGGCTGTTGCGCCGACGGTGACCTCTCGGGTCATCAAAAGCAACCTACATGTCAGCTCGGAGCTTGTCGAGCAGCTAGATCCAATGGAGCTCTCTTCCGTAAACGAGCTCTTGGATCGCATCACCGCCCTGGGGGTCGCTATGGATTACGACCAGGTTCGGCTTAAACCCAATCTAAGAGAAATTAACTCTCCCCAAGTCACCCACCACGTTGCCGTGGTAGAGACGCAGTGCGGCGACCCTTCATCTATTTTAAGGACTAGCTACGTCCGAATTCTCGACCCCTCCAAGCCGGATACCCGCGGAGGGGGAGATGTAACTCAAGACCTGAGCTTAGGATCAGGCAACGGGCCAGATTCACTGGACAACATCCAAGAATCCGAACTTCAGAGTTCGGAAACTCTTCGGCCTCCGAATCTGGGATTGGGTGAGGTTTCAGATTCAACGACACCCGCCCACCCGATCATAAGCGATCTCTCCCAAATCAGGCAGAGGCCCGAGGAAACAGTACATCATTACTGGGCCAGATTCCTCCTGGTTATGAACAGGATAAAGGATTGCCGCGAGGAAGACGCAATCTCAATTTTCTGCAGTAATTGCATGGACAAGGGAATCCTTAATGCCGTAAGTCGTCGTGATATCGCACGCTTCGCTGACTTGGCGTCCATAGTACAAAAATACTATGCGATGAAAAGCGCCTGGAAAACCGAAATAAATTTTTGGGATAATCCGGCCTTGAATAGTAATCCCATCCGAACTAAGAGGGTGCATCATTACAGGACACCCGGGATAAACACCAAAAAGCCAAAACCCTCTACAGGGCATGGAACCGTACTGGAAAGATGGCTTGATGGACCCTGCAGAATTCACAGTACAGAGGACGCCACACCAACTCACAGCCTTAGAGCATGTTGGATACTCCGGCAGGTGGCCAAAATCGGCGAAGACCTCTTAATTCCGGAGGCCGCAGAAAGCCAGCCCAAGGACACCAGTACCGTTCTCACAGTCTTCGAGACTTTCACATCAAACAATGTGCGGAAAAGAACACTCCGCAGCCTCGTCGAAGTCTATCAAGTTGCAACAATAAATCCATGGAGCGACACTGTCATTACCTTCAACGCAAGTGATGAACCTAGATTCCGAACAGCCCGAGCACCAGCCACATTGGTCCTCAGTCCCATAGTGGATGGCTTTCGCCTCACCAAGGTTCTCACGGATGGGGCAGCGGACTGAACCTCATTTATGAGGAAACCCTTCAAAAAATGGAAATAGACTGGAACCGCGTCGAGCGAAGCAGCACAACCTTTAGAGGAATAATCCCCAATCGGGAAGCGCGCTGCACAGGAAAAATCACACTAGATGTGGTGTTCGGCACGCCGGATAATTACAGGTCCGAAGAAGTCACGTTTCAGGTGGCCCCGTTTAAGAGCGGATATCACGCTTTACTAGGATGGGAAGCATTCACAATCTTCCAAGCAATACCCCATTACGGGTACATGAAGCTTAAGATGCCCGGGCCGAATGGAATTATCACTCTAGCTAGTGATCCGGACATAGCACTCCGCGCCGAAAACAAGACAACCGCATTAGCCCTTGAGGCGCTATCCGAAGCCTTAGTGGCCGAGGAACTGACTACGCTGCGCTCCACGGTTAACAGGGATGATGTGATACTCGATAAGAGATCCAAATCCACATCCTTCAAGCCAGCTGACGAAATAGTCAAATTCCAGGTCCATCCAATGGACCCCAATAAAACAGCTTCCATCGGGGCACGACTGAACCCTGATGCAGACGCCGCACTGCGAGAGTTCCTACGAGAGAACTGGGACATCTTCGCCTGGCACCCTTCAGACATGCCAGGGATCCCACGCAGGCTGGCCGAACACAGCTTAAATATCCTAAAAGGATTTAAACCTGTCAAACAAGCCCTTCGGTGTTTTTCCGAACCCAAGAGACAGGCTATGGGAGAGGAGCTAGCCAAGCTATTAGAGGCCGGATTCATCGGAGACATAAAACATCCGGACTGGCTAGCAAACCTGGTGATGGTACCAAAGAAGGACAAATCCTGGCGCCTGTGTGTCGATTTTAAAGACCTTAACAAGGCTTGCCCAAAGGATCCCTTCCCCCTCCCCCGTATCGATCAAATTATCGATGCCACCGCAGGACACGATTTGTTGTGTTTCCTCGACGCATACTCCGGTTACCATCAAATCAAGATGGCAGAATCAGACCAAGCTACAACAGCATTCGTCAGTGCCCTTCTGCTTCAACACAATGCCCTTCGGGCTGAAAAACGTCGGCGCAACATATCAGCGCATGATCCAGACATGTCTGGCAAACCAGATCGGCAAAACAGTGGAGGCGTATGTGGATGATGTGGTCGTCAAATCAAGACATGTCGAATCCCTAGTAAACGACTTGAGGCTTACATTCGATAACCTCCGAAAATATGACATCAAGCTCCACCCAAAAAAATGCGTCTTCGGCGTTCCAGCCGGAAAGCTCTTGGGCTTCATTGTATCCGGTAGAGGAACTGAAGCAAACCCAGCCAAGATCTGAGCTTTGTCACAATTGGATGTCCCAAAGGACCTTAAACAAATACAAAAATTAACCGGATGCGTGGCGGCTTTAGGCCGCTTCATCTCCCGCTTGGGAGAAAAGGCACTACCCCTTTATCGCCTCCTTCGGCGCACCGAACACTTGGAGTGGACGGATGCAGCCACGGCCGGACTTGATGAAATAAAAGCCATATTGGCAACAAACCCAATCCTGGCCGCGCCAATCACCGGCGAACCAATGTTATTGTACATTGCAGCAACACACCAAGTTGTCAGCGCAGTGCTCGTTGTTGAGCGGGAAACTGACGGACACAAATTCCCCCTTCAAAGGCCGGTCTACTACGTGTCCACTGTCCTCACTCCATGCAAATCACGGTACCCGCATTATCAAAAGATTGCATACTCGGTATTCATGGCATCCCGGAAGCTACGACACTACTTTTAAGAGTGTTCCATAAGAGTAGCCTCGGAAGTGCCACTAAACGATATTATCAACAACCGCGATGCAACGGGCCGGATTGCAAAATGGGCCATCGAGCTTCTCCCGTTCGATATAACCTATAAGCCACGGCGAGCTATTAAATCGCAAGTTTTGGCCGACTTCGTCGCAGAATGGACGGAGGCCGAGCTCCCTAAAGAGTACGGCACATATTCAAACTAGATTATGCATTTCGACGGCTCCAAAATGTTGGCCGGACTAGGGGCCGGCGTCGTCCTGACGTCCCCCACAGGAGACACAGTCCAATATGTGCTCCAGATCATGTACACGGATTCCAACAATGCAGCCGAATATGAGGCCCTCCTACATGGCCTCCGGATAGCAGTATCCATGGGTATCCAGCGCCTAGAGGTACGCGGGGATTCAAACCTCGCGATATCCCAAATAAATGGAGACTTCGACGCCAAGGACCCAAAAATGGCAGCTTACCGCGACGCCGTCCTAAAAATGTCAGCTCGGTTCGAAGGGCTAGAGTTTCACCATATAGCCCGAGAAAACAATCAAGCGGCAGACGTCCTAGCACGCATCAGAGCAAAACGCGATGCAGTCCCCCCATAGTCTTTTTGGAAAGATTGTTCAAGCCATCCGTAACATGGGAGGGGGAACCCGCAAATAACAGCCCGAAACCAGCCGCATCACTCGACGCCGAACAATCTGACACAATTGGAGGCTTTGCCAACGAAATTACACCTCCAGCCCACGTAATGGTGGCGGTTATCGCCCCGTGGACAGAACCATTCCTAGCCTACCTTACTAGGCAGGAACTCCCGGAGGACCAAAACGAGGCCCGCTGCATAGTGCGGCGATCTAAGGCCTACAGAGTCCATGAGGGAGAACTTTATAAGAAAAGCACTACCAGAGTCCTTCAAAGGTGCATCTCCGAA
This sequence comes from Triticum dicoccoides, assembly GCF_002162155.2. NCBI lineage: Eukaryota > Viridiplantae > Streptophyta > Magnoliopsida > Poales > Poaceae > Triticum > Triticum dicoccoides. The sequence goes on along the minus strand of NC_041382.1, from coordinate 746,622,339 downwards.
GAGGAAGGGCGGAACCTCCTGGCTGAAATTCATGCCAGACTCGATGGTCACCACGCCGCTGCTCGGTCCCTTGTTAGCAACGCTTTTCGTACAGGCTTTTACTGGCCGACGGCCCGAGCAGACGCTCAGGACTTAGTCCAACGATGCGCTGGTTGCCAACCAAAGCCATATGCCACCCACCGCACTCCAAACTATACCCATCACCTGGCCTTTTGCAGTCTGGGGGCTTGACATGGTCGGACCCCTTAAAGGTGGAACCCATAGGAAAAAATACTTACTGGTCATGGTGGATAAGTGTCGGAGTAAATAGCCATGGGTAGCCTAGCCGGCTTCCCCTGGCCCTTCTGAAAAAATTACGAGCCCGTTCGTCTCTCAAGAATCCAAGACGTGGGGCCGCCTTCCCCTTGCTGGCTGTCACCCAGGCCGGCTATCAGAAGGCGGTCCGACTTTAGCCCTCGCAAAGAAAGCCACGGGAGGGCCGGCTTCGAGAAGCCGACTGTGAGAAGGCCGACTCCAAGAAGCCGGCTCCCACTAAGTGGTCGAGACCGTACCCTCAAAGTTTGCATCCACCTAACGGCGATGTGACGGGGCGTGGCTACAGCGAAGCCTGCCACCCCTGAATCCCGGAGCACGACCGGCACAACGCGCCGTACGGGTGGCCATGACCCGTCCAGCGCAGCACTGTTGCCATGATGACCCTGATGTCATCCACGATGGACTACCAGTACGGCCCATGGGCGGTGGGCCCCTTCGGGCAGAGAGACACCCGAAGGCGGCCATGCCTCCCCCAGTCGGCCCAAGACAGAGCCAGCTCCCCGCAGCCGGCTTGCCGCCTCCCTCGAAGGAGACGCCCCATTAAGGAGACAAGACACGGTGAGGCTACAGCAATCGCCCGCCGGACGGCGGCACTGTAGCCACGCCTACCTCGACGAAGCCGACGTCACCAAGATTGAGCAACAGTAACCAGCCGCCGACAAGGTCCTGGATAGTGGGGCCTGCCTGTCGACCAAGGGGCCGGCAGCCGGCGGGACCCACCAGTCGGCGGGCCCCAGCAGCCGGCGCAGAAGCCGGCGAGCGTAGTCACAGACGGCTGGGCCCCGCGCCCAGCCGGATTACCATTGTACCCCCGGGGGGTAGGCCTATATAAGCCCCCCGGGGCACCCATGCAAGAGAGGAGAAACCCCTGCTAGTTCTAGACACCACACCGGGAGAAGAAGAGAGCGGGCTGTGCCCTTCTTCCTCCTCCCACCAAACAGCTCAAGGAACATTGTGTAGCTACTTGTCCATCTAGTGATCATGCGGAGACCCCGCAAAGCAGCAGTAGGGGTGTTATCTCCACGGAGAGCCCCAAAGCTGGGTAAGATTCGCCGGTGTGCATGTCTTCGCCTCATCCCATTTCTAGGCACCGGCGATGTTTTACTGGCTCCCACAATGATAAGCCACCCGTTGGCATATGTCGCACCTACCACCCGACATTTGGCGCCCACCGTGGGGCCAGGTGCACCATCGTCCGGAGACCTGTTCTGGACGGGAACCCTCTTCCTCCCCAGCGAGCGTAGCCAGCCTGGCACGCCCGATGGCGCTTGCCACGACGCGCTGCAAGGCGTCACCAGCATCTGCGCGGCGAGCAGCCTCGCCGATCTCCTCGACGAAACCCTCATCTCCAACAAGCTCGCCTCCGATGCGGGCACCGACCACCTCGCCAACCTCCCCGGCCAGCTCCATGTCTCCGGCGAGCCTGCTGTGGATTTGGAGTCGGTTGGCTCCACCGACCCGATGCCTGTCGACTCCGACACGGACTCACTCGACACCTTCCCCACCAACGTTGCGATCTACAACGACCCGCTTCCCCGGACCGATGGCTGCGACACTGTCACCACCGAGGTGATGGTCATCGACCACGGCGGCACGGCTAACAAGAGCGCCCACGACGCCCCGCACGCGGCGGTCCACGACTTGTCCATCCCGCTCCCGGCTGATGCCGACGACGAAGCACTGGACGCACGCCGCCTCGCTCTCCTCGCGGAGGGCCGGAGGCTAGCTTCCATGAGACACCTCACTGAGGCCTACCAGCACGAAGCTGACCGCGCCGCTTTCGGCACGCCGGCCCCGGGCGGGCCAAGCCAGGCCGGCGTTGTCAAGCAACGCGGCGCTGTCATCGCCGACACGCTGGGAGTCGACCGCCCGGTCTATGCCACTCCACTCGAGAACTTGCATGCCGCCCAGGCAGCCGTAGACGAGTTGCACGGATTGGAGGCCGAAGAACTCCCCCACATGAACAGGCGCATCCAGCAGCTGATTGATGCGGCCGCACCGCGGCACGAAGCCGACGCCCGTGCGGGAAGCCCTCCCCCACGCCGAGATCACGGCGCGACGTCCCGGACACCGACTACGAGCAACACCCGCGCGTGGTGCGAGAAAGAGCCGGCTGCCAGCCGAAGCCGGACCCGAATCTCCATCGAGCGAGACGCAGAAGGCCATCCCCGAGCCGTGGAATGGCGGGGCAACCCGCCTCTACCTCAGCCCCGTGAAGAGAGATATCCCACCCCGCCGCCTGTGGCGCATCCGACTCTCAGCGGCCGACTAGGTCGCCGCGAAGGAGTCGGCGAGAACGACGCCCGCCATCGGATCGACTGCCTGGCGTGATCCCTGGCGCTGGAAGAAGAAGACAATGTCGGCCAGCCTTGTTTCGGCCCCCGCATCCACGATGAGCCTTTCCCCAAAGGGTCTCGCTCCCAAGAGACACGCCCAAGTACAACGGCTCTGTGAAGCCGGAAGATTGGTTGATCGACTACTCCATGGCGGTTAGCATAGCCAACGGAAACAGGCGCGTTGCCGTGAAGTACGTGCCCCTCATGCTGCAAGGCACGGCGCGGACCTGGCTCATCAGCCTCAAGCCCTTCAGCATCAACAACTGGCTAGATTTCACTGAAGCTTTCATCCGCAACTTCACCAGCACCTACAAGCGGGCTCCCAAGCCCAGACAGCTCTCCTTGTGCGTGCAAGGCCCAGCCGAGTCCACTCGCGACTACCTCACGCGTTGGGCCGAGCTCCGCAACTCTTGCGATGGGGTGCACGAGGTGCAAGACATAGAATACTTCACTGCCGGGTGCCGAGAAGGCACCCTCCTCAAGCACAAGCTCCTCTACGACGAGCCGACTACCCTCGACGAGCTTCTGGACATAGCGGACAAATACGCCACCATCGACTCTTCGATGAAGACTGAGCTCCGGGTAGACGCGTCCGGGAAAGTACTCAACCCGGCGCCCAAGACGCCGGCAGGGGATTCCGGCCGATGCCCACACCCGAACGATCACAAGCGCAAGGGCCCTGCGCCGCCTCCCGCCAGTCGGCAGGTGGCCACAGTCGAAGATGAGCCACCTGAAGGGCGGCCCGCGCCCAAGAAATCCAAGGGCGGCTGGCCAGCTTGGCAGCCGACCTTCTCCTACGAGCAAACTCTCGACGCCCCGTGCAAATTCCACAGCGGCGTGAAGCTGTCCAACCACACAACCCGGAAGTGCCATTGGCTCACCCGAATCTCCAAAGGCGAAGGGCTCGCGCCGCCTCCGCCTGCCGGCCCGCCGCCTCCGGCTCCGCCGCTGCCGGCCGCTCGGCCCGCAGTCGGAGCCGTGCACGATGAGTTCCCCGACGAGCATGCGACCTACATCGTCTTTACAAGCCAGCCCGAAGACCGGCGCGGCAAACACCGAGAGCACTAGGAAGTCAGCGTGGTCGCTGCCAACCCCACCGGACACATGCATTGGTCAGAAAAACCTATCAGCTGGAGTTGGGCCGACCACCCAGAGGTGATGCCGTCTCCCGGCTCTTATGCATTGGTCCTGGAAGCCACCCTCGCGACTGACAGACGCGCCGCCCATTTCTCCCGTGTGTTGATAGACGGCGGGAGCAGCATCAACATCCTGTACCGTGACACCCTGGAGAAGCTGAATGTCAAGACGAAGCAACTCATGCCTACTCGGACAGTGTTCCATGGCATCATACCCGGCTTGTCCTGCGCCCCCATTGGCAAGATCAAGATTGATGTACTCTTTGGGGACAAGGAGCATTTCCGCCGGGAAGCGATCTGGTTTGAAGTGGTGGACCTGGAGAGCCCCTACCATGCGTTGCTTGGCTGACCCGCCTTGGCCAGGTTCATGGCAGTTCCCCACTATGCATACCTCAAGATGAAGATACCGAGTTCCAAGGGCGTTATCACCATAGCCGGCGATTACAAGAAGTCCTCCGAGTGCGCTGCCTCCAGCAGCCGGCTGGCCGAGTCCCTTGTGATTGCCGAAGAGAAGAAGATGTTGGACCGGGTCGTGGCCATGGCCGGCAAGCAGCCGAACCTGTCCCCCGATCCCAAGGAGTATGATGCCCAAGGATCTTTCCAGCCGGCCAAAGAAACAAAGAAGATACCTCTTGACCCTGAGCACCCCGAGAGGTTTGCCGTCATCGGGGCAAGCCTGAACAACAAATAGGAAGGCGAGCTCGCCGATTTCCTCCATGAGAATTGGGACATCTTTGCATGGTCCCCCAAGGACATGCCGGGTGTTCCGAAGGAATTCGCCGAGCACAAACTACACGTCCGAGAAGACGCAAAACCAGTCAAACAGCCCCTCCGCCGACTATCGGAGAAAAAGAGAAGGATTGTAGGGGAAGAGATAGACCGGCTTCTAGCAGCCGGCTTCATTATGGAAGTTTTCTTTCCAGAGTGGCTCGTCAACCCGGTCATTGTGCTAAAGAAGAACAACAAGTGGCGCATGTGTATAGACTACACAAGCCTCAACAAGGCTTGCCCTAAAGATCCCTTTGCCCTGCCGAGGATTGACCAAGTGATAGACTCCACGGCCGGATGCGAGCTATTGAGTTTCTTGGATGCTTACTCAGGATACCACCAGATAAAGTTAGATCCGGCTGACCGCCTGAAGACCGCCTTCATCACGCCATTCGGAGCCTTCTGCTACCTGACTATGACATTCGGCTTGAGAAATGCCGGTGCCACTTTTCAGCGTTGCATGCAGAAGTGCCTCCTCAAGCAACTCGGCAGAAATGCTCACATCTACGTAGACGACATTGTGGTGAAGATGGAGAAGCACGGCACCTTGCTGGAAGACCTCAAAGAAACATTTGAGAACCTACGCCGGTTCCAAATCAAGCTCAACCCCGAGAAATGCGTGTTCGGAGTGCCAGCCGGCCAGCTCCTAGGCTTCCTGGTCTCCGAACGCGGCATCGAATGCAACCCAGTGAAGATCAAGGCCATCGAGAGAATGGCGATTCCCACCAAGCTTCGAGACATCCAGAAGTTCACCGGATGCTTGGCCTCCCTGAACCGCTTCATCAGCCGTCTCAGAGAGAAAGCTCACCCCCTCTACCGCCTCATGAAGAAGACCACTCACTTCGAGTGGAATGACCAGGCCGACCAAGCCTTTCATGAGCTGAAGAAGATGCTGGCACGCCGCCTGTCCTAGCGGCGCCAACTGAAAAACAGCCCATGCTCCTCTACATTGCCGCAACCAGCTGGGTGGTCAGCACCGTCATCATAGTCCAACGCCCAGAAGAGGGCCGAGCCCAGCCGGTCCAGAGGACAGTGTACTACTTGAGCGAGGTACTATCCGCCTCGAAGTAGAACTACCCGCACTACCAGAAGATGTGTTACAGCGTATACTCCACCGCCAAGAAGCTGAAGCCCTAGTTTCAAGAGCATCCCGTCACGGTTGTATGCACCGCCCCGCTAGCCGAGATCATAGGCAGCCGGGATGCATCTGGCCGGATGGCGAAATGGGCCATCGAGCTGGCCCCTTACACGATCTTCTACCTGCCCCGCATCGCCATCAAGTCCCAAGCACTGGCCGACTTCCTCGTCGACTGGGCCGAGACCCAGTACCTGCCACCGGCTCCCGACTCCACCCATTGGCGCATGCACTTCGACAGGTCCAAGATGCGCACCGGCTTGGGAGCCGGCATCGTCCTTACCTCTCCCAAAGGCGACAAGCTCAGATACACGCTGCAGATTCACTTTGCCGCTTCCAACAATGTAGCCAAGTACGAGGCGCTCATACACGGGCTCTGGCTTGCCAAAGAACTCGGCATTCGCCGGATCCTATGTTATGGCGACTCAGACTTGGTGGTCCAGCAATCATCCGGCGACTGGGACGCCAAGGACGCAAATATGGCAAGCTACCGCTTCCTTGTTCAGCAAATTAGTGGATACTTTGAAGGATGCGAGTTCCTCCAGGTATCGCGAGTCGACAACGAGCCGACCGATGCCCTGGCTCGAATAGGCTCCACTCGGCAAGCAATACCAACCGGTGTCGCTCTACAACGCCTCCTCAAGCCGTCCATCAAGCCGTCTCCAGAGTCCGATTCTATCTTCGTGCCGCCTGACCCCGACGCGGCCGGGTCCGGCTCGAAGAACCAAGCAGGCGACCCAGGGACTTCAACAGTTGGCCCGGGGACTTCGGTAGCCGGCTCGGGGACTTCCGCAGTTACGCCCGATCCAGGGACTGCCACATTCGGCTCAGGGACTACGGTAGTCGGCCCGGGGACTGCACCAACACAACAGCCGGCGGCCGACTCTAGCATTTCACCATCCAGCCCGCCCACCCTGGTGGCAGTAGCCACATTGGCAATAGGAGAAGTCGCGGCTTCATCATGGGCTCAGTCCATCCTCAACTTCCTAATAAACCAAGATCTGTCGGCTGACGAAACAGAGGCAAGACAAGTCCAACGCCAAGCCGGAGCATACACAATCGTCAACAGAGAGCTCGTCAAGCGCAGTGTCACTGGAGTCCTCCAACGATGCGTCGAGCAAGAGAAGGGCATTGCAATCCTCAGAGACATCCACCAAGGAGAATGCGGCCACCACGCGGCCTCAAGATCACTCGTCGCCAAAGCTTTCCGCCATGGTTTCTTTTGGCCGACCGCTTTGGATGACGCCAAAGAATTGGTTAAACATTGCAAAGGGTGCCAACTCTTCAGCTCCAAGCAACACATGCCGGCTTCGGCACTCAAGACCATTCCCCTCACCTGGCCCTTCGCCGTTTGGGGACTGGACATGGTGGGCCCATTCAAGACGGCGCGCGGCGGCATGACGCATTTTCTCGTCGCCGTGGACAAATTCACCAAGTGGATTGAGGCAAAGCCGATCAAGAAGCTGAATGGGCCGACTGCCATGACATTCATCGCAGATATAACAACTCGGTACGGCGTGCCACACAGCATCATCACCGACAATGGCACGAATTTTGCCAAGGGAGCCTTGGCACGTTTCTGCTCAACGCAAGGTATCCGGCTGGACTTAGCGTCCGTTGCCACCTGCAGTCAAACGGCCAGGTCGAGCGAGCCAATGGCCTCATCCTTTCGGGCATCAAGCCCCGACTGGTTGTACCACTGGAGCGTTCAGCCGACTGTTGGCTCGATGAGCTGCCGGCTGTCCTCTGGAGTCTGCGCACTACTCCAAACAAGTCAACCGGCTTCACTCCTTTCTTCCTCGTGTACGGTGCCGAGGCGATCATCCCAACCGACATCGAGTTCGACTCACCCCGGGTAACCATGTACACGGAGGCGAAGGCCAAGGAAGCACGAGAAGACGGCGTCGACCTGCTGGAAGAAGCCCGACTGTTAGCCCTCAGCCGGTCTGCCATCTACCAGCAGGGTTTGCGCCGCTACCACAGTCGGAAGGTCAGGCCAAGATCCTTCCAAGAGGGCGACCTTGTGCTCCAGCTGATCCAGTGAACAGCCGGCCAGCACAAGCTCTCGGCCCCTTGGGAGGGCCCCTTCGTCATCAGCAGAGCTTTAGGCAACGACTCCTACTACCTAATCGACGCACAGAAGCCCAAGGCACGCAAGAGAGACGACTCCGGCAAGGAGTCGGAACGACCATGGAACACCAACCTCCTCCAAAGATTTTACAGTTGAAATGCAGTATTTATCACGCAAACTTTTGTACTAAGTACGGGACAATAGCCCCCCCCC
>NC_041382.1:746518031-746613988 GCF_002162155.2 Triticum dicoccoides | reverse complement strand
ACTGCCATCTTTTATCTATGAATGAAGAGTATCATGCTTATGACCTTGTCATTTCATTTACTTGTTCCGTCCGGCACCGGGTTCGACTAGTCGGCCCGGGGACTGGCCGACTGGAGTTATATTAGAAGCCCTACCCGCGGTCAGACAAGTAGTGTGCTGACACCCAAGCTTAAATCTTGCCAAAAGTCGCAGTTCGAAGAACCGGCTGTCCGGCTGGCAAGAGTTAAGAGCAGGAAAGGATGCCCACACGAAAAATGGCTAGGGACTAACGGACTAATATAGCGAAAGCCGGTTTGCCTCCTACCACCAACCGACTACCAGAGTAGCCGGCCGGCCGGCTTCCATTCACTTCACTTCAATCCAAGAAAGCTCGAGTACTTGCCTCCCCAAAGAGGGAAGGCGGCAAAGGAAAAAGCCTAAGGATAAAAAGCATACGTGAATGGAAACCAAACATTCACACAATAATATTTACATAAAAGACCTCCAAGAGGCCAGCATTCAACATAGTTTGGATACACCCCCAGTGGGTGGAACTGCGAAAGCTTAATAAAATTGTTCAGAAGGCAACAAACAGGAAAAAACAAGGTGAAAGTGCAACTATCCCTAGGTGGTTTTGGTAATTCATAACAACATATAGCTCATTGAGCTAATGCTATTCCAAGATGACTATTTCAGGAAAGCTCAATGATTGGCATGGCATGGATGTGAGAGTGGAACCCTCAAAATGCTAAGGACAAAGGATTGGCTCAAGCCCAAAAGCTCAAGACTCTTCATTTTATATTTTAGTGATCCAAGATCACATTGAGTCTTTAGGAAAAGCCAATACTATCAAGGAGGGATGAGGTGTTGCTTAATGAGCCTCTTGCTTCATGTGCTTAGTGATATGCTCCAAAACCCTCAATTACTTTCCCATATCCACATATGACCTAAACCCTATGCCAAACTCGGTCGTACCGATTCTTTCTATCCGGCGCCATCGAGTTTCACTTGTCATAAGCCACTGCCAAACCCTAGCAATTCAGTTCTACCGATAGGGATCTCGGTCTCACCGAGATGGGATTGCAAACTCTCTATTTCCTTTTCGTAACTTTTCGGTCTCACCGAAAGAGCGGATCGGTCCCACCGAGATTGCAATGTAAATTCAGTGTTTCCTTTTTGTAACTTTTCGATCTCACCGAAAGAGCAAATCGGTCCCACCGAGTTTGCCTGACCAACTCTCTGGTTAGCTAATTACCAAAATCGGTCTCACCGAGTTTTTGTAATCGGTGTCACCGAGATTACGTTATGCCCAAACCCTAACCATATCGGTCCTACCGAGTTGCATGTCAGTCCCACCGAAAATCTCTAACGATCACTAGGTTTACCTTTTCGGTCTGACCGAGTTTGTTGATTCGGTCCCACCGAGATTGGAAAACTGTGTGTAACAGTTGGATTTTGTGTGGAGGCTATATATACCCCTCCACCTCCTCTTCATTCATGAAGAGAGCCATCAGAACACATACACAATTCCAACTCATATGTTCTGAGAGAGAACCACCTACTCATGTGTTGAGACCAAGATATTCCATTCCTACCATATGAATCTTGATCTCTAGCCTTCCCCAAGTTGCTTTCCACTCAAATCTTCTTTCCAAAAAATCCAAATCCTATGAGAGAGAGTTGAGTGTTGGGGAGACTATCCTTTGAAGCACAAGAGCAAGGAGTTCATCATCAACACACCATTTGTTACTTCTTGGAGAGTGGTGTCTCCTAGATTGGCTAGGTGTCACTTGGGAGCCTCCGACAAGATTGTGGTGTTGAACCAAGGAGTTTGTAAGGGCAAGGAGATCGCCTACTTCGTGAAGATCTACCGCTAGTGAGGCAAGTCCTTCGTGGGCGATGGCCATGGTGGGATAGACAAGGTTGCTACTTCGTGGACCCTTCGTGGGTGGAGCCCTCCGTGGACTCTCGCAACCGTTACCCTTCGTGGGTTGAAGTCTCCATCAACGTGGATGTAGGATAGCACCACCTATCCAAACCACGGGAAAAACATCCGTGTCTCCAATTGCATTTGAATTCTCCAAACCCTTCCCTTTACATTCTTGCAAGTTGCATGCTTTACTTTCCGCTGCCAATATACTCTTTGCATGCTTGCTTGAATTATGTGATGATTGCTTGACTTGTCCTACAATAGCTAAAATCTGCCAAGAACTAAAATTGGGAAAAGGTTAAGTCTTTATTTGGTCAAGTAGTCTAATCACCCCCCTTCTAGACATACTCTCGATCCTACACAAGGACAGCAGATTAAGCCGGCGGAGCGACTGACGAGCCGGGCAAGTCGGTGGAGACGCCAATGCCGGCTGGAGGAGTGGCCGGCTAGCGAACCTCGGCATGATCACCGCCTCCCGCAGAAGGCGCGCTTGCGCGCGCCTCGTTGCTGGAGGCACGGTCAGCCTGAGGCCGGCCGGTTGTTCCACCGGCCGGCTCGACGTCTTCACCTTCCTCTTCTTCGTCGTCTTCGCCTTCGTCGCTGAAGGCGATCTCCTCTCCGAGTCCTCGCCCACCGCCGGGTTCAGCCCGAACCACTCCTCCGGCTGGGCAACGCCGTCATCATTGATTTCAGGTGCAAAAACGCTGATGTCGGTGCACCCGGCGATCGTCGAAGCACGCTGAGCGATAGCTGGCCGCACCTCCTCCAGCTCTGCGTCGGCCTCCAGCCGCCAGGTGCGCAGCTGGTCCAGGTTCAGCCCTGGGTACCAAGCTCGGACGAACTCCAACGCTCGCCCGGCTCCAAACCGGGCCGCCGCCGCCTTCCAAGCTTCAAAGTGGCCGACCGCAACCTCCAGCCAGTCGGCAGTCCGGCTCGGGGTGCGGGGAATCGTCTCACCGGCCAGAGGGCGGCCAACACCTGCGCTTCGGCACGTTGGAGGCGGCGGAGCATACGATGAGCCGGCTGCAGCCGCGCTTGGACCGCCAAGAGCTGCTCCTCAAGCGTCCGATTCGCGTCCGGCGCGATGTCGGCCCCCGCCTGACGGCGCGCTTCGCGATGGGCCTCGATGGTTTGGGCGGCGAAGACGGAGTAGCCGGGAAAGTAGTCTGCACAGAGAACAAAAAGCAGCACAAGTCAGAACAAAAATCAGGCGGCCAGGGGCAGGCAAGGAGCGAGGAAGGCGGCTTACTGTCGATCAAGTCCTCGATACGGCCGAAGCCTTCATCCAGCGCTTGCCGGGTCTCAGCCCAGCCCTCCACCTCAGTCTCGAACTCGACCTTCAGGGCGGCTTCGCTATCCTGCGCTTTCTTCAGGGCCGCCTTGTGGCTCTCCTCCTGGTCAGCCAGCTTCTTGGCCAGGCGGTCACGCTCCAGGACCAAGGCGGCGTGCTTGGTTTCCTTGGTGCGATGGGCGGCCTGCGCCTCGCTGAGCTGCCCCCTCAAGTCGGCATTGGCCCCTGCAAGCACGAAAGACAAAAGAAAAAACCAATGAGGAAAAAGTCGTCAGGGAAGATCCGACCCGACTGCTCAGCAGTCGGCCCGAATCTCGGGGACTACACCCAGTGGGTGCGCTGACGCGCCCCCACAGGAGATAAACAAGATCAAGTACTCACTTCGGCTGTTGACCAGGTCTTCGGTTTTCCGACCCAGCTCCTGAGCCTGGGAGTTGAAGGCGGCAGCACGGGAGTTATGATACGCCTGGAAGATCAGGCACGAGGCGAGAATAAGATAATCATCAAGGAAGATCCGACCCGACTGCTCAGCAGTTGGCCCGAATCTCGGGGACTACACCCAGTGGGTGCGCTGACGCGCCCCCACGGAAGAAATCAAGAGAACAAAGCAACTAAGGATAGAAGACTCACCCGGATGGCGGCCCGCATCGAAAGGAACTCCTGGGTGTACTGTTGCAGCAAGGCGGCCTGAACTTGAAGCCGGCTCCGGACCTCTTGGGCCGCCATGTTCAGCTCACCCGTCCCCCCGCTGGGAGTCCACTCGGACGTGGCGGTGCTGGCCGCCTCCAGGGCCTCCGCCGTCCGGCCGGCGCCCGCAACTCGGCGCAGCTCCGGCGCAGCGGTGCCTCCCCCTGCGCGCCGGCGCGTTACCGGCTGCACCTCGAGGCCGGCTCCGACCTCCGGCTCGCCCCCGGCCGGCTTCTCTGGCGCCGCTGCCGATTGGCCGCCTTGGCCCGCTCCGGTTGGCGCTGCCGGCGGCGCCCTCTCCACGAAGACCACGGAGTCCTCCCTCCTCTCCATTAGCGGCGGGTCTTGGTCGACTTCCTCCGCCAGGGGCAATGGGATGTTGGGGGCCACGGCACGGAGGGGAATGGCAAGCAACGGAGGCTGGTTGTGCGAAACCTCCGCCTCCGTCTCCGCATCGTCCGGCTGGTCCTCGAAGCCGGCAGTAAGCCCCGTGCCTCCGGGCTCGTTGTTGTCCCCCACGATGGCGTCTTCCATGGCAGCCGCTCCCAAGTCTGGGTCGTCGGCGTCGTCCACCGTGCGGTTGGGGACGTACTGGTGCTCTATCCCTGCGGCCCCGGTCGTCGGCAGAAGGAGAGGGTTCTGCTAAGGGAGAACCGACTAATCAGAAGCCGGCTATCATGAGGCCGGCTACCAACAAAAAAAAAGAAAGAGGAAAAACTTACCACGGGCTGAGGGTTGGCGCGAGAATACGATGCCTTGCCGTATTGCCAGTCCTCGGCGAGCTTGCAGTTGGAGATGTAATTCACCATGTACGACACCTTCGAATGAGGCATCTCCCTGGTGCTTAGCCGGCTTGGGTCGAAGCGGCCGCTCATCTGACACATCATGTGGGGCCGGCTTTGGAGAGGAAGTACCCGACGCTCCACGAAGGCGGCCACCAAGTAGGCTCCGGTCAGGCCTTCCGACTGGATCATCACCCGAAGCCGGGAGACGGCTGCGTTCCCGGCCTGAGACAATGACCTGGACCGGAAGCTCCATGAGGGTTGCCTCCCAGCCGGCGGGCCGGCTACGTAAGCCGGCAGGTTGACGTAGTCGCCTTGCTGGGCGACGTTCTTCACATAGAAGTACGACTTCTGCCAGATCTCCACCGACTGGGTCAGCGGGATGGGCGGGAACGGGTTGTTCTCGCCCGACCGCCTCATGGCGATGTAGGCCCGCAGGGGGCGGGCACGCCCGCGACGACGGTGCCAAGTTTGCTCTGGAAGAATTCCCCCTAGAGCTCAAGCGTGGGGAGCAACCCCAAGAAACCTTCGCAAAGAGAGACGAAGGCCGACAGCAGCATCACCGCGTTGGGCGTGAGGTGATGCGGCTGAAGGTTGTAGAATTCGAGGAAGGAACGGAGGAACCCGCTCGCCGGAAGGCCGAAGCTGTGCAGGCAGTGCGAGCGGAAGATAACCCGCTCGCCCTCCTCCGATGCCGGCGAAATCTCCCTCTCCGGCGCCAGGTGGACCCGCACGAAGTTGGCGTCGGGCAGGCGCCGCGTCCGGCGGAGGAACTCAACGTGGTCCTCATGGACGTTGGAGCCGTCCCACGAACTTGACAGCGACATGGGAGCAAGACGATGTGGCGGCGCAGCGGCGCTGCGATGGGAGGCTGCGGCGGCAGCAAGAAGAAGAAGGAAGACAAGGAGGGGCGGAGTGAGGGAGAGCGTGCAAACCTCTGTCTCTCCCCCTCCTCCCCCTACTTATAGGCTCGCGTGGCGGAGCCGAGGAGGCGTGGCGTGGGGGAACGTGGGGATCGACTGTGCCCACTCCCCCACGTCCCGCAATTATTGCGCCCTAATGGCGTAATAAAATCGCCACGGGAAGGCGAGTGGTCCGCATGGGCTGCAAAATATCAGCGCTCGGGCCGAGGCCTAGGAGTGGCGGGCCCGGGCCTGCGGCGGCGTCTCGTCGCGCGCGTGCACTGGCAGGGTTTCACTGCCACGTGGCCCGCAGGAAGGCCCGCGGTCAGCTCGCGGGTCGACCGCGTTCCCACCTGCAAGACACGGAGCTCTCCGAAACCGGCATACACCAGCAAAGCCAGCTCCTCAGGGTAGGAAGCTGACCAAGCTTCTCGTCCCTCTGTCCGCCTCGAAGCTCGATCAGCTTCGGGGACTACTGTCGGAGTAAATAGCCATGGGTAGCCTAGCCGGCTTCCCCTGGCCCTTCTGAAAAAATTACGAGCCCATCCGGCTCTCAAGAATCCAAGACGTGGGGCCGCCTTCCCCTTGCTGGCTGTCACCCAGGCCGGCTATCGGAAGGTAGCCCGACTTTAGCCCTCGCAAAGAAAGCCACGGGAGGGCCGGCTTCGAGAAGCCGGCCTCGAGAAGGCCGACTCCAAGAAGCCGGATCCCACTAAGTGGTCGAGACCGTACCCTCAAAGTTTGCATCCACCTAACGGCGATGTGACGGGGCGTGGCTACAGTGAAGCCTGCCACCCCCGAATCCCGGAGCACGACTGACACAGTGCGTCGTACGGGTGGCCATGACCCGTCGAGCGCAGCACTGTTGCCATGATGAACCTGATGTCATCCACGATGGACTACCAGTACGGCCCACGGGCGGTGGGCCCCTTCGGGCAGAGAGACACCCGAAGGCGGCCACGCCTCCCCAAGTCGGCCCAAGACAGAGCCGGCTCCCCGCAGCCGGCTTGCCGCCTCCCTCGAAGGAGACGCCCCATTAAGGAGACAAGACGCGGTGAGGCTACAGCAATCGCCCACCGGACGGCGGCACTGTAGCCACGCCTACCTCGACGAAGCCCACATCACCAAGATTGAGCAGCAATAACCAGCCGCCGACAAGGTCCTGGACTGTGGGGCCTGCCTGTCGACCAAGGGGCCGGCAGCCGGCGGGACCCACCAGTCGGCAGGCCCTAGCAGCCGACGCAGAAGCCGGCGAGCGTAGTCACAGACGGCTGGGCCCCGTGCCCAGCCGGATTACCATTGTACCCCCGGGGGGTAGGCCTATATAAGCCCCCCGGGGCACCCATGCAAGAGAGGATAAACCCCTGCTAGTTCTAGACACCACACCGGGAGAAGAAGAGAGCGGGCCGTGCCCTTCTTCCTCCTCCCACCAAACAGCTCAAGGAGCATTGTGTAGCTACTTGTCCATCTAGTGATCATGCGGAGACCCCGCAAAGCAGCAGTAGGGGTGTTATCTCCACGGAGAGCCCCGAAGCTGGGTAAGATTCGCCGGCGTGCATGTCTTCGCCTCATCCCGTTTCCAGGCACCGACGATGTTTTACTGGCTCCCACAATGATAAGCCACCCATTGGCATATGTCGCACCTACCACCCGACAATAAGTTCACCAAATGGATAGAAGCCAAGCCTGTTAAAACGGCCGAATCCGGACCTATGATAGACTTCATATCCGGGGTTGTACACCGTTATGGCGTCCCCCACAGCATCATAGCCGACAACGGTACAAACTTTACCGCCGACGAGGTAAAACTCTGGTGCAAAAACATGGGCATCAAGCTCGATTATGCTTCCGTCTATCACCCACAAACCAACGGCCAGGTCGAACGTGCAAATGGTCTTATCATGAGCGGCATTAAACCCAGACTGGTGCGGTCCCTCAAGGAATCTCACGCGCACTGGGTAGAGGAGCTCGACTCCGTGCTATGGGGGCTGCGGACCACGCCAAATCGCACCACCGGGTACACACCATTTTTTATGGTGTACGGCGCAGAAGCAGTTCTACCCTGCGACATAATTCATGACTCACCTAGAGTGCGCATGTACGAAGAAAGAGAAGCCGAGCTCGATCGGCAGGACAACTTGGACGCCTTGGAGGAGGAGCGCGATGTGGCAAAAGCCCATTCCGCATTTTATCAACAGCAGGCCCAAAGATATCAAAGCAGAGAAGTACGGTCCAAAAATTACAATGTTGGCGAACTAGTTCTACGCCTGCCGGATAAGAAAAAGGACAAACTCAAGCCCAAGTGGGAAGGTCCATTCATAATCGACCAAGTCTTGACTGGTGGGGCGTACCGCCTGCGAGATGCGTTGAACAACCGACTCGAGCCGAACCCGTGGAACGCCACCTGTCTCCGAAGATTCTATGCCTAGCGCCGGACTCTGTGTTCGTCTCCTTCCTCTGTCCATCCCTTTTTGTATTTTTCTGTCTTACATTTCTGTCCTTCTCATTTTTTTCTTTCATAGCCCTTAAAGGCTCATCTAGTGACGCGCTACTCGCGCTCATTAAACCTGGGGGCTTCTTTAACAGAAGCTTATTTGTACGGGCTTCACGCCCAACACATGCGTCAAACTTCCGCATGTACCCTTTTTCTTCACCATTATATGCATCGATATGACTTAAGTTTTGGCCAAGCTGGGTTGCCTGGCTCCTGTGCTTACCCCTACATTCCCGATTGTTCGGCTAGGCGGTAAAAGGAGCACCTCTGCGATTCTTACTGTCGGGTCAGCCGGATGTGGACCTCAGACTGGGTGAAGCCGAAAGCTAGCGTTCTTAAGGGAATATTCGGTCGGTGAAATAAAAGATGATCTTTTTACTCATTTTATGCACCCCCAGATGCTTTTTTTGTGTCTCTTCATGCAGTCCGGACATGCACCTTGGGGCATGCCTCCCAGCGAAAGGAACCCTTAACGGAACTATTCTCTCTGGAAGATGTTTCTTACTAACCATGTAATATAACATAACTAGTTGGGCACTTGTCCGATAAAGCACTGATGACCCCTACGCCTGGTCTCCACGCATACCCCGGTTCTTATATAACCGCTAGGGTATTCGGACACACTCCGGACCGTCAGGTCCCGAGGTTGAAGCGAAAAGGTCGGCAACGACAAACGATCTACAATCCGGCTAGAAGGCATTACACATGTCATTTCAAAATTACACAGTCATTCTGACTGATTGTATTCCTCTTCTATACCATCTAACAGGCTGTCTAATTTACAGTCCTGCTGGGAATACTTCGCGGCCAACTCTACTTGGCCGTATACTAAGCTTACAGGGTTCTCCTTCCCGTCAGGCCCCACTGGTCCGACCTCGGCCATGTGGTTTGGGTCAGACTTCGTAAAACGGGTCTTCACCATGGCTCAGGCCTCCCTAGTGCCTTGTCGGCAGGCCGATATCTTCCACAACCGGAAGCGCCGCCGAGCTCCCTTCAGCTTCTCCGCAAGCTCTCCAAGGCCCTCGGTCACGGAGTGGGCAGGCCATAAGGCTTGGGCAATACCCCGCATCGCCTGCCGAATTCGCTCGTGCAGTTGCAAGAGTTCGGGAAGAAGGTCACCCGTAGAACCGGGCATCTCCTCTGCAGGACGACCTTTGAGCATACCTACAGACATTACTCTGTTAGTCGACTTCCTCACCGAACTCTTTTTTCAAAGTTCGTTCAAGCACTTACTAAAAATGCCGCGTCGAAGCTGCTGATTCTCCTTCGTGGAGCCCGACAGCTGGCCACGAACATCTTTAAGTTCGACGTACAGCTTGGTGTTGGCATCCTGAAGATCATTCTTCTCTCGCCTCACCTTTGTCAACGTACTCTCATCGGCCTTTAGCCGGTGTAAGAGTTGTTGCTTGTCCGGATCGAGCCCGGCGCCATCTGCAAAATGGTTTGTCAGATTTGCACCCACACCGCACAATACTAATCTTTCGAAGTGTATCTTACCTGAGGGGGTCTCTTTGGGCTCCCCTGCTGCGGCTAGTGCGGCCTCTAGTTGGGCCTTGCACTTTTACAGCTCCTGGGACAGTACGGTATTCTTCTCTGTAAGAAGCTGCATATTACATGATCCTTAAATCAGTTGCTCTAACTGCTTCAAGTCTCGGGGGCTACTAGCATATATATATATTTAACCAAAATTTTCTTACCCGTATGTCTTTTACATACTGCTCCGTGGCTCTGGCTAAACCATTTTGAGCGGCACGGAGGTACGCATCTCCCGAATTAAAGGCATCTAAAGCCTCTTGGGAGAAACAAGCATCGCGTAGAATTGTCCGGCAACACCTGTGGTTCATGGCACTCTCCACTTCAGAATTTGCGGCAGACAGCCTGTCCGCATCCTCTGTCGGAGGAGCGTCCGGTGCGCGCCTTGTGCTCGCCTCCGCTTCCTGGCCAGACGTTGGAGCCTGGCTGGTGGAGGCGCTATTGGCAACCTCTCCGGATGTAGTCTGGCGAGGTCTCTTTGTTCTGAAGATAGCACGAACGTTAATATGCCCTGACAGAAAAACTCTAGGGAAACAAAGGGTGCACTATACCTTTGTGCCGGCATCTCAGTCCGGACTACATTCCTTTTTGCCCCACGGGGCCCTGCAGCCCCTCGTTGGCTAGCCGCCGCAGGTTCGGCCTCCTGCCTCGGAAATCTCCCCTGCAAAACACGGCTGTCATCGGAAACACCGGGCTACGTGAGGGTCGAATCTCTTTCAAGGGAATAAAGACCCCAGTTTCTGTCACCTGGGAGGCCGGGATTAACCCTGGGTAATCCGCCGTAATGGCTACCAAGGTATTGTCCTTGCTTAGCTGATGGAACACCCCGTCGATAAACTCCACCGATATGTTCGGATCCTCTTCGGAGTCCGGATTGAGGGACCGTTCTAGGTCCTCGGGCTATGGAGGGCGGCTGTTTATATCCTTTACCTCCTGTCGCAGTTCCTGCATTGAAGTCGTTAGACTACCTATCTAACCATGGGAGTATAAAACAAACGGGCAAGCGCAATTGTTCACTTACCCAACTTGGAGGATCGTACATACTGAATCCGGCCCGCGGGTTGACGCGGAGGAATTCCTCCTTTTCTCCCTTGTAAAAAGAGGATAAGATCTTTACTAAGGCGGCAGCTGAGGCCGGCCCCTTACGACCATAACGTGTGGCGTCATCCTCCCCGTTGAAATCCCACATGGGGTGGCCTCTATATTGAAGCGGCTGCACCCCCCGCATAATGCATGCGGCCATGACTCCAATCATGGTTAGTCCGGAATGAGCCAACAGTCTTATCCGGCCCATCAGGTAAAGGACGTCTCTGTCACTTTCTCTCTGAGAGCTCCGCGGACGCCAGCTCAAGCGTTTCTTCAATGGAGCACTGTTGAACTCAGGGAGACCGACCCGGGTAGGGTCCGGTAGCGAGACGTCATCTATGTAAAACCATTCCGAAGGCCAGTCCTCGGACACCTTCTTTGGGGTTCCGGATAGGTATCCGGTCCCGGCGATGCGCCATACTTCGGCTCCGCCCACTTGGTATATAGACCCCTCTTGAGAACAGGGCACCAGGCAGAATAACCTGTTCCACAGCGCAAAATGAGCCTCAACGCCTAAAAATAGCTTGCAAAGGGCGACGAAACCCGCAATATGCAATACGGAGGCGGGCGTGAGATTGTGCAGCTGGAGGCCGTAGAACTCCAGAAGCCCGTGGAGAAATGGATGAATTGGAAATCCCAGTCCCCTTATTAGATAGGGGACGAGGCACACCCGCTCTCCTTTAGAAGGATTGGGGGTGCTCTCCGCTTGTTTTCTGCCATTGTAGGTGGCGAGACCAGCTCGGACCGGGACCATGTATGCCTGAGGGAGAAATCCCTTGGCCTGAAGCGACACTAACTCGCTATGCGGGATGGTGCAACTCTCCCAGTCCCCGGGTTTGGGACCGGAGGGGCGAGGGGAGGAGTTGCGACGGCTGGTCATGTTGGAATGGACCTTTGCTGGAAGCGCTCTGATGATAACTCGCGGAGAGGAGAAGATGTGGTTTGGACCTAAATCCCCATCTCGTTAAATAGACGGCTTGTTTATACGACTAGGGGTGTGGGTGTAAAAATGCCCCGGCTTTTCGCATTCGTTTGACACGTGGAAGACGGCCATTATTGGGCGTGGAAGCCGAGGAGCACTACATTACAAAAATCGGACATTATTCCTACAGGTACACAAGATTTGGAGAAGAACCCGCCTTGCAATGCCGAACAATCTGCGCCAGACTCGTCGTCATTGAAGCCTGGTTCGGGGGCTACTGAGGGAGTCCTGGATTAGGGGGTGTTCGGGTAGTCGGACTATACCTTCAGCCGGACTCCTGGACTATGAAGATACAAGATTGAAGACTTCGTCCAGTGTCCGGATGGGACTTTCCTTGGCGTGGAAGGCAAGCTTGGCGATGCGGATATTCAAGATCTCCTACCATTGTAACCGATTCTATATAACCCTAACCCTATCCGGTGTCTATATAAACCAGTGGGTTGTAGTCCGTAGGCGATCAACTCCATATACAACAATCATACCATTGTTGGGGAACGTAGTAATTTCAAAAAAAATCCTACGCACACGCAAGATCATGGTGATGCATAGCAACGAGATGGGAGATTGTTGTCTACATACCCTCGTAGACCGAAGCGGAAGCGTTGATGCAACGTAGAGGAAGTAGTCATACGTCTTCCCGGTCCAACCGATCCAAGCACCATTACTCTGGTACCTCCGAGTTCTTGGCACACGTTCAGCTCGATGACGCTCCCCAGGCTCCGATCCAACAAAGCTTCGGGGAGGAGTTCCGTCAGCACGACGGCGTGGTGACGATCTTGATGTTCAACCGTCGCAGGGTTTCGCCTAAGCACTGCCACAATATGACCGAGGTGGAATATGGTGGAGGGGGGCATCGCACACGGCTAAGGAACAATCACGAAGATCAACTTGTGTGTCTATGGGGTGCCCCCTGCCCCCGTATATAAAGGAGTGGAGGAGGGGAGGGCCGGCCCTCTCTATGGCGCGCCCTAGGGGAGTCCTACTCCCACCGGGAGTAGGATTCCCCCTTTCCTAGTCCAACTAGGAGTCCTTCCATGTAGTAGGAGTAGGAGACAAGGAAGGGGAAGGGAGAAGGGAAGGAAGGAGGGGGCGCAGCCCCTCCCCCTAGTCCAATTCGGACTAGGCCTTGGGGGGCGCGTGGCCTGCCCTAGGCAGCCCCTCTCTCTTTCCCGTATGGCCTAATAAGGCCCAATACTTCTCCCCCGTATTCCCGTAACTCCCCGGTACTCCGAAAAATACCCGAATCACTCGGAACCTTTCCGATGTCCGAATATAGTCGTCCAATATATCGATCTTTACGTCTCAACCATTTCGAGACTCCTCGTCATGTCTCCGATCTCATCCGGGACTCCGAACTCCTTCGGTACATCAAAACTCATAAACTCATAATATAACTGTCATCGAAACCTTAAGCATGCGGACCCTACGGTTCGAGAACAATGTAGACATGACCGAGACACGTCTCCGGTCAATAACCAATAGCGGGACCTGGATGCCCATATTGGCTCCTACATATTCTACGGAGATCTTTATCGGTCAGACCGCATAACAACATACGTTGTTCCCTTTGTCATCGGTATGTTACTTGCCTGAGATTCGATCGTCGGTATCCAATACCTAGTTCAATCTCATTACTGGCAAGTCTCTTTACTCGTTCCGTAATACATCATCCCGCAACTAACTCATTAGTTGCAATGCTTGCAAGGCTTAAGTGATGTGCATTACCGAGAGGGCCCAGAGATACCTCTCCGACATTCGGAGTGACAAATCCTAATCTCGAAATACGCCAACCCAACATGTACCTTTGCAGACACCTGTAGAGCTCCTTTATAATCACCCAGTTACGTTGTGACGTTTGGTAGCACACAAAGTGTTCCTCCGGCAAACGGGAGTTGCATAATCTCATAGTCATAGGAACATGTATAAGTCATGAAGAAAGCAATAGCAACATACTAAATGATCGGGTGCTAAGCTAATGCAATGGGTCATGTCAATCAGATCATTCAACTAATGATGTGATCCCGTTAATCAAATAATAACTCTTTGTCCATGGTTAGGAAACATAACCATCTTTGATTAACGAGCTAGTCAAGTAGAGGTATATTAGTGACACTCTGTTTGTCTATGTATTCACACATGTATTATGTTTCCGGTCAATACAATTCTAGCATGAATAATAAACATTTATCATGATATAAGGAAATAAATAATAACTTTATTATTGCCTCTAGGGCATATTTCCTTCAACCATAGGCTAGCTTCTAGGGTTTAGCCTCCCTGATCTCGTGGTAGATCTACTCTTGTACTACCCATATCATCAATATTAATCAAGCAGGACGTAGGGTTTTACCTCCATCAAGAGGGCCCGAACCTGGGTAAAACATCGTGTTCCCTGCCTCCTGTTACCATCCGGCCTAGACGCACAGTTCGGGACCCCCTACCCGAGATCCGCCGGTTTTGACACCGACACTCCCCTTTAAGGGGAAGTACGTCTCTGTTAGAGCGGTGTGGAGGCACAATGCTCCCCAAGAAGCCACTAGGGCCACCGTATTCTCCTCACGCCCTCACACAATGCGAGATGCCGTGATTCCACTATTGGTGCCCTTGGAGGCGGCGACCGAACCTTTACAAACAAGGTTGGGGCTATCTCCACAACATAATTGGAGGCTCCCAACGACACCATGAAGCTTCACCACAATGGACTATGGCTCCGTGGTGACCTCAACCGTCTAGGGTGCTCAAACACCAAAGAGTAACAAGATCCGCTAGGGATTAGTGGGGGAATCAAATTTCTCTTGGTGGAAGTGTAGATCGGGGCCTTCTTAACCAATCCCGAGCAAATCAACAAGTTTGATTGGCTAGGGAGAGAGATCGGGCGAAAATGGAGCTTGGAGCAACAATGGAGCTTTTGGGGGAAGAGGAGAGTCAACTTTGGAGAAGAAGACCCCCTTTTAATGAGGGGGGAACAATCCAACCATTAACCCCCAAAATAGCCCCGCAGAGGGCGGTACTACCGCAGGGGGTAGCGGTACTACCGCTGGGACCAGCGGTACTACCGCTCCCCCTCGCGGTACTGTCGTGAAGTCTGGTAGGGCTAGCGTATGAGCAGGAGTCAGACCCAGTGTGGTACTGCCGCGGTGGTAGGGCGATACTACCGCTTCTACTGCCGCTGCTTAGTGCCGCACAATCCGACACGAGAGGCGACCCCCTTGAGTCGACGCAGTAGGAGCCCGGTACCGCAGCAGTACTACGGCTGAGGACCCACAGGCGGTACTACCGCTGGGCACCGCGGTACTACCTCTGGGACCAAATCATACTCATAAAAGGGGAATGAAACCTCCATCGAAGCGGGAAGGCTCAGAGGGTGTGAAAAGGATATGTACATGTTGGTTCGACCCTAGCCTTACCAAAGCGGACCCCCTCTTGATAGTACGGTGACTCCTACGAAACAAGTCCACCAAAACAGAAACGAAAGAGCTACACCGTCTTGATTAAAACTCCAAGGAGAACGAATCGTCTTGTGCCAAAGGATGAATCTCTGAAACTCTCAAAGCACACGATTAGTCCGCAAGCATGTTGTCATCAATCACCAAAACTACATCGAGAGAGATATGCCTTAACAATCTCCCCCCTTTTGGTGGATTAATGACAACTAGGGAATTGCACAAAGAAAGGACATGAAACTAAAGATACTTAGAACTACAAAATATAGACGAGCTCCCCCTGAATGTGTGCACCTAATTAATAGTGCCTTTGGAATGCAAGGCACACACATTAGGATCAATACTCCCCCTATATCTTATA
The DNA here is from genome assembly GCF_002162155.2 of Triticum dicoccoides. Taxonomy (NCBI): domain Eukaryota; kingdom Viridiplantae; phylum Streptophyta; class Magnoliopsida; order Poales; family Poaceae; genus Triticum; species Triticum dicoccoides. Next base: position 746,598,518 of record NC_041382.1, on the reverse strand, counting down.
GTCCAACAACCTAAGCAGGTGGGTACGTGAAAGCAGGGTATATAACAGGATAAGCGTGCAACTCACAAATTACCAAAGAACTTGATAGACATAGATAATAAGGATAAGGTAGCATATGACTCACACCATATGACTAGAACTAGGTCTCACAGGCACAAAACCAAACAAAGCAAACAATGAGAGAAAGCAACGACACAACAAACCACAAGGACACACTCGCAACTCGGCAACGACAACATAAATCCCTAAACTCTCTCCCCCTTTGGCATCGAGACACCAAAAAGGCAAAGAGCGTTGCTACGGCTCCAGGTGATAGCCAACTGAGGATCTCGAACATCATATCCCAGTGGGATCGTCTGGACCATCGTCATCAGTCGGAAACTGCTCGGTGTCTGAATCGGTCCACGAACAGTGATGCTGAATCCACTCCTCCTCATCAGTGATCTTGCCCTCAGAACCGCTGGCAACGGTCGCACCCAACTGACGCATGAGCTCCTTGTGAAGACTCCTGGCCTGCTTCTCAGCCACATGAGTCATGTACTGACCGTGAGACTCCATGCAGAAGAGTTTCTTCATCTTGCGCTTGAGCTTCTTTGCCCAAGAGGGCTCTGCTCCAGATGGCTCATAGTCATCGTCATCATCTGCATGAGCCTCGGTCTCCATGTCAGCAGCTCCAGGCAGAATGCCAGAACTCGAAGTTGTGGTGCCCCAGTTCTCCTTCTTCTTCAGACGCTTGATCTCATGAGAAACTAGATCCCCATTCTCTAGCACCACCCTAGGATACACACGCTCCCAGGCCTTCTCAATGAGCAACATGATAAATGGTCCATAGATAGGGCACTTGCGCTCAGAGATGGCGGAAACCAACTCAGACCACATGACATGAGAGATATCCGAAGAGTCTCCAGTGTTTTCTTCCTTCTCATGTTGACAAAAAATAAGCATGTCCACAAGAAAAGAGTGTACCATATCCAAGTTGCCAATGCAAGGGAAGAGGGTCTCCCTGAAGATGCGATGGAGAATATCCAGAAATGCTGGCAGCTCATACGTCTCCTTCTAAGTCACTGGGTTAATCTTCAAGGTACAGTATGGCCAGAGAGATTACTTGTGAGTGGAAGTTGCATTGCGGTGAGGACGAAAGCCAACTGGGTTAGCTAGACCTTGATCCTCAACTTCAAGAAGCTCCATGAAGGCCTTCCACTTGACAGTAAGCAGCCTGCCATTTTTCATCCAAGTCAGAGTTTTGTCCTCATCTGTCCCAAGATGGACGGTGGCATAAAACTGAGCCACCAAGTCTGCATCAAAATCCTTGTTGAATTGCATGATCCTGAGGATGTACAACTGAGAGCACATCTGAAGAGCCTCCCCAAAGTAGTCAGGATCCTTCTCCATAAAGGCAACGTCGATGGAGTGAACATCAACAAAAAGATTCTTCTTGGCTTTGATCACATCAAAGTAGATGGCATACTGAAAATGGTTCCAGAATGGGCAATTGACCAAAGCAGGTTCTTGAGTGACCTCATAGGGGTTGCACCGACGCTTCTCCCATAATTCCTTGGCAGACATCTTTGTCACATACGTGGCCCTTGGCTTGGGCTTGGACGCACTCATCTTCTTCATTTGAGGCGGAACACTTGGCGGAACACTTGATGAGGACGTTGTTGTCTCGGAGGTGCGGTAGCGCTTGGACGTTGCACGTCCGGGATTGACACGGCGGACTGGCTACTCAGGATGTTCATCACCTGGAACCAAACACACGAGCAGAAGAAACAACATGAAAGAAAGAGCATAAGCCTCCAAACAAGACAACATGGATTAAAAAGTGGTAGGAAATGATGGAATTGGGCATCCAGTGGTAGTACCGTGACCCAACCGCGGCAGTACCGCTCGAGCGATAGTACCGTGCAAGATGAGCGGTAGTACCGCTCTAGACGGGGAATGGCGGTTCCCTACTGCCGTGGACAGATCCGGCACTACCGGGGATGCCAAATTCGAAAATAAACCTACCAAACATCAATCCGAAAGGCCTAGATGCCATCTCCATCCTACTCAAGCCTCGACTTAGCCAAAAATCGAGAAAAGCAATGCCTATTGCCCCTAACAACTAGGTGTTAGATCTAGGAAAAGAGAGAACGGGAATGTGGGCAATACCGGCATCCATGGCAAGAGGACGCGGTGGGGATCGACTCCACCGGAGGAACTGGAGAGGGACGGCACGAAGACGGCGGCCGGCCGAAGCCCTCCTGCGGCGAGACATCGCTGGAGCGACGAAGAAGATGAGCGAGTGGAGCGAATGGGTATGGGGGAGAAAAGCAACTCCCCTGGCTCCAACATAACCCCCCATCGCCCGCCCCGTAGCGGTAGTACCGCTTAGCCGCAAAAAGACTGGCCAAAACGGCTTAGCTCAAGAAAAGAAGCCGACTAGAAAACGAGAGCAAACACACACGCAAAACCAACACAAAGAGGACGAGAAACACACACCTCTCCAAGAGAGGGCGGTGGCTGAGGCGACCTATGTTTGAATCCGGAGGTATGGTGCCGCGAAGATTTTAACCTTGGGCCCATGACCAAAACTCATCTTTGAAGCATAAGAACCATCAAAAATGGCTAAAGTGAAAGAGTTTGATTAGTTTATGCATAATGGGGGGAGGGGAAGGTTCATTGAGAGAACAACACTCCCCTTATGTCCATGCCTTCATCTAAACTAGACATCAAGTTGGGTATGGTGGGGTGTGAAAGGTTCAAGCAACATTGCTCGAATCAATGATATTTAGCTCATGCCTTAACTCGCGAAATCTTGCTTCATCCAAGGGCTTCGTGAAGATATCTGCAAGGTTATCATGAGTGTTGACATAGTTGAGCTCGATCTCCCCTCGCCTAATGTGATCCCGGATGAAGTGATATCGAATCTCAATATGCTTCGTCTTGAAGTGTTGGACCGGGTTGAGAGAAATCTTGATGGCACTTTCATTGTCACACCAAAGAGGCACTTTGTCACAAATTACACCATAATCCTTTAAAGTTTGCCTCATTCAAAGAAGTTGTGCACAACAACTATCGGCCGCCACATAATCCGCTTCGGTGGACGAGAGATACACGCAACTTTGTTTCTTGGAAGACCAACTCACCAAAGAGCAACCAAGAAATTGGCACCCTCCGGAAGTGGACTTCCTATCCACTTTGTCTCCCGCCCAATCGGAGTCCGAATATCCTACAAGCTTGAAGTTTGCTCCTCTTGGGTACCATAAGCCAAAGTTTGGGGTATGAGCCAAATATCGAAAGATTCGCTTGACCGCCACAAAGTGGCTTTCCTTAGGTGCGGCTTGAAACCATGCACAAATTCCCACACTCAACATGATATCCGGTCTAGATGCACAAAGGTAAAGCAAGGATCCAATCATGGAACGATATACCTTTTGATCCAACGCTTTACTATTGGGATCAATGTCAAGTTGGCACTTGGTGGGCATGTGAGTGGAAGCCGGCTTGACATCACTTAGCTTGAATCTCTTGAGCATGTCTTGAGTGTATTTGGCTTGGTTGATGAATGTTCCTTCTCTTCTTTGTTTGACTTCGAAGCCAAGGAAGAACTTCAACTCCCCCATCGAAGACATCTTGAACTTAAAGGTCATGAGAGCGGCAAATTCCTCATTGAAAGCTTTGTTAGGGGAACCAAAGATAATATCATCAACATATAGTTGGCACACAAACAACTCCCCTTTGACCTTCTTAGTAAAAAGAGTGGAGTCGATTAGCCCAACTTCAAATCCACGGTCTTGTAACAACTCGGTAAGGTGGTCATACCACGCATGTGGGGCTTGTTTAAGGCCATAGAGTGACTTATCGAGTTGATACACATGATCGGGAAAGTAGGGATCCTCGAACCCGGGGGGTTGCTTGACGTATACCAACTCATTAATAGGACCATTAAGAAAAGCACTTTTCACATCCATTTGTTGCAATTTAAAGTTGTGATGAGAAGCATAAGCAATCAACAAACGAATGGATTCCAAGCGAGCAACGGGAGCAAAGGTTTCACCGTAGTCGATACCCTCGACTTGGGAGTAGCCTTGTGCCACCAATCTTGCCTTGTTGCGAATGATGGTCCCATGAGCATCTTGCTTGTTCTTAAATATCCACTTGGTTCCAATGACATTGTGGTTCCCCGTTGGCCTTGGCACCAATCTCCACACCTTGTTGTACTCAAAGTTGTTGAGTTCTTCATGCATGGCATTAAGCCAATCCGGATCTTCGAGCGCCTCATATACCTTTTGGGGTTCAACACAAGAGACAAACGTGTGATGTTCACAATAGTTTGCCAATTGTCTACAAGTGCTTACCCCCTTTTGAATGCTTCCAAGCACATTCTTCATGAGATGACCCTTGGTGGAGAGCTTGGAAGCAATCTTGGCGGCACGACGCTCCAATTCCTCCTCGGGGGTGAGTCGAGGAGCGGTCACTTGATCATCTTGAGCGTCGTCTTGAGCTTGTTCTTGATCTTGAGGAACCTCTTGATCTTGAACTTGCTCGGAGGAGAGAACTTGACCTTGGGCATCACTTGATGTTTCAACACCATCTTGAGATTGACCTTGCCCTTGGTCTTGTTCTTGAGGTTCAGGGCCTTCACTTTGTTCTTCATAAGCGTGTGGGCCTTGGGTTGGTGATGGCTCCACTTGAGTGGAGCATTGTCCTTCTGCTTCGGCCACAAGGGGTTCCTCAATGGGTAGGATAAAACCAACACCCATGAGGAGGAATTTCATCACCTACATCACAAGTGCCACTTTGCTCCACTTGGGAGCCGTTATTCTCATCAAACTCCACGTTACACGTCTCCTCAATAAGCCCCGTGGACTTATTTAGGACACGGTAAGCATGAGAGTTTGTAGCATAACCAACAAATATGCCCTCATAAGCTCTAGCCTCAAATTTAGACAAACGAACACCTTTCTTCAGAATGAAACACTTACACCCGAACACCCGGAAGTACTTGAGATTGGGCTTGTTACCGGTGAGTATCTCATATGGAGTATTGTTCAAGCCTTTGCGGAGATAGATCCGATTTGATGCATGACACGTGGTGTTGATGGCTTCGGCCCAAAAGTTGTATGGAGACTTGAACTCCGCCATCATGGTCCTTGCCGCATCCATCAACGTCCGGTTCTTCCTCTCTGCTACACCATTTTATTGAGGGGTGTATGGTGCGGAATATTGATGGTTGATCCCCTCATCACTAAGAAACTCATCCAAGGTGTAGTTCTTGAACTCAGTGCCATTTTCACTTCTTATAGTCAAGATCTTTGCATTGTGTTGACGTTGGGCTTCATTTGCAAAGTCAATGACGCTTTGTTGGGTCTCGCTCTTCCTCTTGAAGAAATATACCAAAGTGTATCTTGAATAATCATCCACAATCACCAAGCAATACTTTCTACCCCCAAGACTATCAAAGGATGGAGGCCCAAAGAGATCCATATGAAGGAGCTCCAAAGGCCTCCTCGAGTAGATGATAGTCGTGGGAGGGTGAGCCTTCTCTTGTAGCTTTCCTTCGATGCAAGCACGATCTTTAGAAAAACTAACATTTGTTAGTCCAGGGACATGGTCCCCTTTGAGAAGACTTTGCAAAGATCTCATATTGACATGGGCTAGACGGCGATGCCAAAGCCATCCCATGTCAACTTTAGCCATTAGGCATGGCGCGGCCTTAGTGGGTCGCTCCAAAAAGTTAATCACATAGAGACCATTCTCGACATGCCCAACAAAGGCTACTTTAAGAGTCTTGATCCACAAGAGGTCCACGGTATCAATATCAAAGAAAGAAGCAAAGCCCATGAGTGCAAGTTGACGAACGGAAAGTAAATTGTATGCAAGGGACTCAACAAGCATGACCTTCTCGATCGTGAGATCATGAGAAATGACAACCTTTCCAAGCCCCAATACCTTGGAGGAAGAGGCATCACCCCACTCGACATTGGTGGGCATAGATGGAATCTTGTGAATATCCACCACCAAGTCCTTGCTTCCGGTCATATGATTAGTGGCTCCACTATCGAGCAACCATGATCCCCCACCGGAAGCAAACACCTACAAGAGATCAATGCTTGGTTTTAGGTACCCATTTAGTAATGAGTCCTTTGATGTTAGTAACGAGGGTCTTATGAACCTTTGATGTTAGTACTCATAAGGAGAGCCAACAAATTTGGCATAAAGATGTCCATCACTAGCACGACACAACACATAAGAAGGGTTAAAGTCGCCGGCTTGGTTGGGAAGGGAAGTGTTGCCCTTCTTGGTATCACCACCCTTCCCGGTGTTCTTCTTCTTATCCTTAGTAGCACCCTCTCCCTCCTTCACAAAGGTTTGCTTGAGAGGGGGAGGTCGTTTGGCCTTGTCATTCTTCTTCTTGTTCTTGGACTTGGGTGTGTACCCAATCCCTTCCTTGGCCACAACTCCCTTTTGATTGCTCAAAAGGTCGTTGAGATTTTTCTCGCCTTGTATGCAAGAAACAAGGCCTTTCTCAAGTAACTCCTTCAACTTAGAATTCTCCTCAACAAGATGCACATGCTCACAACATGGTTTAGTAGCATTTGCATTATCAATTAACACCATATGAGGAAATATGGCTTTCTCCTTGGTTAGCTTTACTTGAAGTTGATCATGAGACTCTTTGAGGCTAGTATGATTAACCTTCAAGACCTTGTGAGCCTTGTCAAGTAGGTCAAACTCCTCTTTGAGTCTAGCAAGAACAACCCCAAGCTTGGCCTTCTCGGAGTTTAGCACACGAGAAACAACAATAGCATGATCAAGATCTTTCTTTAACTTAGCGTGATCATCGTTGTGTGACTCCTCAAGAGACAAATGAAGACCACGCTCTTTCTCAAGAGCATTGGAAAGATCCGAAATCTCATCGGCATAGTTACGACTATGCCCCTCCATCTTAGAGATGGTATCTTCGTGAGCTTCGATCATGTCATTGGCTTCACCAAGTTGTTCCAAGAGAGCAATGAAGTGCTTCTTCGATTTACCCTTGAGTTTGCCCAGAAAGGACTCAAACTCATTCTCCTCCACATTAGGTCCATCATGTTCATCAATGCAATCCGTCAAAGAAGGATTATTAATGATGGTAGTTTTGATGTTGGGGGTTACCTTGTTGGTGGCTTTACCCATGAGGCACTTGGCAGTGATTCTCTCATTGGGTGAGTCGAAGAGTGACACTCGTCGAGTTGTCGCAATGGCAATGGAGGCCATGGCAACCAACTCATCCTCATCATCATCATCCTCCTCATTGTACTCTTCTTGTACCACCAACGCTTTGGGAGGAGTCTTCTTGGTGAAGTTGCTCTTGTTTGGGAAAGACCTGGCTTTTTCATTTCGGATGAGCTTGCCACCATTGTCTTCCCTCTTCTCATACGGGCAATCCACAACAAAATGGCTCACATTGCCACAATTATAGCAATTCCTCACACGTTGCTTGCCCTTCGTGCCACTTGAGTTGTTCTTGTTGAAGTTGGGCCTTGAGTTTTTCTTGCTCCAAAATTGCCTTGAAGCAAGAGCCATGCGTTCATGATAGGCATACTTTGTATCTTCGGGGTTTCTCGCCTATTCTTATTCTTCATCCTCTTCTTCCATACTAACCTTGGCCTTTAATGCAAGGTTGGGCTTCTTTGCTCTTTGAGAACGTAGCACCGCATTGTCGGCGGTCTTGTCCAAGATGCTCATGGCCACAAACTCATCCAACACTTCACTTGAGGACAAAGTGTGGAAGTCCGGACTTTGACGAATGACGGAGGACATGGCCTTGTGGTAAGGCATCATTGCCTTGAGGAATTTGCGCTTGATCCAATTGTCATCCGTGTCCTTGCTCTCATGATCTCGGAGTGAGGCCGCGAGTTTGGTTACTCTTTGATAAAGCTCACGAGGTTCTTCATCTTCTTTCATTGCAAACTCATCGGCTTCATCTTGCACTACTTCATAGTTGGAGCGTTGAATGCTTGCGCTTCCCCGGTAGAGGGAGACAACACAAAGCCATGCATCTTTGGCCAAGGCGAAGGGCCGAAGATGAGGAAGATCTTCGGGTGGAATTGCATCTTGGATGATGAAGAGAGCATTCCATTGAATTGATTATCTGCGGCTTCTCTAGGGGTGAAGTTGCTTGGGTCATGCAGATAGAAACCTTCTTCAATGATTATTCAAATATTAGTATTCACATGATTTAAATGACGCTTAAAGCGATAAACCCAAGAATCAAAGTCCTCATTTTTCACAATCTTAGGGGGAGGACCAGCATGATTCAAATGAGTAGAGGGAATCGGTCCACCATAAACAAGTGGAGGTTCCACATGGGCAAAGATGCCGATGCCATTCTTACCACTAGAAGAAGGAGCTTTTTCACTAGTAGCACCCCCTTGTCGGAGTTAGCATCTGTCACCTTTCTAGTGGGATCACCCACTTTCAACGGTGCGGTGGATAGTTTAAGCCCTTCAATGAATTTATTAAACATGCTTTCAACCTCGGTCGTCATGGAGGTTTTCAATGTGTCCAAGGCCACATTGAATTCCTCACGAGAGAGCGAGGTTCTCCCGTCGCCCGTAGACGAGACCGGATTCGCACCGGAGTGCTCCTCCACACCGTCTACAACGTCAACCATACTCTTCGGATGGCAAAGTCCTTAAAAAGAGACGAGGCTCTGATACCAATTGAAAGGATCGATATAGTTCACTAGAGGGGGGTGAATAGGCAACTAACAATTTTTAGCCTTTGCTTTATCAATTTAAAGTTTGCATAAAGGTAGGTTGTCTAGATATGCAACTAGGTGAGCAACGTATATGATGCAACAACAACAAGCACACAAGCAAGCAAGAGATGCAACGCAATATAAGCTTCCACAAGTAAAGGTACGAAATAACCAAGAGTGGAGCTGGTGAAGACGAGGATGTGTTACCGAAGTTCCTTCCCTTTGAGGGGAAGTACGTCTCCGTTGGAGTGGTGTGGAGGCACAATGCTCCCCAACAAGCCACTAGGGCCACCGTATTCTCCTCACGCCCTCACACAATGCGAGATGCCGTGATTCCACTATTGGTGCCTGTCGGTGTCAAAACCAGCGGATCTCGGGTAGGGGGTCCCGAACTGTGCGTCTAGGCCGGATGGTAACAGGAGGCAAGGGACACGAAGTTTTACCCATGTTCGGGCCCTCTCAATGGAGGTAAAACCCTACGTCCTGCTTGATTAATATTGATGATATGGGTAGTACAAGAGTAGATCTAGCATGAGATCAGAGAGGCTAAACCCTAGAAGCTAGCCTATGGTATGATTGTTGATGTGTATGTTGTCCTACGGACTAAAACCCTCCGGTTTATATAGACACCAGATAGGGTTAGGGTTACATAGAGTCGGTTACAATGGTAGGAGATCTTCATATCCGTATCGCCAAGCTTGCCTTCCATGCCAAGGAAAGTCCCTTCCAGACGCGGGACAGAGTCTTCAATCTTGTATCTTCATAGTCCGAGAGTCCGGCTGAAGGTATAGTTCGGCTATCCAAACACCCCCTAATCCAGGACTCCCTCAGTAGCCCCTGAACCAGGCTTCGATGACGACGAGTCCGGCATGCAGATTGTCTTCGGCATTGCATGGCGGCTTCCTCCTCCAAGTACTTTATAGAAGATTTTAAATACAAAGATAGTGTCCGGCTCTGCAAAATAAGTTTTCCACATATTGCCATAGAGAGAATAATATTTACACAAATCTAATCTGTGACGTATTCCATAGTGCGACACACCACGGCCAAGCTTTTATCCGAGTCGTTTCATTATCCCACCTCAGAGCGTCATGCAAGGCGGTTTCCTTGGCACGTCTTGTCAAAGCAGAGATTGTGTCCCCTTATTCCAGGATTCTCATCAATATGGGCGTGGGTAACCCAACCGCGCCTTTGATTACGGCGCTTGGAGATAAGCGAGTTTTACCAGGCTGGTGGGGACATGTAGTTGCGTCCACCCATATAAGGGGATAAGGATCCACCTTTTCACCCACGCCTTCTTCCTCCTTTTCCTATCCATTCTTGCACACTCGAGCTCCAGCGCCCAAGTCCGCACTACCACCTCAACCTTCTCCAGTCATGTCCGGAGTGGGAGGCAAGTGGATGGTCTCCTCTGTCACGGAGGGACACATCAAAAAGCTGAGGAAGGCCGGATATCTGGCTAGCGACATCGCGCACCGGCTTCCCAAAAAGGGGCAGCTCATCCCCACTCCTAGGCCCCATGAGAGGGTGGTATTCCTGCCCCATTTCTTCCACGGGCTGGGCTTCCCTCTGCATCCATTTGTCCGGGGGCTCATGTTCTACTACGGCCTGGATTTCCACGATCTGGCCCCGAACTTCATCCTCAACATCTCGGCATTTATCGTCGTGTGCGAGGCGTTCCTCCGCATCCGCCCCCATTTCGGCCTATGGCTTAAGACTTTCAACGTCAAGCCAAAGGTGGTGCGCGGCAGCCAGGCGGAGTGCGGCGGTGCCATGGTTGGCAAGATGGCCAACGTCCTGTGGCTCGAGGGCTCCTTTGTGGAGACCCTGAAGGGGTGGCAATCATGGTGGTTTTACGTCACCGAGCCGCGCGACGCCGAATGGGTCGCACCCCCTGAGTTTTGATCCGTCCCCCCTACGCGGCTCACCTCCTGGAAGGAGACAAGCCTGTCTTGGGGTAAAAAAGGAGAGCTGACCGAACTCCAAACATGCATCCAAACCCTGGTGGACAAGAAGCTCAAGCTTGTCAACGTAGTCCAGGTTATGCTCATCCTCCTGATCCTCCCGTGTCAACGACGGGCCTTCAACCTGTGGGAGTTCGACCCAGCGCAGCATCAAACTCTAAACAGGCTCTTCGACACAACGTATGAAGATGCCTGGAGGATGATTTTCAAAGGCGCCGAGGCTCCCGCATCCGCTACCAAGGATCGCGGATTCAGTACTCAGCATCATGCTCATGCGGTAAGCTGTTTTTGTCCTTTTACAGGGTATCAGATTTTCATAGTTTGACTCTATGCGGGATCTAAGTTCCCTTATCTGTGATAGGATTGGGAGGTGACGTCCGGACAGATCAACTGTCCGGCTCCTTTGCCCGAAGGCCCAGCGGACGCTCGCTTGGCGAAGCTGCTGGTTTCGGCGCCCTATGTGGTGCCGGAGAAGAAGGCCACAAAAAGGGCCACGGGGACTCGAAAGAGTGCCCGGCGCCAGGAGGTGTCGGATTCGTCATCTGACGGTCCCGAAGCGCCTTCCTCTCATGAAGACGAGGAGGAAGAAGAAGAGACCTCTCCCCCTCCAGTGGGAGGAGAGAAGAAAAGGAAGGCCGCCCTCTCTGAGGAGGCCGGAGGGTCCAAGAAGGGGAAAACCCTTCCTCCGGACTACTCCAACGACACCGACGATGGCGAAGAGGAGTGGCAGCCCAGGGCCAAGCCCCTGGGAAAATCATAAGTATCTAGATACCGGAGTAATTCATAGTATTCGTTTATTGCACAACTTTCCCTTATGTCGAATATGCTTATGCATCCCACCCAAAGACCGGCTCGACGCGTCGTCGAGCGGCTCACTGGACTCGTCGGATGTGAACTCGCTTCCGACGGCTTCCTCCCCCCCGCCCTATGGACGACACCGAGGTGTTGTCCCAACAGGTTCTAAGTAGGGAGGAGGTGGTCCCGGAGGCGCCGCAAGGCAACCTCCCGGACTCCAGGAGTAAAGGGGATGAGACCCCCCCAGGGCTCCAAGTCCGGCTCTAGGCCGGACACCGCTCCGGAACCTTCAAGGGTTCCGGAGTCCGGCGGGGGACCTCCTTCCAAGAGGAGCAAGTCCACCGTGCCGGGGACCCCCGTCCACCCGGAGGCGCCGGACAATATGTTGGAGGCGCTCCAAGGCGCCTCCATCGACAAGGAGCACCGCGCTATTATGAGTGCGGTGGTCCAGAAGGTTCAGTCCGCCAAGAGCGGACTGACTGAAGCTTGTACTAGCCTTTTGACAGGCTTTGAGGTAAGTAAATAATGTGTAAATGATATTACCGCATAGACAGTAGCCCCCGATGCTCTGTTGGGCGTTCGGGAAGAAAAGCCGAATAGAGGATCAAAAAATTCGCAGGAGTCTAACAAAAGGAGTCAATATATGTGTGCAGGCTTCTCTGCTGGCGTCCGTCGTACTCACTGTAGAAGTGGACACGCTGAAGCAGAGCCTCGAGAAGTCCGAGCAAGAGCTCGGGCGTGCCAAGAAGCAGCTCGAGGAGAAGGAAGGTAAGAAATACCTTGGTTGAATATGTATATAAAAATGGGTGCAATTGCAAGAAATGACAGGATTAACATGGCTATTGTAGGGGCCACATCAGAGGTGGCGACCCTTAAGCAAGTGCTGCTCGAGGCCGACAAGAGTGCGGCCGCAGAGCGCACCGAGCTGGAGAGGTATGAGGCCGAGGTTGGCAAGGTGCGGCAAGAGCTCCAGGTTCTCATGAAGAAACATGAGAGTTTGGAGCTTCACTTGAAGATGCGAGCATCCGAGCTCACGACGGCTATTGAAAATGCCAAGTCTGCCAAGGCCGAATCCCAGAAGACCCTCCAGGAGTTGGATGAGGTGAAGAAAATAGTGGCGGGTAAGGCATTATTTATGCAAAGTAAACACATAAACGTGAGTTACTTGATACTTACCCGAATCCGGAGCTCTCCAGGGGCATTTGCAGACCTTCCCCGGAGTGTATCCGATGCTGCCACATTCTATCGAGCCGAGGAGGGCAGCTCGACAGAGAAGGTGTTCTGGTCTCAGTATGCTGAGGCCGGACATCCCGTGCCCCTGAGCGACCAGCTGAAGCAACTGGTCGAGCTCCACAAGGCGGCCGAACAGGCCATGAAGGACCTCCTAGTTCGGCTGTGGCCTGGAGAGGCTCTACCTGGGAGCTATTTCGGGCTGGTGTGGCGGCTGGTGGAGGCCTGTCCAAGGCTCGAAGTCATCAAGCGCTCCGTCTGTATTAAAGGTGCCCGTAGGGCCTTTGCCCGTGCTAAGGTGCACTGGGGCAGGCTGGATGCGGAGAAGCTTGTGAAGGACGGGCCACCAGCGGGGAAAGAGCATCGCAAGCCCGAAAATTACTATAAGGATGTTCTGAAGGGTGCCCGCCTTATGGCGGATGAATGTACTAGGGATGTAATTTTTGAGTAAAACTCGCTTGTTTTTGTCCTGTGCACTGAAAACTTGTTCATATGCGCTGAGCAATGATGCTTGAATTTAAAATATTCCTTCTATGCGGCTGTTTATCAATACTGAGAGATGGCGAGTCGTCGGCTTCTGCCCCCTTGCCACTAGTGCTGGGGTGTTCGGGGATAAATCTAGGCGCTCTTTTTCCCATGTTTGGGTCCTTCGAGGGAGGCGCTCAGCCCGACGAACGAGGCAATCGGACTATAATGCGTGAACACTCTCACTTAGCCATAGAATTCTATAATTTTAAATTTTGGCGAAGCCCCTAGTATTCGGAAGACCGAGTTCGGGGCGCTATCCACGCCTTGGCCGGACAGAGCCGACTCGTCGCCCTAAGCGGCATAAGTCTTTAGGGACTCGAAAAAACCTCTTGAACAGCGACCAGCTCTCGCTTCATCATGACAGTCAGTTTTAGCTTTCTCCACTGAGGTGCTCGGCCCATCTCAACTGGGGCACAATCGCAGTGGTTCTCCTAGTGCTACCTTAGCCGATATAGCGGAACATAAGGCACCAAAACATAGGAGCCGGGCAAACCCAACTATTGACCCAAGACATGATTCGGAGCCGATGCATATAATGCTATAAGTTCAGGGTGCCGCACTTGTGAAAGTGTTCGGACTTCTCACACCATATTGAGGGGTGCTAAAAGCCCCTGGCGTATTTTGGCCGTACCAAGTTGTACGGGTGCAACATGTCGTTAAGGAACATTTATTTATAAAAAGATAGTGCAAAAATAGACAAAAGCTATGCATTGTTTATTAGAAATAGCTGCGATCAAAGCAGAACGATACAAGTAATGCGATAAACGAAAAGTTGGACTATTTAACATGTCTTCTCCAGGGGCAAGCTGCGGAATAGTATGCGAAACAGGTATACTGCTCGTGATAGAGACCACCTGGGATTTCCATAATGCGGCATTGGTTGTCTGCTTCCCAGGTTCTTGCATCGTTTGTGCGGCAATTGAACTGCCGAACAGGCCTACCGAAGAGTAGAGTCCTGGGAGTAAGAGAAAAGTGAAAAATCAGCAGCCCCTGGTGCGGTTTAAGCCGTGTTTTGGGCGTGCCGTGATGGTGCCCCTCCCCCTATGCCCATGGTATTTCTAGAGCGTAATTATGTACGCGAAGTATTGGCATCACCTTTTTGCTAGGGTTGGGGTTGGGGCCTCATTGCTACGCCTGCTCGGAACGTGCCAAGCGATCTTGTTTTAGGTTACTCTGGGCGCGCTTGACGGTGTTCGGACGTTTAATGGTCGGACTGGAGAACTGCCTGGAGAGGCTGCTTTGTACTTCCGCTGCAAGGGCCGCCATGTGCTCCTCCATTCAGAGGGAGCGTTCGGTGTATCCATTGACAGTAATTACTCCACGAGGGCCTAGCATCTTGAGCTTAAGGTATGCGTAGTGTGGTACCGCATTGAATTTGGCGAATGCGGTTCGTTCGAGTAGTGCATGATAGCCACTGCAGAATGGGACTATGTCGAAGACCAATTCCTCGCTTCGGAAATTATCTGGGGATCCGAAGACCACTTCAAGTGTGACTGAGCCTTTACAGTTGGCCTCTACACCTGGTATTACGCCTTTAAAGGTCGTTTTGGTGGGCTTAATCCTTGAGGGATCGATGCCCATTTTTTGCACTGTATCCTGGTAAAGCAGGTTCAGGCTGCCGCCGCCGTCCATGAGGACTCTAGTGAGATGAAATCCGTTAATAATTGGGTCTAGAACCAATGCAGAAAATCCGCCATGACGGATGCTAGTGGGATGGTCTCTTCGATAAAAGGTGATCGGGCAGGAGGACCATGGGTTGAACTTTGGGGCGACTGGCTCTACCGCGTATACGTCCCTTAACGCGCGCTTCCGCTCCCTTTTTAGGACGTGGGTGGCGTATATCATGTTCACCGTCCGCACTTGTGGGGGGAAACCCTTCTGTCCATTGTCGTTCGGCGGCCGGGGCTCCTTGTCGTCGTCGCTATGCAGCCCCTTGTCTTCATTGTCGGCGCTTAACTTGCCTGCCTGCTTGAACACCCAACAATCCCTGTTGGTGTGATTGGCCGGCTTTTCAGGGGTGCCATGTATTTGGCACAAGCGGTCGAGTATTCGATCCAAGCTGGACGGGCCCCTAGGATTCCTTTTGAATGCCTTTTTCCGCTGACTGGATTTAGAGCCTCTGAATCCGGCATTAACTGTCGTATTCTCAGCATTGTCGTCGTTAATGCGGCGCTTCTGCTTGTTGCGACGCGACCTACCACTAATGTCCCTGGTGTCCGAACTACCAGGGTTCTTGGTCATATTGTTGCTACGAGAAAGCCAGCTGTCTTCTCCCACGCAAAAGAGGGTCATGAGTGTCGTGAGTGCTGCCATAGATTTCGGCTTTTCCTGTCCAAGGTGCTGGGCCAGCCACTCGTCACGGATATTGTGCTTGAAGGCTGCTAGGGCCTCAGCGTCCGGACAGTCGACTATTTGATTTTTCTTTGTTAGGAACCGTGTCCAGAATTGCCTGGCCGATTCCTCTGGCTGCTGAATTACGTGACTTAGGTCATCGGCGTCTGGGGGTCGCACATAAGTGGCCTGGAAATTGTCGAGGAATGCGGCTTCCAGGTCCTCCCAACAACTGATTGATCATGTTGGCAAGATGTTGAGCCAATCCCGAGCTGGTCCTTTCAGCTTGAGTGGGAGGTATTTGATGGCGTGAAAATCATCGCCGCGGGCCATGTGGATATGAAGGAGATAATCCTCAATCCATACTGCAGGGTCTGTTGTGCCATCATATGATTCGATGTTTACGAGTTTGAAACCCTCGGGGATTTGATGATCCATTATTTCGTCTATAAAGCATAGTGGGTGTGCGGCACCTCTGTACTGGGCGATATCATGACGTAGCTCCAATGAGTTTTGTCTACTATGATCGGCCCTGCCGAATTTGTGGCCGGCGTGACGGTTACCGTCTCGAGCCGTGGGGTGCCCACGCGATCCGTAGATCGATCGTGTTTGCCTTGCCTTGTCCTCCAACATGTCTCATAAGTCCGGCGCATATTCCCGTGCCTTGGTACGGGGTGCGGCTTGAGTGGAGGGCCAGGAGGCCTCTCTGTCGCGGCCATGAGGTGGCCGTTCGACCGCATCAAGTGCTTCCTCCTCTAATTGGGGTAGCAACCTGCGCCTTGGGTAACTCTTGGAGGGGCGTTCGAGTTTATGCTCTTCAGCCACAAGGACTTCGGTCCATCTGTCAACCAGCAAATCTTGATCAGCTCGGAGTTGTTGCTGTTTTTTCTTGAGGCTTCTTGTCGTGGCCATAAGCCTGCGTTGGAAACGCTTTTGCTCAACGGGATCCTCTAGCACGATGAATTCGTCGTCATCGAGGCTTGCCTCGTCTTCGGAGGGAGGCATATAATTATCGTCCTCGACCTCTCTGTCCGCTGCTCTCTCATGAGGGCTGGTTCCTCGATCCTCATGTGCTAAACCTTGCTGGAGGGGGTTTTCTTCGGCACTCTCCGGAGTATTATTATCTCCCGTGCTGGAATCACCGTTTTTGTGTTGGCGGGATTTTGAGCGGCGCCGCTGACGCCAGCGCTTGGGCTGTTTCTTGGAGGGGTCATCCTCCGCTGTTCCATCGCCCTCTCCCTCTTTTGGGGTGTCCACCATGTATATGTCATATGACGAGGTGGCTTTCCAGGGCCTGGTAGGCGCTGGTTCTTCATCATCTCCTTCATCGGCGTCCATATCGTCGATGTCTTCGGAGTCGAAGTCGAGCATGTCGGTTAAGTCATCGACGGTGGCTACAAACGGGTGGTGGGTGGGTTTTGAATTTCTTCATCGTCCGTACCCCAACCTTGCTGACCGTAGTCCGGCCAGGGCTCTCCTGATAAAGAGAGAGACTTCAGTGATTTCAGGATATCGCCAAAAGGCGAGTGCTGAAAGACGTCCGCGGCCGTGAACTCCATGATCGGCGCCCAATCGGATTCGATCGGCAGGGGCGCGGAGGGTTCGGAGTCCGGAGAAGAATCCGGCTCCATGGAGTCACGAGTCTCACAGAGTACGGGGCTGGTGTTCGGCTCAACCGCCGTTGGGATCACAGCCCCCGAGGTGGCGTCCAACCGCCCATCCTCGATCAGCGTGGTTGGCTCTAAACTAAGGGTCGGAGCCGATGCGGGTGCGGCCTCGAGGGCACTGTTCGGCGGCAGAGCTAGATCATGCTCGTCGTGACAGTGCGGCGCGCTCGGTGGTGGTTCGAGTCCGTCGAAGATCAAGTCCCCGCGGATGTCAGCCGTGTAGTTTAAATTTCTGAATCTGACCTGACGGCCAGGGGCGTAGCATTCGATCTGCTCTAGATGGCCAAGTGAATTGGCCCGCAGTGTGAAGCCACCAAAGACGAAGATCTATCCGGGGAGGAAGGTCTCACCCTGGACTGCATCGCCATTGATGATCGTAGGAGCCATCGGGCCTGACGGCGACGGCACAGAGGAACTCTCAATGAAAGCACCAATGTCGGTGTCAAAACCGGCGGATCTCGGGTAGGGGGTCCCGAACTGTGCGTCTAGGCCGGATGGTGACAGGAGGCAAGGGACACGAAGTTTTACCCAGGTTTGGGCCCTCTCGATGGAGGTAAAACCCTACGTCCTGCTTGATTAATATTGATGATATGGGTAGTACAAGAGTAGATCTACCACGAGATCAGAGAGGCTAAACCCTAGAAGCTAGCCTATGGTATGATTGTTGATGTGTATGTTGTCCTACGGACTAAAACCCTCCGGTTTATATAGACACCGGACAGGGTTAGGGTTACATAGAGTCGGTTACAATGGTAGGAGATGTTCATATCCGTATCACCAAGCTTGCCTTCCACGCCAAGGAAAGTCCCTTCCGGATGCGGGACGGAGTCTTCAATCTTGTATCTTCATATTCCGGGAGTCCGACTGAAGGTATAGTTCGGCTATCCGAACACCCCCTAATCCAGGACTCCCCCAGTGCCCTTGGAGGCGGCGACCGAACCTTTACAAACAAGGTTGGGGCTATCTCCACAACATAATTGGAGGCTCCCAAACGACACCACGAAGCTTCACCACAATGGACTATGGCTCCATGGTGACCTCAACCGTCTAGGGTGCTCAAACACCCAAGAGTAACAAGATCCGCTAGGGATTAGTGGGGGAATCAAATTTCTCTTGGTGGAAGTGTAGATCGGGGCCTTCTCAACCAATCCCGAGCAAATCAACAAGTTTGATTGGCTAGGGAGAGAGATCGGGTGAAAATGGAGCTTGGAGCAACAATGGAGCTTTGGGGGGAAGAGGTGAGTCAACTTTGGAGAAGAAGACCCCCTTTTAAAGAGGGGGGAACAATCCAACCGTTACCCCCCAAAACAGCCCCGCAGAGGGCGGTACTACCGCAGTGGGCAACGGTACTACCGCTCCCCCTCGCGGTACTGCCGTGCAGTCTGGGAGGGCTAGCATATGAGCAGGAGTCAGACCCAGTACGGTACTGCCACGGTAGTAGGGCAATACTACCGCTCTCAAGCGGTACTACCGCTTCTACTACCACTGCTTAGTGCCGCACAATCTGACACAAGAGGCGACGCCCTCGAGTTGACGCGGTAGGAGCCCGGTACCGCAGCGATACTACGGCTGAGGACCCACGGGACGTATACCGCTGGGCACCGCGGTACTACCGCTGGGACCAAATCATACTCATAAAAAGGGGAATGAAACCTCCATCAAAGCGGGAAGGCTCAGACAGTGTGAAAAAGGATGTGTATGTGATGATTCCACCCTAGCCTTACCAAAGCGGACTCCCTCTTGATAGTACGGTGACTCCTACGAAACAAGTCCACCAAAACAGAAACGAAAGAGCTACACCGTCTTGATTAAAACTCCGAGGGGAACGAATCATCTCGTGCCAAAGGATGAATCTCTGAAACGCTCAAAGCACACGATTAGTCCGCAAACATGTTGTCACAATCACCAAAACTACATCGAGAGAGATATGCCTTAACAAGTAGTCATAGCAAAACTAGCATCCCCAAGCTTGAGGTTGCATATCATTAACACAATTGACATTAAGAGAACTTATGATAACATTATTGCAATCATGGTTTTCATCGAAGGAACTATCAAGTATGGGTGCAATAGTTGTTGGGGAATGCACTAATTTCAAAATTTTCCTACGCACATGCAAGATCATGGTGATGCATAGCAACAAGAGGGGAGAGTGTTTTCTACGTACCCTTAGTACCGAACGTACGACACCTCTGCGTTCAGCACACATTCATCTCGGTGACGTCCCGCGAGCTCACGATCCAGTAGAGCTTCCGGGAAGAGCTTCGTCAGTATGACGGCATGGTGACAGTGATGATGATGCTACTGACGTAGGGTTTCGCCTAAGCACCGCTACGATATGACCGAGGTGGATTATGGTGGAGGGGGTGAGGGAGTCCTGGACTAAGGGGTCCTCGGGCGTCCGACCTGTTATCCATGGGCCGGACTGATGGGCTGTGAAGACATGAAGGCCGAAGATTATACCTGAGTCCGGATTGGACTCTCCTTGGCGTGGAAGGCAAGCTTGGCAACCGACTATGAAGATTTCTTCTTATGTAACCGACTCTATGTAAACCCTAGATCCCCTCGGTGTCTATATAAACCAGAGGGGATAGTCCGGAAAGGACACATTCATTACCATAGTCATATAGGCTAGGATTCTAGGGTTTAGCCATCACGATCTCATGGTAGATCAACTCTTGTAACACCCATATTCATCAATATCAATCAAGCAGGACGTAGGGTATTACATCCATAGAGAGGGCCCGAACCTGGGTATACATCGTGTCCCCTGTCTCCTGTTACCATCGATCCTTGACACACAGTTCGGGACCCCCTACCTGAGATCTGCCGGTTTTGACACCTACATTGGTGCTTTCATTGAGAGTTCCACTGTGCCATCCACGAAAGGTTCGATGGCCCCTTCAATCATCTACAGCGATGCTATCCAATGAGAAACCTTCCTCCCCGGACAGATTTTCGTGTTCAGCAGCTTCGTACTACGGGCCAACCCGCTTGGCCATCTAGAGCAGATCGACAGCTACGCCCCTGGCCACAAGGTCGGGTTTGGAAGCCTGAACTACGTCGCGGATATCCGTGGAGACTTGATCTTCAATGGATTTGAGACCGCAGCGATCGCTCCCCCTCACTCCGATGAACATGACCTAAATCTGTCACTGGATCACATCCAGCGGATGGTCCCTACTGCTGCGGCCTTAGAACCGGAGGAAATCGTGACATCCGAAGCCACAGAGTCCCGGGCGTTGGAGCCGCATACGGACTCTGTCACAGCCCTATATTTTGCTTGTAGCTAATTACCTAAGTGAGCATCATGCATCATGTCTAAATTCTGAAAGTTGAATTGAGGTTAGTAGAAACCCTCATAAATCACTTCAAAAATAATCAATATTAAAATCTTTTCAAAGAAGTCCAAGAAAATGTTCCTCTTAGTCTCTGAAAATATTGTCAAGAGGTAAAACTTAAAACAATATTTTTGGAATCTCAGAGATATTTATTTTGGGCCTTTGAATTAAATCAATAACTATTTGCATTGGATATATATATTTATTAATTAATTAATATATGTCCAATAATTCTGATCTTTGGTGAAGGGCTTTGGAATAATCCAACTAGTCCCTACAAGAATTATCAGAAGCAACAAAAATGATTTAGTGTCTAAAACTAAATCAAAACAAATTACAGAAAATAGAAAACAGAAAGAATTAGAAGAGAGAGAGAGAAGAGCTCACCTAGCCACCTGACGGCCCAACTGTGCAGCCCAGCCCAGCACCGCAGCCCCCTCTGTCGTCTGCCTCCTCACGCCAGTAGGCAGGGCGCGTGGTCGCCGCGCGCGCCAGCTCCTGCTTCCACCGCGACGCCCCGGCTCTTCTGGATGTGCCACGGAGACGCCCAGCACTCCCTCTCACTTCCCCTCCTCTCCCTGGACCTCACTACCCTCTCTTCTCTCTCTCTCTCTTTCTCGCGACCGAGTGGAGCTCGTCGCCGCCGATGTGCACCACCGCGGCCACCGCCTCTCCCTCGCTTCTCTGACCGGCCCAGAGGCTCCGCCTCGACCCCCTCTTTCTTCCACCCTGAGCCACGCCACCGTGGGAGCCCCACATCGCCGCCACGAGTCGTCTTCCCCGAGCACGGCCGTCGGACTCCATCGACGGATTCGCCGTCGCCAAGCCTTCCCCGAGCAAGCCGAGCCCCTCTTCGTGATTGTTGTGAGCTCCGCCACCATTTCCCCCTCTCCCCCGCTCCGTTTGATCGCCGTAGCCGTCGCCCCCTTGATGACCGAAGCACGCCACCGCACGAGCTCGTCGTCGACGAGGCTCCGGTGGCCAATCGGTCCCGTTCTTATGCCTGTTTGCTTTGTGAGAGCCCGTAGAAACCTTAGGTGCTACCCGTTGACCCTCCCGTGCACGATGTCGTCATTTTCATCGGCGCCCGAACTCCAGCCACCACCGCGAGCTCCGTTCCGGCGAGCTCCGGTGCCCCCACAGCCACCCACCTGCTCCTCTAGATGCGGGCGGGCGAGGGCAACCCACTGGTGCCCTTGGCTTGACCCACGGCCACCTGTAGCGCCATCTCCGCTGTTGCCCGAGCTCCGGCCGCCACAAACCTCGACGCCATCAGTGCTGTAGACCACCCGAGCCGCTGATGCTTGCTCCGTTGGATGCGGATGAGTACCAGCTCCATGCAGAGCCCCTCCGCCACTCGTTTGGTCGTTGGAGGAGCAAACCCGATGCCCTCCGCCGTCTCTGACTCCGCTGGCGACGAGCCGCGGGTCAACTCCGGCGAGTTGACCCGTGTTTGACCCCCCCAGGGTCACTGAGGCGTGGGCCCGCCCTGTTAATTTTTAGTTAGGTTTAGTTTAGTGCTGATTAACTTAGATTAGAGCTTAATCTAACACTAACTAACTCTGTTAAGTTAGTGATGACACTGACACGCGGGACCCACAGGTCAGGTTTGACCTGGACCGCCCCCGTTGACTTGGTGACGTCACAGTGACGCTATGCTGACGCAATAAGTATTTTCTGGATTTATTTATATATAGGAAATTCCAGAAAATGTTGCAAACTTCAAAAATTCATAGAAATTAATCTGTAACTCCAAATGCAAAGATTTATATATGAAAAATGATCAGAAAAATCCAATCTATCCATCTGTACTGGTTTCATGCATGTTTAAACAAGTTAACTTGCTTTTTAGTGCAAAAACGTGATAAGCACTATTTAAGATCACAGATGAGTTTGAACTTTGAATCTTTGGTTCAAAATAGCTTAAACCCATCTGGTTGTAGTTACATTAGCCCAACACACTCATTTTACCATGTCATGATCATGCATCATATTGTGCATTGCATTGATTGTGTTTCTTTCTCTGTTGCCGGTATTTGTCCCCTCTCGATAGACGTGGTTTCGATGATGAGTTTGATGAGACCAATGAAGAGCTATAATATCTTCAGAAGTGCCAGGCAAGCAAAACCCCCATGTTCATTTCGATACAATCCCACTCTCTCGCTCCTGCTCTCTTGTACTGCGTTAGGACAACAACGATTCAACTATCACATGCTGCGGTAGTTGAACCCTTTTCCTCTGCATGACCTGTCATTGCCACAGTAAATAGATGAAACCCACTAGCATGAGTAGGAGTTGTTTGAGCCCTGATGTGCCTACTCATTCATGTTTGTTTGTCATGCCTGCTACTGCTTAGAGTTGAGTCAGGTCTGATTCATCGGGGATGAATCAGAGGTGTGTAAACATGTCCTACTGTTGAGAGCTAAGTGTGTGAACACGATTTGGTAAAGGTGGCGGTGAGAGGCCATGTAGGAGTACATGGTGGGTTGTCTCATTGAAGCCGTCCTCAGGAACTGAGTTCTGTGTTTGTGATCCATGAAATAGTTACTACCACGCATTGGGCCCGAAACCAATGGACCCTCTCGGCTTCTTGATCACCCTTGTCCTCTGTCCAGGAGTTGCAACTAGTTTCTGGTGTTTATAGGATATGTGTTGGCGGCCGTGCGTATCGCTGACCCTAGGGGTGGGCTATGATGCGGTAGATACACCGTGGCCAGGCATGCCGGGCACCCGTTTGGTGTCTCGGAACCCTGTACACATCGTCCGGGGCCGTATGTGGAAACCTCGTCCGGACTCCCTGCGGATGGAACCTGGATAGGCGATAAACCTGGACTAGAGACTTGATTGTTTAGGTAGGCCGTGGCCAACACCCTCGTTGGGCTTCCGCTTGAAGGTTGCCGAGTACATGTCGTGTAAACGGCGGTAAGTGGTGAGAGCGTGTGTGAAGAAGTACACCCCTGCAGGGTTAACATCATCTATTCGAATAGCCGTATCCGCGGTAATGGACTTCTGGGTTGCCTATAACAGTTCATAGACAAGTGAAAGTGGATACTCTAAAACTCGCAAGAAAAGTGTAAGTGCTATGGATGGCCTTCCCATAGGGAGTCGGGAGCGGATCCATAGTGGTGTATTGAATGGTGAATATGTGGACTCGTGTGCGCCACCTCAAAAGAGTTGCTTGCAGTCATAGTTCAGGTTAGCCACCGAGTCAAAGCTGGCTTGCTGCAGTCAAACTCCACCACCCCCTTTATTGATACCGATGCATATGTAGATAGTTCTGATGTAAGTCTTGCTGGGTACATTTGTACTCACGTTTGCTTATTTTATGTTTTGCAGAGAGACGTCAGTCTCGCTAGTAGTTCTGTGTGGACTTCGACGTTTAGCTTGATACCTCAGCTACGATCTTGTGCCCTCGGCAGGATCTGGTAGATAGTCAGGCTTCTTAGCCTTTTTCATTTGTAGATGTCTGTACTCAGATATGTTAAGCTTCCGCATGTGCTTGGAATTGTATGCTATGATTGTTGGGTCATGAGACCCATGTTTGTAATATCTCGCTCCTCGGAGCCTAATGGATAAATACTTGAGTTGTAGAGTTATGTTGTGATGCCATGTTGTGTTTACACATATCGAGCATATCGTGTGTATGATTGAAATGCTTGGTATGTGTGGGATCCGACAATCTAGTTGTTTATCCTTGGCAGCCTCTCTTATGGGGAAATGTAGTCTAGTGCTTCCATGAGCCATAGTAGTCCGCTACAGCCCGGTTCATCGGAGTCCTGTTAGCCCAGCACTACTGCTCAGGACACTTGACTGGCCGACATGTGTTTCACTTTGTTCATGTGTTTGTCCCTTCGGGGAAATGTCACGCGGTGACATCCGGAGTCCTGCCTAGCCTGCTACAGCCCGGGTTCCCGGAGTCCTGTTAGCCCAGTGCTACAGCCCGGATTCACACGCTGCTAACCGACATGCTCAATGTGATTCATGTATGCCTGTCCCCATAGGTTAGTGCCGCTTTGGGTTCACGACTAGCCATGTCAGCCCGGGTTCTCTGTCATATGGATGCTAGCGACACTATCATATACGTGAGCCAAAAGGCGCAAACGGTCCTGGGCCATGGTAAGGCGACACCCGTGGGAATATCGTGCGTGAGGCCACAAAGTGATATGAGGTGTTACCGGCTAGATCGACGTGACTTGGAATCGGGGTCCTGACAGCGTTGGTATCAGAGCCTGACTGCCTGTAGGGTTACCAAGCCAAACTGGTCGAAGTTGAGTCTAGAAATGCTTTAGTTATATAAGGGAACTGATTGTGGATGGGAACGTAAGGCTCTTATTACTCCTTTACCTTATGGCCTTCTGATCTGAGTCATCCTCTTCTCTTCTACGGGGAGTAAGGACCCAGGTCTCTAACTAGTCTGATGCATTTGCAAATCCCTTCTTCCCGTTTCTGATGTCCTTTTGGGCCAGATTAAGCACACTAACGGTCTGTTGAGGTACTCTACTACCTCGACATATATGTTGGAGCTATTATTATGACCCTAGGTGTTTTAGGGAGTCACCTAGTAATCTAGCCATGTTTTGTGTTCTGGTGTGATGATTCTGGCCACCATTCTCGAAAGCATCCCGTGATGCCATTTAGTAGTAGGTATTCTATTCCTGGGTTCTTGAACCTGAGATTCACCCTACTTACCTCCTGTTGATAGTGTCTGATCGTTCCTTTAGGATATTAGTAACCTTGCGACAGTCCTCGAGGTTCGTGGTATTTCTTCTTCCAAATACCATGAACCATTAAGGCAAAAGTTCTTTGAACCAAAATATCACAATCAGAGTACTCTTAAGGAGTTCTCCATTCATAATTGTGACTCTGCCAGTTCTACCTTCCTGCATGGGTTATTTGGAAGAAACCTGTTGAACTTGGTTCGACATATTAACCTATGCATCCACAACTCAGAAAGATATATGTCCCCTTGAGTTGTTCCTCTTCATTTGTATTTCGACCATCATCTATCAATTGATAGTCAGGAGTAATTGTGCATCCGTGTTTATCAATGCTTATTATTCTTGTGGTCCGTCAAGCCATTCTATTCCAGAATGACTAGGAGAAACAAGCTCCAGTACCTCATCCATTTCTAGGATTGGGTCAAAGTAGTTGTATTCCGCAGATCAAATGCAATCAAGCTTTTGATTCTGTTCTACCCTGAAGTATTACCCACTTTATGTCAAGAATATCGTGAGAATTGCACCATCTCTTATGAATTCTTGATGCAGTGATACTTCTTGCCATCATTTTTCATTCCTCGGTCCCGTGTTGTCGCAGCCGGAATGCCGGCAAGTGAACCATGATGTGTGAAATCAATACTCCTAGCAACCGTGTTGCTTGGTAGTTAATGGACACTAATATCATTCTTAGCGTGTTGGTTATCGGAACACTATTCTAGGATTGATCGTGCTACCTTGTCCTCATTTCTGGTGCACTCTTCGATCTTTGAGTTAGGATTGAATCCCTTGCTCATTTGATCATATCGTCTTGCCTGAACAGCAAGATTGTTCTCGAGCTTAGTAACGTATCGGTGGTTCGTGATTTTCCGAATATCTTCTCGGAAGTATCACCAAGTTTTCCCCTGACTGTTATGTTGAGCTCGTGATCAAGTTGGTTTTTCAATAAACCACTTTTCTCCAAGAATCTGTGTTGGATACCCCTGAGCTAGTTGGTTAAGCCAAACAACAACTTGGAGAGTTGGAAGATAAAAATTTGTCTGACTTGGATCATGTTAAGGGATATCTTTTTGTGTGTGTTTGTGTGTGTGTGTTGAAGAAAGAAGATATCTCCATCGATGGGTCCTTGTGATTAGTTGTTGGATCTATTGTCGTGTCAAAACTTTGACTTGAGTATGGGCTATCGTCAAGTCAAATCAGAACCAACGATGTTCATAATGTTGTCTTACTCGTGGTTGTTCCTCGAGCATACACCATTACATCTTTTGGTCTGACCAATACTATCACGTTGTTCACATAATGGTGGAAGTCCGGTGATATGGAAATTCCGATGAGTTGCTGTCGAGCCCATTAGCGGCATTTTGTCTTCCCCATGATTCATGTTGAACATCCAGCTAGTGTTGGAAACTTTTGTAAGCATTATCTTCATGTTCCGTTCATGAAGCCTATGTTTGGATGAAAGGAGTGACTTCCTTGGATTCACGTGCATTAGATGTAAGTTGCCGCCGTGAATTCGAGAAAGCTTGGTTTTGCTTCCTCTAGAATCATCCCAAGTCAGTCATACATATGTGCAAAGTATTCTATGGTCTGGAGACTTGCAACCTTCATTCTATATGTATTCTTAGCACACCAAGCCACTGATTGATTTGTTCAAAGAAAAGAAGTTCATACGCTAATCCTGAAGGGCCCGGACGGATATGCACAAGACTTCGTTATCTCGATGATGATTCCCAACCAGAACTCGGTAGTGTTTTATTATAAGACTACCATGTGGTCATGCTTGTCTAGGACAGTGTGTTCACAGGTGTGTAGCTGAACCAACTCATGTTTTGGAGCTTGCTATCGTAGTTCATCTCCCGAGAGTCTCACAACGCCATATCGTCAAATTTTGTTGCAAACTTTCTTTTCAGACATGCTGAGTCTGAAGTATCCTATCGCCAATCGGATCTTAATCTCAGGCAGATATCATGGTTGGAACTTTCCCAACAGTTGCATTTTGTTCCCAGCTTGCACCGCCATTGTGCCAATTCCCATGGGCTGCCCTTCTCAGCAGTTGCTGTCTAGATTCATCTTGAAAGGTGGACTTACCATGAGTCCCATTCATTTCCGATGATAAGCAAAAATCATCCATTGCATTGTCTTCAACAAGGTAGTCCACATCATCCATTCTAGTATGAGTATGCCATCCCTTCAAACTATTTCAACAAATTGATTGTGATTTTCCTTAGGCTAGTATAGAGAGTTTCAGTGATCTCTATGTCAAAAGTAATTCTTGTTGCCACTTAAGGGAATAATTCTACGAGTCGCCCTCCCTGACGTGCCCCGTTACGGAATCATGGCAATTATTTCCTCGCCACCTTGACACCATCCACCATCTTTCTAAACGTGGGATTGTTGCCCACCCAAATCAAACCCCGTCGTTTGTTCTTCCATCCCTCTCGATGTGTTATGTGTCTCAACTCAAGATGTTTCAACATCTCATTCCGCGAGTGGATCTTGTATAGCTCGATCTTCGAGAAGATAAATCCTAGTATAGTTTCTTTCTGTCGTCATCGCATGGATGAAGATCTCAAAAGCGAGGATGTCAAGATCGACATGATGCAATGAATCAACATCTTCGAGAAGGGCAATTGGATCGTGAAGATTCTTTATCGGTGTTCCCTCTGTCTTCTTACCTCACGTCTTGAATCTCGGGACGAGATTCTTGTTTAGTGGGGGTGAGTTGTCAGAACCCTAGATTTTGCTTGTAGCTAATTACCTGAGTGAGCATCATGCATCATGTCTAAATTATGAAAGTTGAATTGAGGTTAGTTGAAACCCTCATAAATCACTTCAAAAATAATCAACATTAAAATCTTTTCAAAGAAGTCCAAGAAAATGTTCCTCTTAGTCTCTGAAAATATTGGCAAGAGGTAAAACTTAAAACAATATTTTTGGAATCTCAGAGATATTTATTTTGGGCCTTTGAATTAAATCAATAACTATTTGTATTGGATATATATTTATTAATTAATTAATATATGTCCAATAATTCTGATCTTTGGTGAAGGGCTTTGGAACAATCCAACTAGTCCGTACAAGAATTATTAGAAGCAACAAAAATGATTTAGTGTCTAAAACTAAATCAAAACAAATTACAAAAAATAGAAAACAGAAAGAATTAGAAGAGAGAGAGAGAGAGAGAGAGAGAGGAGCTCACCTAGCCACCTGGCGGCCCAACTGTGCAGCCCAGCCCAGCACCGCAGCCCCCTCTGTCGTCTTCCTCCTCACGCCAATAGGCAGGGCGCGTGGTCGCCGCGCGCGCCAGCTCCTGCTTCCACCGCGACGCCCCGGCTCTTCTGGATGTGCCACGGAGACGCCCAGCGCTCCCTCTTGCTTCCCCTCCTCTCCCTGGACCTCACTCCCCTCTCTTCTCTCTCTCTCTTTCTCGTGACCGAGCGGAGCTCGTCGCCGCCGATGTGCACCACCGCGGCCACCGCCTCTCCCTTGCTTCTCTGACCAGCCCAGAGGCTCTGCCTTGACCCCCTCTTTCTTCCACCCCGAGCCACGCCACCGCGGGAGCCCTACATCGCCGCCACGAGTCGTCTTCCCCGAGCACGGCCGCCGGACTCCATCGACGGATTCGCTGTCGCCAAGCCGTCCCCGAGCAAGCCGAGCCCCTCTTCGTGATCGTTGTGAGCTCCGCCACCGTTTCCCCCTCTCCCCCGCTCCGTTTGATCGCCGTAGCCGTCGCCCCCTTGATGACTGAAGCACGCCGCCACACGAGCTCGTCGCCGACGAGGCTCCGGTGGCCAATCGGTCCCATTCTTATGCCCGTTAGCTTTGTGAGAGCCCGTAGAAACCTTAGGTGCTACCCGTTGACCCTCCCGTGCATGATGTCGTCATTTTCATCGGCGCCCGAACTCCGGCCACCACCGCGAACTCCGTTCCGGCAAGATCCGGTGCCCCCACAGCCACCCCCCTG
The DNA here is from genome assembly GCF_002162155.2 of Triticum dicoccoides. Classification (NCBI taxonomy): domain Eukaryota; kingdom Viridiplantae; phylum Streptophyta; class Magnoliopsida; order Poales; family Poaceae; genus Triticum; species Triticum dicoccoides. Next base: position 746,569,255 of record NC_041382.1, on the reverse strand, counting down.
CTCCTCTGGATACGGGCGAGCAAGGGCAACCCACTGGTGCCCTTGGCTTGACCCACGGCCACCTGTAGCACCATCTCCGCCATTACCCGAGCTCCGACCACCGCAAAGCTCGACGCCGTCAGCGCTGTAGACCACCCCAGCCACTGCTGCTTGCTCCGTTGGATGCGGATGAGCACCAGCTCCATGCAGAGCCCCTCCGCCACTTGTTTGGTCACCGGAGGAGCAAACCCGACGCCCTCCGCCATCTCTGGCTCCGCCGGCGACGAGCCGCGGGTCAACTCCAGCGAGTTGACCCGTGTTTGACCCCCCCAGGGTCACTGACGCGTGGGCCTGCCCTGTTAATTTTTAGTTAGGTTTAGTTTAGTGCTAATTAACTTAGATTAGTGCTTAATCTAACACTAACTAACTCTGTTATGTTAGTGATGACACTGACACGCGGGACCCATAGGTCAGGTTTGACCTGGACCGCCTCTGTTGACCTGGTGACATCAAAGTGACGCTATGCTGACGCAATAAGTATTTTCTGGATTTATTTTTATATAGGAAATTCCAGAAAATGTTGCAAACTTCAAAAATTCATAGAAATTAATCTGTAACTCCAAATGCAAAGATTTATATATGAAAAATGATCAGAAAAATCCAATCTATCCATCTGTACTGGTTTCATGCATGTTTAAACAAGTTAGCTTGCTTTTTAGTGCAAAAACGTGATAAGCACTATTTAAGATCACAAATGAGTTTGAACTTTGAATCTTTGGTTCAAAATAGCTTAAACCCATCTGGTTGTAGTTACATTAGCCCAACACACTCATTTTACCATGTCATGATCATGCATCATATTGTGCATTGCATTGATTGTGTTTCTTTTTCTGTTGCCGGTATTTGTCCCCCCTCGATAGACGTGGTTTCGACGATGAGTTTGATGAGACCGATGAAGAGCTATAATATCTTCAGAAGTGCCAGGCAAGCAAAACCCCCTTGTTCATTTCGATACAATCCCACTCTCTCGCTCCTGCTCTCTTTTACTGCATTAGGACAACAACGATTCAACTGTCACATGTTGCGGTAGTTGAACCCTTTTCCTCTGCATGACCTGTCATTGCCACAGTAAATAGATGAAACCCACTAGCATGAGTAGGAGTTGTTTGAGCCCTGATGTGCCTACTCATTCATGTTTGTTTGTCATGCCTGCTACTGCTTAGAGTTGAGTCAGGTCTGATTCATCGGGGATGAATCGGAGATGTGTAAACATGTCCTACTGTTGAGAGCTAAGTGTGTGAACACGATTTGGTAAAGGTAGCGGTGAGAGGCCATGTAGGAGTACATGGTGGGTTGTCTCATTGAAGCCGTCCTCAGGAACTGAGTTCTATGTTTGTGATCCATGAAACAATTACTACCACGCATTGGGCCCGAAACCAATGGACCCTCTCGGCTTTTTGATCACCCTTGTCCTCTGTCCAGGAGTTGCAACTAGTTTCTGCTGTTTATAGGATATGTGTTGGCGGCCGTGCGTAGCGCTGACCCTAGGGGTGGGCTATGATGCGGTTGATACACCGTGGCCGGGCATGTCGGGCGCCCGTTTGGTGTCTCAGAACCCTGTACACATCGTCCGGGGCCGTATGTGGAAACCTCGACCGGACTCCCTGCGGATGGAACCTGGATAGGTGATAAACCTGGACTAGAGACTTGAGTGTTTAGGTAGGCCGTGGCCGACACTCTCGTTGGGCTTCCGCTTGAAGGTTGCCGAGTACATGTCGTGTAAACGGCGGTAAGTGGTGAGAGCGTGTGTGAAGAAGTACACCCCTGCAGGGTTAACATCATCTATTCGAATAGCCGTGTCCACGGTAATGGACTTCTGGGTTGCCTATAACAGTTCATAGACAAGTGAAAGTGGATACTCTAAAACTCGCAGGATAAATGTGAGTGCTATGGATGGCCTTCCTGTAGGGAGACGGGAGCGGATCCGTAGTGGTGTATTGAATGGTGAATATGTGGACTCGTGTGCGCCACCTCAAAAGAGTTGCTTGCAGTCGTAGTTCAGGTTAGCCACTGAGTCAAAGCTGGCTTGCTGCAGTCAAACTCCACCACCCCCTTTATTGATACCGATGCATATGTAGATAGTTCTGATGTAAGTCTTGCTGGGTACATTTGTACTCACGTTTGCCTATTTTATGTTTTGCAGAGAGACGTCAGTCTCGCTAGTAGTTCCGTGTGGACTTCGACGTTTAGCTTGATACCTCAGCTACGATCTTGTGCCCTCGGCAGGATCTGGTAGATAGTCAGGCCTCTTAGCCTTTTCCATTTGTAGATGTCTGTACTCGGACATGTTAAGCTTCCGCATGTGCTTTGAATTGTATGCTATGATTGTTGGGTCATGAGACCCATGTTTGTAATATCTCGCTCCTCGGAGCCTAATGAATAAATACTTGAGTTGTAGAGTTATGTTGTGATGCCATGTTGTGTTTACACATATTGAGCATATTGTGTGTATGATTGAAATGCTTGGTATGTGTGGGATCCGACAATCTAGTTGTTTATCCTTGGCAGCCTCTCTTATGGAGAAATGTAGTCTAGTGCTTCCATGAGCCATAAGTAGTCCGCTACAGCCCGGTTCACCGAAGTCCTGTTAGCCCAGCACTACTGCTCAGGACACTTGACTGGCCGGCATGTGTTTCACTTCATTCCTGTGTCTGTCCCTTCGGGGAAATGTCACATGTGACATCCGGAGTCCTGCCTTGCCTGCTACAGTCCGGGTTCCCGGAGTCCTGTTAGCCCAGTGCTAAAGCCCGGATTCACACGCTACTGACCGACATGCTCGATGTGATTCATGTATGCCTGTCCCCATAGGTTAGTGCCGCTTTGGGTTCACGACTAGCCATGTCGGCCCGGGTTCTCTATCATATGGATGCTAGCGACACTATCATATACGTGATCCAAAAGGTGCAAATGGTCCCGGGCCATGGTAAGGCGACACCCGTGGGAATACCGTGCGTGAGGCCGCAAAGTGATATGAGGTGTTACCGGCTAGATCGATGTGACTTGGAATTGGGGTCCTGACAGACTCGGCACCCCGTGATGTCTACGTCAATGGAACTCCGGACTCGTCTCCGGCCATGAGTTCCAAATCAGGTACGCCTGTGGACACCGAGCTGGATCGGTTATCGATTTTCGAATTTAGCCACTATCGCCCTTGGGTGATGTGCTAAACTCTTTAAAGAATTTGTCCTTAGAGAAGGATTCACAGCCGAACTATGTTCGGTTCGAGCCAGAGGCTGATGATGGGAAATTCTGTTTCCCACCCACCACCCACTTCATAGCCATTGTCGATGATTTAACCGATGTGCTCGATTACGGCTCCGAACACATCGATGGTATGGACGACAATGCCGACTAGGAGCAAGGCCAAAACCCGCCATTTACTGGACGTTGGACGGCCACCTCTTTGTACGATGTGTCCATGGTCGACACACCTAAAAAAGCTAGCGACAATGACAAAGGAGATCCAGTTGCAAATAAACCTCCAGAGACACAGTCCAAGGGCCGGCGCCCCAAACGCCGCTCTAAGCCTTGTTGCTCAAACGGCGGGAATACTGGCACCGGAGAGAATAGCACTCCGGGCAACGCCGAAAATAATGAAGACCCTGTCGGGGCTGCATCCGAATAGGAGGAACAAGACAACGGGCAAGATAACCCTGATAATCAGACCATGCCCAATGACCCAGACAATGACAGTTATCGTCCATTCTCCGAGGATGATGAGAGCGTCGGCAATGAAGACTTCATCGTACCTGATTAACCCCACGAACAGGAGCACTTCAAGCATCAGCTAATAGCCACCGCAAGAAGCATGAAGAAGAAGAAGAAGAAGAAGAAGCAGCTTCAGGCCGATCAAGACCTGCTCATCGACAGGTGGACTGATGTCCTGGCAGCCGAAGAATACGGCCTCAAGCACCCAGCCAAGAGTTACCCAAAGCGTAGACTGCTACCTCGGTTTGATGAGGAGGCACTAAACCCCATACCTCCCTCACACAATGCGGACCGACCACCCCGCGGTCGGGATAAAGCGGCAACTCAGGCCCAACAACAGCCCACCCCACCACCTCATAAAAACAGGGACAGAACAGCTCAGGACCTTGCATACGACCTTCGGCAGGAGCTGGACAGGAGAGCAGAACACACCAGATTGATCTACGGATCGCGAGGACGCTTCCCAACTCGGGATGACGGCTACCTATTCGGGCGTGACAAACCTAGTCACACCCGGGCCGATAACCGCAGACGCACTCCATCGAAGGTGCGCCGTGATGCGGCCCGATATAGAGGCGCCGCACACCCTGTCTACTTCATAGACGAGGTGCTGGATCACGAATTCCCCGAGGGATTCAAGCCCGTTAATATTGAATCATACGACGGAACAACCGACCCCGCAGTATGGATTGAGGACTTTATTCTCCATATCCACATGGCCCGGGGAGACGACCTCCACGCCATCAAATACCTCCCACTGAAACTCAAAGGGCAACCTAGACACTGGCTAAATAGTCTGCCCGAGAATTCCATCAGCAGCTGGGAGGATCTGGAAGAAGCCTTTCTTGACAAATTCCAAGGTACATATGTCCGGACACCCGATACCGATGATTTAAGCCACATAGTTCAACAACCTGGAGAATCAGCTAGAAAATTCTGGACTAGGTTCCTAACCAAAAAGAACTAGATCATTGACTGTCTAGATGCTGAGGCCCTAGCGGCCTTCAAACACAGCATCCGGGACGAATGGCTAGCATGCCACCTTGGCCAAGAGAAACCGAAGTCCATGGCAGCCCTTACGGCACTCATGACCCGCTTTTGCGCGGGAGAGGACAGTTGGGTGGCTCGTAGCAAAAACACAGCCAGCAAGACAGGCCCCTCCGAGGCCAAGAACAGCTCCGAAAAGATCCGGTGCAACAGACACAAACACGGAAGCAATGGCGACAACACCGATGACACCACCGTTAACGCCGGATTCAGCGGCTCCAAGTCCAGACAGCGAAAGAAGCCCTACAAACGGAACAGTGAGGGTCCATCCAGCCTGGATCGCATACTCGATTGCCTGTGCCAAATACATGGTACCCCAGACAAGCAAGCCAATCACACCAACAGAGACTGTCGGGTTTTCAAACAGGCTGGCAAGTTAAATGTCGAAAACGAAGAAAAGAGATCACAAAGTGAGGACGAGGACGAAGAGCCCCGGCAGCCGAACACCAGACGGCAGAAGAAATTCCCCCCTCAAGTCAAAACGGTGAACATGATATACGCTACACACATCCCCAAAAGGGAGCGTAAGCGAGCACTTAGGGACGTCTACGCGATAGAGCCAGTCGCCCCAAAATTCAATCCGTGGTCGTCATTCGCGATCACCTTCGATCGTCGAGATCATCCAACTAGTATCCGGCATGGCGGCTCAGCCGCACTGGTCCTCGACCCAATCACCGACGGATTTCACCTAACACGAGTCCTAATGGACGGCGGTAGCAGCCTCAACCTGCTCTATCAGGATACAATGCGGAAGATGGGCATTAATCCCTCACGAATCAAACCCACAAAGACTACCTTTAAAGGAGTCATACCAGACGTTGAGGCCCGCTGCATGGGCTCAATCACGCTGGAGGTGGTATTCGGTTCCCCGGACAACTTCTGAAGCGAAGAGTTAATAATCGATATCGTCCCCTTCCGCAGTGGCTACCACGCATTACTCGGATGAACCGCATTTGCTAGATTCAACGCGGTACCACACTATGCCTATCTCAAGCTAAAGATGCCCGGTCCACGCGGCGTCATAACAGTCAACGGAAACACAGAACACTCCGTCCGGACAGAGGAGCACACCGCCGCCCTAGCAGCAGAGGTACAAAGCGGCCTTCTCAAGCAGCAGCATAATTTGGCTGCCGAGCCCCTGGACATCATTAAGAGGGTCCGGACCACACTGCAACAGGACAGCGCGGCTCGTCAAGAGCTCGATTAGCAATTCGGCCTCCATCCCAATCCCGATGAGGTAGTGGCATTCATACCACGCGTCCATAACTACGCACTCAAAATTCCATGGGCATCGACGGAGGCACAAGCTATCCCGGATCCACGGTTCGGTCAGACTGATCTCGGACACACATATAACTTTACTATCTATTTTTCCTTGTTTCAGGTTTCTCCTATGGGGGTCTCCTTCGACAGCCCGATTAATGACCCCGTCAAAGGACAAACTCACCGGATTGACACGGAGCACATGCGTACATGGGAAGCCCTAGAGGCTAACCATTTTCAGGACCCACGCGCAATCCGCCTTCAGGTATGGCATGTCAAATATTCGGTTGTTTTTTGCATTATCTTGTACCTATGTGCTTGGACGCATAAACCCAACTATAATGGAAACAGCTCATGAGCCAAGTTCAGGGGCTCCGGACCCTATCTCTGTTCTCCCTCTGTTTTCCTTTGCATTTCTTATTTCCTAGCAGTCGTACACTCTGGTACGTGTCATATTTGTCAGGGGCTCCCCATCGCCCCATGATACGGCAACAAAGCCCGAACAATCCCTAAAGATAAGTTCGGCACCCCGAATTTAGCATTATATGCATTGGCTCCGAATCATGTCTTTGGTCAATAGTTGGGTTGCCGGGCTCCTGTGCTTGCTACCCTACGTTCCGCTAAATCGGCCAGGGTAGTAAAGGGATAACTACTGCGATTGTGCCCTGGCCTTGACCAGATGAGAACCTCAATAGAGAAAGCCGAAAACTGACTGTCATGATATGGCGAGAGCCGGTCAGCTGTTTGAGGGTCACAAATCGTTGGAGATTTTTTCCGCATTATGCGAAAGATCAGCACTTCCTGATCAGATGCTGACAGCCCCCTGGTTCGAACCAGGGGCTGCACCTATGCTTTATTATAAAACTCCTATGGCTAAGTGAGGGCGTTTAAGCCGTACAGTCTGATTGCCTTGTTCGTTGCGCTAATCAACTCCTTCAAGGACCATACAATTGGATCAAGATTGTTTAGATTTCATCCCGAACACCTCCGTACTACTTATGTGAGGGCAGAAGCCGATGACTGGCCAACCCTCAGATTACATACAAAATGGCCGCACAGGAGGAAACAATTCAAAGCACAACAATATCGCATTGCAAAACAGGCTTTGTTCCAGCAATACAAGGCAAAGGCAACACGCATACATTTACTCAAATACAATATCCTGTGAACATTGTGCCGCCGCAAGACGAGAACCCTCCAAGACATCCGCAAAATACCATTCGGGTGTGTGGTGTTCCTTGCCCTCCGATGGCCCTCTGGTCACTGATACGTCTCCAACATATCTACTTTTCCAAATACTTTTGCCCTTGTTTTGGACTCTAACTTGTATGATTTGAATGGAACTAACCTGGACTGACGTTGTTTTTAGCAGAATTGCCATGATGTTGTTTTATGTGCAGAAAACAAAAGTTCTCGGAATGACCTGAAACTCCACGGGATATCTTACAATAAATAATAAAAAATCCTCGCCAAAGATGAAGACCAGGGGGGCCACACCCTTCTCACGAGGGTGGGGGGCGCCCCCCCTAGGGCGCGCCCCTACCTCGTGGGCCCCCTAGAGACCCCCCGACTCCAACTCCAACTCTATATAACTGCTTTCGGGGAGAAAAAATAAGAGAGAAGAAATCATCGCGTTTTACGATATGGAGCCACCGCCAAGCCCTAAAACCTCTCGGGAGGGCTGATCTGGAGTCCGTTCGGGGCTCCGGAGAGGGGGATTCGTCGTTGTCGTCATCATCAACCATCCTCTATCACCAATTTCATGATGCTCACCGCCGTGCGTGAGTAATTCCATCATAGGCTTGCTGGATGGTGATGGGTTGGATGAGATTCACCATGTAATCGAGTTAGTTTTGTTAGGGTTTGATCCCTAGTATCCACTATGTTCTGAGATTGATGTTGCTATGACTTTGCTATGCTTAATGCTTGTCACTAGGGCCCGAGTGCCATGATTTCAGATCTGAACCCATTATGTTTTCATCAACATATGAGTGTTCTTGATCCTATCTTGCAAGTCTATAGTCACCTACTATGTGTTATGATCCGTTAACCCCGAAGTGACAATAATCGGGATACTTACCGGTGATGACCGTAGTTTGAGGAGTTCATGTATTCACTATGTGTTAATGCTTTGTTCCGGTTATCTATTAAAAGGAGGCCTTAATATCCCTTAGTTTCCATTAGGACCCCGCTGCCACGGGAGGGTAGGACAAAAGATGGCATGCAAGTTCTTTTCCACAAGCACGTATGACTATATTCGGAATACATGCCTACATTACATTGACGAATTGGAGCTAGTTCTGTGTCACCCTATGTTATGACTATTACATGATGAACCGCATCCGGCATAATTATCCATCATTGATCCAATGCCTACGAGCTTTCCATATACTGGTTTACGCTTATTTACTTTCCCGTTGCTATTGTTACAATCACTACAAAATACCAAAAACATTACTTTGCTTTCATTACTCTTTTGTTACCGTTACCATCACTATCATATTACTTTGCTACTAAACACTTTGCTGCAGATACTAAGTTTCCAGGTGTGGTTGAATTGACAACTCAGCTGCTAATACTTGAGAATATTCTTTGGCTCCCCTTTTGTCGAATCAATTAATTTGGGTTGAATACTCTACCCTTGAAAGCTGTTGCGATCCCCTATACTTGTGGGTTATCAGTAACCTCGACGGCGTCCATCTTCGCCCACCACATCTTGCAACGGGCGAAGTCCATGCGCGCACCTTCAATGCAGGCCGACCGCTTGACGACGTCCAGCCAAGGACAGGCGCTCACCATTCGCCTTACGAGTCCAAAGTAGCTGCTTGGCATAGCTTCGGCTGGCCATAGCCGGATTATGAAATCCTTCATGGCTAGTTAGGCCACCCTATGCAGCTCCACCAGCTGTTCGGCTGATCGTTGAAGGACACAGGATGCTCTGGGGCTGCATACTGCGACCAGAATAGCTTCTCCGTAGAACCCCCTCCTTCGACTCGGTAGAACTCCGCGGCATCTGATACACTGCATGGCAAATCCGCAAATGCTCCTGGGGAACTCCGAACCCGGGTTAGTAAAAGGTACTGCTTCGCTGCATACTTGCCTTGCATCTTAAATTCCTTACATGTCGTGATCTTCTTGGCCTTCTGGATCTCCTAGAGGGAAGCCTGGGCCTCATTCCGAGCGGTCTCCACGCTCTGACGAGCCTTGGCGAGTTCGGTCCCTTGAACCTACGCACCATGCTCCAAGGCTTCGCATTTCTTGACCGCATCCTAGAGCTCCTGCTGCATTTCCTTGACCCGGGCCTTGGACTTCTTGCGAGCGGCCTGCTGCTGGGCAGCCTTCTCCTCGGCCTCGCCCAGGGCCTTCTTCAAGGCCTCGACCTCGGTCGCGGCTCCTACACATATTACAACACAACGGTTAATATACAGCGCCCGTCCTTTCTAAACAAACAGCAAGTAGTCACTCACCTTGCTTCTCCTAGAGCCGAACCTTGACCTCTCCGAGCTCGTTCTCGGTCCGCTCCAGCCTCTGCCTCAGCTCAGAGACTTCAGTAGCATGGGAGGTCGCGGAAAATAGCGACACTTGTTCATTCATACATACTACGTTAGTCTCCTACAACAGAAGAATTGATCCTCTATCCGGCTATTCCTGTCGAACACCGGACAACGTCTCAGGGGCTACTGGCTACACGGGGGTTTTCCTCTTTCTTACCTCGAAACCTGTCAATAGGCAGCTGCAGGCTTCGTTCAGTCCGACCTTGGCAGACTGAATCTTCTCGATCACCGCACCCATAATGACACGGTGCTCGTCCATGACAGAGGCGCTTCGAAGCGCCTCCATCAGGTTATCTGGCGCCCCTGGACGAACAAGGGCCACCGTTGGGAGCGGCACATCCCCCTCCTTTAAAGGGAGGCGCTCGCCAACTTCGGAGCCATATGGGCCTTCGGAATCATATTCGGTTGAGGGCCAAACTGGATACGGCCCTCTACGCCAATCTCCATGGGGATCGGTTCCCCCATGTGTCCGGCAGTGGGGGTCTCCCCCCGTGGCGCCTCCTGGACAGCGTCCTGGGTTCCTTCCCGCTTCGGAGCGGTCCTCTGGGACAACACCTCGATGTCTTCCCTGGCCCGGGAGAATAAGCAGGCCATGGCGACATGCTCGCCATCTCAGACGGAGCCAGCGAACATCCAGATGTGGTGCGCTGGGTAAGGTCGCGGGCCGGACTACAATAGCACAATTAACTATGCCATAATAATAAAGAAAAAGGGCCGGATGTGCGCATGAAAGAACCGTGTCACTTATGATGCGGCCGGGGGCTTAGCACGGGGGCGTCTCTCCGGACTGCTGCCAACGTCCCACGCGGTGTTGACCGCTGGGACACTTTTCCCCTTCTTGGGTGTGTCCGCCTCCGGATATGCCGAAGCCGCCCTCTTCTTCTTCCTCTCCTCAGGGGAAGGGTTGTTTTCTTCCTCCTCCTCCTCTTCCTCGCCGTTGTCCTCAAGGACAGAGGAATGGGCTTCATCGTCTTCGGACGCCACGTCCGAAGTGCCCTTGCGACGGGGGCCACCCTTGTCCCCCTTGGCCTTCTTCTTGGCATTCTTCTCCGGCGCCTTATAAGGCGCTGGCACCAGCATCTTCGCTAGACGCGGGATGACCGGTTCTTCAGGTAGCGGAGCAGGACACTGGATCCGCTTCGCCCTCTCCATCCAGTCCTGGAAATGTAATAACAAGCTCAGACATCACCCTTGAAATGATTAAATTGGGGATGCATCGAAAAATAGCATACCTCACTGGTGAGGTGTCTACAATCGTGACAACGGTCTGAATCCGTGGCCGGTGGCTTCTTGTTGCCCTTAAAGAGCAACTTCCATGCGCCTTCGTGAGTAGTATCGAAGAGCCTCACCAGAGTCTGATCCTTCTTTGGGTTGAACTCCCACAGAGGACGGCTTCGGCGCTGGCATGGAAGGATCCGGCGAACCAGCATCACCTGTTGGGGAACGTAGTAATTTCAAATTTTTCCTACGCACACGCAAGATCAAGGTGATGCATAGCAACGAGAGGGGAGAGTGTTGTCTACGTACCCTCGTAGACCGTTCGCGGAAGCGCTATATCAACGCGGTTGATGTAGTTGTACGTCTTCACGTCCGACCGATCCAAGTACCGAAAGCACGGCACCTCCGAGTTCTGCACACGTTCAGCTCGGTGACATCCTCGCCTTCTCGATCCAGCAAGAGGGGTGAAGTAGTAGATGAGTTCCGGCAGCACGACGGCATGGTGACGGTGTTGGTGAAGAACAATCTCCGCAGGGCTTCGCCTAAGCACTACGAAAACTATGATAGAGGATAAACTAGAGGAGACAGGGTTGCCGGCACACGACTTGGTGTTTCTTGATGTGTCTTTGGTGCTAGCCCTGCCCCTCTATTTATATCTTGAGCCCTGGGGTCGAAACTTGGAGTAAAAGCCTCCACAAAGTCGGTTTCACCAGAAAGGCAAGAGTCCTTCTCGGACTCCAGGGCCAGACGCCAGGGTTCCCGGCGTCTGGACCCAGACGCCAGGGACCCTGGCGTCTGGCCCCTGGACTCCGCAAAACTTCCTTTTGTGCTTTCCAAAAACCTTGTGGGCTTTCCCCTTTGGCCCAAATAAAGTGTTCTCGTACCCAAACATTTCGGGAAACATCCGGAACCCCTTCCGGTGATTTCCGGAACCCTTCCGGTGACCAAACACTATTATCATATATATCAAACTTTATCTCCAGACCATTCCGGAGTTCCTCGTCATGTCCGTGATCTCATCTCGGACTCCGAACAACATTCGGTCACCAACATACATAACTCACATAGTACTATATCGTCAATGAACGTTAAGCGTGCGGACCCTACGGGTTCGAGAACTATGTAGACATGACCGAGACACCTCTCTGGTCAATAACCAATAGCGGGACCTGGATGCCCATATTGGCTCCTACATATTCTACGAAGATCTTTATCGGTCAGACCGCATAACAACATACGTTCTTCCCTTTGTCATCGGTATGTTACTTATCCGAGATTCGATCGTTGGTATCTCAATACCTAGTTCAATCTCGTCACTGGCAAGTCTCTTTACTCATTCTGTAATACATCATCTCGCAACTAACTCATTAGTTGTAATGCTTGCAAGGCTTATGTGATGTGCATTACCGAGAGGGCCCAGAGATACCTCTCCGACAATCGGAGTGACAAATCCTAATCTCGAAATACGCCAACCCAACATCTACCTTTGGAGACACCTGTAGAGCACCTTTATAATCACCCATTTACGTTGTGATGTTTGGTAGCACACAAAGTGTTCCTCCGGCAAACGGGAGTTGCATAATCGCATAGTCATAGGAACATGTATAAGTCATGAAGAAAGCAATAGCAACATACTAAACGATCGGGTGCTAAGCTAATGGAATGGGTCATGTCAATCAGATCATTCACCTAATGATGTGATCCCGTTAATCAAATAACAACTCTTTGTTTATGGTTAGGAAACATAACCATCTTTGATTAACGAGCTAGTCAAGTAGAGGCATACTGGTGACACTATGTTTGTCTATGTATTCACACATGTATTATGTTTCCGGTTAATACAATTCTAGCATGAATAATAAACATTTATCATGATATAAGGAAATAAATAATAACTTTATTATTGCCTCTAGGGCATATTTCCTTCAGTCTCCCACTTGCACTACATTCAATAATCTAGATTACACAGTAATGATTCTAACACCCATGGAGCCTTGGTGCTGATCATGTTTTGCTCGTGGAAGAGGCTTAGTCAACGGGTCTGCAACATTCAGATCCGTATGTATCTTGCAAATCTCTATGTCTCCCACCTGGACTAAATCCCGGATGGAATTGAAGCGTCTCTTGATGTGCTTGGTTCTCTTGTGAAATCTGGATTCCTTTGCCAAGGCAATTGCACCAGTATTGTCACAAAAGATTTTCATTGGACCCGATGCACTAGGTATGACACCTAGATCGGATATGAACTCCTTCATCCAGACTCCTTCATTTGCTGCTTCCGAAGCAGCTATGTACTCCACTTCACATGTAGATCCCGCTACGATGGTTTGTTTAGAACTGCACCAACTGACAGCTCCACCGTTTAATGTAAACATGTATCTGGTTTGCAATTTAGAATCGTCCGGATCAGTGTCAAAGCTTGCATCAACGTAACCATTTACAATGAGCTCTTTGTCACCTCCATATACGAGAAACATATCCTTAGTCCTTTTCAGGTATTTCAGGATGTTCTTGACCGCTGTCCAGTGATCCATTCCTGGATTACTTTGGTACTTCCCTGCTAGACTTCTAGCAAGGCACACATCAGGTCTGGTACACAGCATTGCATACATGATAGAACCTATGGCTGAAGCATAAGGAACATCTTTCATTTTCTCTCTATCTTCTGCAGTGGTCGGGCATTGAGTCTGACTCAACTTCACACCTTGTAACACAGGCAAGAACCCTTTCTTTGCTTGATCCATTTTGAACTTCTTCAAAATCTTGTCAAGGTATGTGCTTTGTGAAAGTCCAATTAAGCGTCTTGATCTATCTCTATAGATCTTTATGCCTAATATGTAAGCAGCTTCACCGAGATCTTTCATTGAAAAACTCTTATTCAAGTATCCCTTTATGCTATCCAGAAATTCTATATCATTTCCAATCAGTAATATGTCATCCACATATAATATCAGAAATGCTACAGAGCTCCCACTCACTTTCTTGTAAATACAGGCTTCTCCGAAAGTCTGTATAAAACCAAATGCTTTGATCACACTATCAAAGCGCTTATTCCAACTCCGAGAGGCTTGCACCAGTCCAGAAATGGATCGCTGGAGCTTGCACACTTTGTCAGCTCCCTTTGGATCTACAAAACCTTCCGGTTGCATCATATACAACTCTTCTTCCAGAAATCCATTCAGGAATGCAATTTTGACATCCATCTGCCAAATTTCATAATCATAAAATGTGGCAATTGCTAACATGATTCGGACAGACTTAAGCATCGCTACGGGTGAGAAGGTCTCATCGTAGTCAACCCCTTGAACTTGTCGAAAACCTTTTGCAACAAGTCGAGCTTTGTAGACAGTAATATTACCATCAGCGTCAGTCTTCTTCTTGAAGATCCATTTATTCTCAATTGCTTGCCGATCATCGGGCAAGTCAACCAAAGTCCATACTTTGTTCTCATACATGGATCCCATCTCAGATTTCATGGCTTCAAGCCATTTTGCGGAATCTGGGCTCACCATCGCTTCTTCATAGTTCGTAGGTTCATCATGATCTAGCAGCATGATTTCCAGAACAGGATTACCGTACCACTCTGGCGTGGATCTCACTCTGGTTGATCTACGAGGTTCAGTAGTATCTTGTCCTGAAGTTTCATGATCATTATCATTAGCTTCCTCACTTATTGGTGTAGATGTCATAGAAACAGTTTTCTGTGATGTACTACTTTCCAATAAGGGAGCAGGTACAGTTACCTCGTCAAGTTCTACTTTCCTCCCACTCACTTCTTTCGAGAGAAACTCCTTCTCTAGAAAGGATCCATTCTTAGCAACGAATGTCTTGCCTTCGGATCTGTGATAGAAGGTGTACCCAACAGTCTCCTTTGGGTATCCTATGAGGACACATTTCTCCGATTTGGGTTCGAGCTTATCAGGTTGAAGCTTTTTCACATAAGCATCACAGCCCCAAACTTTAAGAAACGACAACTTTGGTTTCTTGCCAAACCATAGTTCATAAGGCGTCGTCTCAACGGATTTTGATGGTGCCCTATTTAACGTGAATGCGGCCGTCTCTAAAGCATAACCCCAAAACGATAGCGGTAAATCAGTAAGAGACATCATAGATCGCACCATATCTAGTAAAGTACGATTACGACGTTCGGACACACCATTACGCTGTGGTGTTCCGGGTGGCGTGAGTTGCGAGACTATTCCGCATTGTTTCAAATGTACACCAAATTCGTAACTCAAATATTCTCCTCCACGATCAGATCGTAGAAACTTTATTTTCTTGTTACGATGATTTTCAACTTCACTCTGAAATTCTTTGAACTTTTCAAATGTTTCAGACTTGTGTTTCATTAAGTAGATATACCCATATCTGCTTAAATCATCTGTGAAGGTGAGAAAATAACGATATCCGCCACGAGCCTCAATATTCATCGGACCACATACATCGGTATGTATGATTTCCAAAAAAAACTGTTGCTCTCTCCATAGTACCGGAGAATGGTGTTTTAGTCATCTTGCCCATGAGGCACGGTTCGCAAGTACCAAGTGATTCATAATCAAGTGGTTCCAAAAGTCCATCAGTATGGAGTTTCTTCATGCGCTTTACACCGATATGACCTAAACGGCAGTGCCACAAATAAGTTGCACTATCATTATCAACTCTGCATCTTTTGGTTTCAACATTATGAATATGTGTATCACTACTATTGAGATTCATCAGAAATAGACCACTCTTTAAGGGTGCATGACCATAAAAGATATTACTCATATAAATAGAACAACCATTATTCTCTGATTTAAATGAATAACCGTCTCGCATCAAACAAGATCCAAATATAATGTTCATGCTTAACGCTGGCACCAAATAACAATTATTTAGGTCTAATACTAATCCCGAAGGTAGATGTAGAGGTAGCGTGCCGACCGCGATCACATCGACTTTGGAACCATTTCCCACGCGCATCGTCACCTCGTCCTTTGCCAGTGTTCTCTTAATCCATAGTCCCTGTTTCGAGTTGCAAATATTAGCAACAGAACCAGTATCAAATACCCAGGTGCTACTGCGAGCTCTAGTAAGGTACACATCAATAACATGTATATCACATATACCTTTGTTCACCTTGCCATCCTTCTTATCCGCCAAATACTTGGGGCAGTTCCGCTTCCAGTGACCAGTCTGCTTGCAGTAGAAGCACTCAGTTTCAGGCTTAGGTGCTGATTTGGGTTTCTTCTCCTGAGCAGCAACTTGCTTGCCGTTCTTCTTGAAGTTCCCCTTCTTCTTCCCTTTGCCCTTTTTCTTGAAACTAGTGGTCTTATTCATCCCTTGCATATTATAGTTCATCACGAAGCTGTTGTAGCTTGGTGGTAGTGATTGGAGAATTCTGTCAATGACGCAATCATCTGGAAGATTAACTCCCATCTGAATCAAGTGATTATTATACCCATACATTTTGAGTATATGCTCACTGACAGAACCGTTCTCCTCCATCTTGCAGCTATAGAACTTATTGGAGACTTCATATCTCTCAATCCGGGCATTTGCTTGAAATATTAACTTCAACTCCTGGAACATCTCATATGCTCCATGACGTTCAAAACGTCGTTGAAGTCCCGATTCTAAGCCGTAAAGTATGGCACACTGAACTATCGAGTAGTCATCAGCTTTGCTCTGCCAGACGTTCATAACATCTGGTGTTGCTCCAGCAGCAGGCCTGGCACCCAGCGGTGCTTCCAGGATGTAATTCTTCTGTGCAGCAATGAGGATAATCCTCAAGTTACGGACCCAGTCCGTGTAATTGCTACCATCATCTTTCAACTTTGCTTTCTCAAGGAACGCATTAAAATTCAACGGAACAACAACACGGGCCATCTATCTACAATCAAACATACATAAGCAAGATACTATCAGATACTAAGTTCATGATAAATTTAAGTTCAATTAATCAAATTACTTAAAGAACTCCCACTTAGATAGACATCCCTCTAATCTTCTAAGTGATCACGTGATCCAAATCAACTAAACCATAACCGATCATCACGTGAAATGGATTAGTTTTCAATGGTGAACATCATTATGTTGATTATATCTACTATATGATTCACGCTCGACCTTTCAGTCTTCGTGTTCCGAGGCCATATCTGCATATGCTAGGCTCGTCAAGTTTAACCTGAGTATTCTGCGTGTGCAAAACTGGCTTGCACCCATTGTAGATGGACGTAGAGCTTATCACACCCGATCATCACGTGGTGTCTGGGCACGACGAACTTTGGCAACGGTGCATACTCAGGGAGAAAACTTCTTGATAATTTAGTGAGAGATCATCTTATAATGCTACCGTCAATCAAAGCAAGATAAGATGCATAAAAGATAAACATCACATGCAATCAATATAAGTGATATGATATGGCCATCATCATCTTGTGCTTGTGATCTCCATCTCCGAAGCACCGTCATGATCACCATCGTCACTGGTGCGACACCTTGATCTCCATCGTAGCATCGTTGTCGTCTCGACAATCTTATGCTTCCACGACTATCGCTACCGCTTAGTGATAAAGTAAAGCATTACAGCGTGATTGCATTGCATACAATAAAGCGACAACCATATGGCTCCTGCCAGTTGTCGATAACCCGGTTACAAAACATGATCATCTCATACAATAAAATTTAGCATCATGTCTTGACCATATCACATCACAACATGCCCTGCAAAAACAAGTTAGACGTCCTCTACTTTGTTGTTGCAAGTTTTACGTGGCTGCTACGGGCTTAAGCAAGAACCAATCTTACCTATGCATCAAAACCACAACGATAGTTTGTCAAGTTGATGCCGTTTTAACCTTCGCAAGGACCGGGCGTAGCCACACTCGGTTCAACTAAAGTTGGAGAAACTGACACCCGCCAGCCACCTGTGTGCAAAGCACGTCGGGAGAACCGGTCTCGCGTAAGCGTACGCGTAATGTCGGTCCGGGCCGCTTCATCCAACAATACTGCTGAACCAAAGTATGACATGCTGGTAGGCAGTATGACTTATATCGCCCACAACTCACTTGTGTTCTACTCGTGCATATAACATCAAACCATAAAACCTAGGCTCGGATGCCACTATTGGGGAACGTGGTAATTTCAAAATTTTCCTACGCACATGCAAGATCATGGTGATGCATAGCAACGAGAGGGGAGAGTGTTGTCTACATACCCTCGTAGACCGTTCGCGGAAGCGTTATATCAACGCGGTTGATGCAGTTGTACGTCTTCACGTCCGACTGATCCAAGTACCGAAAGCACGGCACCTCCGAGTTCTGCACACGTTCAGCACGGTGACGTCCTCGCCTTCTCGATCCAGCAAGAGGGGCGAAGTAGTAGATGAGTTCCGGCAGCACGACGGCGTGGTGACGGTGTTGGTGAAGAACAATCTCCGCAGGGCTTCGCCTAAGCACTACGAAAACTATGATAGAGGATAAACTAGAGGAGACAGGGTTGCCGGCACACGGCTTGGTGTTTCTTGATGTGTATTTTGTGCTAGCCCTGCCCCTCTATTTATATCTTGAGCCCTGGGGTCGAAACTTGGAGTAAAAGCCTCCACAAAGTCGGTTTCACCCGAAAGGCAAGAGTCCTTCTCGGACTCCAGGGCCAGACGCCAGGGTTCCCGGCGTCTGGACCCAGACGCCAGGGACCCTGGCGTCTGGCCCCTGGACTCCGCAAAACTTCCTTTTGCGCTTTCCAAAAACCTTGTGGGCTTCCCCCTTTGGCCCAAATAAAGTGTTCTCGTACCCAAACATTTCGGGAAACATCCGGAACCCCTTCCGGTGATTTCCGGAACCCTTCCGGTGACCAAACACTATTATCATATATATCAAACTTTATCTCCGGACCATTCCGGAGTTCCTCGTCATGTCCGTGATCTCATCTCGGACTCCGAACAACATTCGGTCACCAACATACATAACTCACATAGTACTATATCGTCAACGAACGTTAAGCGTGCGGACCCTACGGGTTCGAGAACTATGTAGACATGACCAAGACACCTCTCTGGTCAATAACCAATAGCGGGACCTGGATGCCCATATTGGCTCCTACATATTCTACGAAGATCTTTATCGGTCAGACCGCATAACAACATTCGTTGTTCCCTTTGTCATCGGTATGTTACTTGTCCGAGATTCGATCGTCGGTATCTCAATACCTAGTTCAATCTCGTCACTGGCAAGTCTCTTTACTCGTTCCGTAATACATCATCTCGCAACTAACTCATTAGTTGTAATGCTTGCAAGGCTTATGTGATGTGCATTACCGAGAGGGCCCAGAGATACCTCTCCGACAATCGGAGTGACAAATCCTAATCTCGAAATACGCCAACCCAACATCTACCTTTGGAGACACCTGTAGAGCACCTTTATAATCACCCATTTACGTTGTGACGTTTGGTAGCACACAAAGTGTTCCTCCGGCAAACGGGAGTTGCATAATCTCATAGTCATAGGAACATGTATAAGTCATGAAGAAAGCAATAGCAACATACTAAACAATCGGGTGCTAAGCTAATGGAATGGGTCATGTCAATCAGATCATTCACCTAATGATGTGATCCCGTTAATCAAATAACAACTCTTTGTTTATGGTTAGGTAACATAACCATCTTTGATTAACGAGCTAGTCAAGTAGAGGCATACTAGTGACACTATGTTTGTCTATGTATTCACACATGTATTATGTTTCCGGTTAATACAATTCTAGCATGAATAATAAACATTTGTCATGATATAAGGAAATAAATAATAACTTTATTATTGCCTCTAGGGCATATTTCCTTCATCACCTGGATCACATCAACGAGCTTGACTTTCTTGGTGGACATGCTCTGGACGCGCGTCTGCAGTGCTATCACCTCATCAGGGGAACCCCAGTCCGGACTCTTCTCGATCCAAGAGGTGAGTCACGTGGGGGCACCGAAGCAGAATTCGGCAGCTGCGGCCCAGGTGGTGCCGCGAGGTTCTGTGATGTAGAACCACTGCTTCTGCCACTCCTTCACTGTGTCCACAAAAGTGCCTTTGGTCCAGGATACGTTGGACAGCTTGCTCACCATGGCTCCTCCGCACTCTGCGTGATGTCTGTCCACCACCTTCGGCTTCACATTGAAGACTTTGAGCCATAGCCCGAAGTGGGGGTGGATGCGGAGGAAGGCCTCACACACGATGATGAACGCCGAGATGTTGAGAAAGGAATTCGGGGACAGATCATGGAAATTTATCCCGTAATAATACATCAGCCCGCGGATGAAAGGGTGGAGTGGAAACGCTAGCCCGCGGAAGAAATGGGGAAGGAACACCACCCTCTCAGTGGGATCCGGTGTGGGGACGACTTGTCCCTCAGCCGGCAGGCGATGAGCGATCTCCTTCGCCAAGTATTCGGCCACCCGAAGCTCCGTAATGTTATCCTCCTTGACAAAGGAAACCATCCACTTGCCCTGACCTTCGAATCCGGACATGGTTGCTTGGTTGGGAAAGAGATGAGGACTTGGGCGCTGGAGCTCGAGATTGGAAGGATAGAGAGAGGGCGTGAGGGAGGAAGAGGGAATCCTTACCCCCTTATTAAGGCAACGAATATTGAACGCCTCATCACTCGCCTTAAGATTTGCCAATTCCCAAGGGCTGTACAAATGGCACGGTTGGGTTACCCATGCCCGTGTTGATGAGAATCCCGTAATAAGGGGGCACGATCTCTGCTTTGACAAGACGTGCCAATGGCAACCGCGTCTCGAAACATGGAGCGGCAGACGAAAAAAGGGTCCAAGATTATGACCGGACAAGCGTGATGTCATATTGTAGAAAGCTGTCAGTGGATTAGACTCGTGCAAAAAAAATATTCTCTCTACGGCTTTGTGTGGTGTGTGTGACAGGTCCGGATACTATCATTGCATCCGAAGACTATTTTGAAGTTTGGATATAAGGGAACCCGCCTTGCAATGCCGAAGACAATCTGCGCACCGAACTCCTTGTCATTTAAGCCAGGTTTAGGGGCTACTGAGGGAGTCCTGGACTAAGGGGTCCTCGGGCGTCTGGCCTGTTATCCATGGGCCGGACTGATGGGCTGTGAAGACATGAAGGTCGAAGACTATACCTGAGTCCGGATTGGACTCTCCTTAACGTGGAAGGCAAGCTTGGCGACCGACTATGAAGATTCCTTCTTATGTAACCGACTCTATGTAAACCCTAGATCTCCTCGGTGTCTATATAAACCGGAGGGGATAGTCCGGAAAGGACACATTCATTACCATAGTCATATAGGCTAGGCTTCTAGGGTTTAGCCATCACGATCTCGTGGTAAATTAACTCTTGTAACACTCATATTCATCAATATCAATCAAGCAGGACGTAGGGTATTACCTCCATAGAGAGGGCCCGAACCTGGGTAAACAGTGTGTCTCCTGCCTCCTGTTACCATCGATCCTTGATGCATAGTTTGGGACCCCCTACCCAAGATCCGCCGATTTTGAGACCGACAGGGGGCACCGCACACGGCTAAGAGATCAATGATCAATTGTTGTGTTCTAGGGTGCCCCCTGCCCCCGTATATAAAGGAGCAAGGGGGAGGCCGGCCGGCCTTCCTAGGGCGCGCCAGGAGGAGTCCTCCTCCTAGTAGGAGTAGGACTCCCCTTTCCTACTCCTACTAGTAGGAGGAAAGGAAGAGGGAAGGGGAGAAGGAAGGAGAGGGAGGAAAGGGGGGCGGCCCCCTAGTCCAATTCAGTTTGGGCTAGGAGCGCGTGCCCTGCCTCCTCTCTTCCACGACTTGGCCCATGAGGCCCAATACTTCTTCCCCGTATTCCCGTAACTCCCCGGTACTCCGAAAAATACCTGAATCACTCGGAACCTTTCCGATGTCCGAATATAGTCGTCCAATATATCGATCTTTATGTATCGACCATTTCGAGACTCCTCGTCATGTCCCCGATCTTATCTGGGACTCCGAACTACCTTCGGTACATCAAAACTCATAAACTCATAATACCGATCGTCATCGAACGTTAAGCGTGCGGACCCTATGGGTTCGAGAACTATGTAGACATGACCGAGAATCGTCTCTGGTCAATAACCAAGAGCGGAACCTAGATGCTCATATTGGCTCCTACATATTCTACGAAGATCTTTATCGCTCAAACCGCATAACAACATATGTTGTTCCCTTTGTCATCGGTATGTTACTTGCCCGAGATTCGATCGTCGGTATCCTCATACCTAGTTCAATCTTGTTACCGGCAAGTTTCTTTACTCGTTCTGTAATGCATCATCCCGCAACTAACTCATTAGTCACATTGCTTGCAAGGCTTATAGTGACGTGCATTACCGAGAGGGCCCAGAGATACCTCTCCGACAATCGGAGTGACGAATCCTATTCTTGATCTATGCCAACTCAAAAAACACCATCGGAGACACCTGTAGAGCACCTTTATAATCACCCAGTTACGTTGTGATGTTTGGTAGCACACAAAGTGTTCTTTTGGTATTCGGGAGTTGCATAATCTCATAGTCATAGGAACATGTATAAGTCATGGAGAAAGCAATAGCAGTAAACTAAATGATCAAGTGCTAAGCTTACGAAATGGGTCAAGTCAATCACATCATTCTCCTAATGATGTGATCCCATTAATCAAATGACAACTCATGTCTATGGCTAAGAAACTCAACCATCTTTGATCAACGTGCTAGTCAAGTAGAGGCATACTGGTGACACTATGTTGTCTATGTATTCACACATGTATTATGTTTCCGGTTAATACAATTCTAGCATGAATAATAAACATTTATCATGATATGAGGAAATAAATAATAACTTTATTATTGCCTCTAGGGCATATTTCCTTCAGTCTCCCACTTGCACTAGAGTCAATAATCTAGTTCACATCGTCATGTGATTTAACACCAATAGTTCACATCTCCATGTGACTAACACCCAAAGGATTTACTAGAGTCAATAATCTAGTTCACATCGCTATGTGATTAACACCCAAAGAGTGATCATGTTTTGCTTGTGAGAGAAATTTAGTCAACGGGTCTGCAACATTCAGATCCGTATGTATTTCGCAAATTTCTGTGTCTACAATGCTCTGCATAGAGCTACTCTAGCTAATTGCTCCCACTTTCAATATGTATCCAGATCAAGACTTAGAGTCATCTAGATCGATGTAAAAAGCTTGCATCGACGTAGCTCTTTACGACGAACTCTTTTATCACCTCCATAACCGAGAAATATTTCCTTAGTCCTCTAAGGATAATTTTGACTGTTGTCCAGTGATCTACCCCTAGATCATTATTGTACCCCCTTGCCAGAAAGATGCTAAGGTATACAATAGGACTGGTAAACAGCATAGCATACTTTATAGAACCTATGACTGAGGCATAGGGAATGACTTTTCATTCTCTTTCTATTTTCTGCTGTGATCGGGTTTTGAGTCTTTACTCAACTTCACACCTTGCAACATAGGCAAGAACTCCTTCTTTGACTGTTCCATTTTGAACTACTTCAAAATCTTGTCAAGCTATGTACTCATTGAAAAAACTTATCAAGCGTCTTGATCTATCTCTATAGATCTTGATGCTCAATGTGTAAGCAGCTTCATTGAGGTCTTTCTTTGAAAAACTCTTTTCAAACACTCCTTTTATGCTTTCCAGAAAATTCTACATTATTTCCGATCAACAATATGTCATTCACATATACTTATCAGAAATGTTGTAGTACTCCCACTCACTTTCTTGTAAATACAGGCTTCACCGCAAGTCTGTATAAAACCATATGCTTTGATCACTTTATCAAAGCATATATTCCAACTCCGAGATGATTGCACCAGTCCATAGATGGATCACTGGAGCTTGCTCACTTTGTTAGCACCTTTAGGATCGACAAAACCTTTTGGTTACATCATATACAACTCTTCTTTTAAGAAATCCAGGAAGGAATACAGTTTTGACATCCATTTGCCAGATTTCATAAAATGCGGCAACTTCTAACATGATTCGAACAGACTTTCAAGCATCCATACGAGTGAGAAAATCTCATCGTAGTCAACACCTTGAACTTGTCGAAAACATTTTGCGACAATTCGAGCTTTGTAGATAGTAACACTACTATCAGCGTCCGTCTTCCTCTTGAAGATCCATTTATTCTTAATGACTCACCGATCATTGGGCAAGTCAATCAAAGTCCATACTTTGTTCTCATACATGGATCCCATCTCAGATTTCATGGCATCAAGCCATTTCGCGGAATCTGGGCTCATCATTGCTTCCTCATAGTTCGTAGGTTCGTCATGGTCTATTAACATGACTTCTAGAAAGGATTACCGTACCACTCTAGTGCGAACCATACTCTGGTTGTCCTAGGAGGTTCGGTAGTAACTTGATCTGAAGTTTCATGATCATCATCATTAGCTTCCTCACTAACTGGTGTAGAGATCACTAGAACTGATTTTTGTGATGAACTACTTTCCAATTCGGGAGAAGGTACATTTACCTCATCAAGTTCTATATTCCTCCCATTCACTTCTTTCGAGAGAAACTCCTTCTCTAGAAAGGATCCACTTTTAGCAACAAAGATCTCGCCTTTGGATCTGTGATAGAAGGTGTACCCAACAGTTTCCTTTGGGTATTCTATGAAGACACATTTCTCCGATTTGGGTTCGAGCTTATCAGGTTGAAACTTTTTCACATAAGCATTGCAGCCCCAAACTTTAAGAAATGACAACTTAGGTTTCTAGCCAAACCACAGTTCATATGGTGTCGTCTCAATGGATTTAGATGGTGCCCTATTTAACGTGAATGCAGTTGTCTCTAATGCATAACCCCAACATGATAGTGATAAATCGGTAAGAGACAGCATAGATCGCACCATATCTAATAAAGTAAGATCATGACGTTCGGACACACCATTACGCTATGGTGTTCCAGGTGGTGTGAGTTGCGAAACTATTCCACATTATTTCAAATGAAAACCAAACTCGTAACTCAAATATTCTCCTCCACTATCAAATCGCGGAAACTTTATTTTCTTGTTACGATGATTTTCCACTTCACTATGAAATTATTTGAACTTTTCAAATGTTTTAGACTTATGTTTCATCAAGTAGATATACCCATATCTGCTCAAATCATCTGTGAAGGTCAGAAAATAATGATACCCACCGCAAGCCTCAACACTCATCGGACCGCATACATCAGTATGTATTATTTCCAATAAGTCGGTTGCTCGCTCCATTGTTCCGGAGAACGGAGTCTTAGTCATCTTTCCCATGAGGCATGGTTCGCAAGCATCAAGTGATTCATAATCAAGTGATTCCAAAAACCCATCAGCATGGAGTTTCTTCATGCGCTTTACACCAATATGACCTAAATGGCAGTGCCACAAATAAGTTGCACTATCATTATTAACATTGCATCTTTTGGCTTCAATATTATGAATATGTGTATCACTACGATCGAGATTCAATAAACCATTTATATTGAGTGTATGACCATAGAAGGTTTTATTCATGTAAATAGAACAACAATTATTCTTTGACTTAAATGAATAATCGTATTGCAATAAATATGATCCAATCATACGCATGCTTAACGCAAACACCAAATAACATTTATTTTAGGTTCAACACTAATCCCAAAAGTATATAGAGTGTGCGATGATGATCGTATCAATTTTGGAACCACTTCCAACACACATCGTCACTTCACCCTTAACTAGTCTATGTTCATGCTGCAACTCCCATTTTGAGTTACTACTCTTTAGTGACTGAACCAGTATCAAAATACCGAGGGGTTGCTATGAACACTAGTAAATTACACATCAATAACATGTATATCAAATATACCTTTGTTCACTTTGCCATCCTTCTTATCCGCCAAGTATCTAGGGCAGTTTCACTTCCAGTTACCATTTCCTTTGCAGTAGAAGCACTCAGTTTCAGGCTTGGGTCTAGCTTTAGGCTTCTTCATGGGAGTGGCAACTTGCTTGACATTCTTCTTGAAGTTCCCTTTCTTTCCCTTGCCCTTTTACTTGAAACAAGTGGTCTTGTCAACCATCAACACTTGGTGTTTTTCTTGATTTCTACCTTCGTCGATTTTAGCATCACAAAGAGCTTGGGAATTGTTTCCGTTATCCCTTGCATATTATAGTTCATCACGAAGTTCTAGTAACTTGGTGATAGTGACTAGAGAACTATGTCAATCACTATCTTATCTGGAAGATTAACTCCCACTTGATTCAAGTGATTGTAGCATTTAGACATTCTGAGCACATGCTCACTAGCTGAGCTATTCTCTTTCATTTTGTAGGCAAAGTACTGTCAGAGGTCTCATACCTCTTGACACGGGCATGAGTATGAAATACCAATTTCAACTCTTAGAACATCTTATATGTTCCGTGGCGTTCAAAACATTTTTGAAGTCCCGGTTCTAAGCCATAAAGCATGGTGCACTAAACTATTAAGTAGTCATCATACCGAGCTTTGTCAAACGTTCATAATGTGTGCATCTGCTCCTGCAATAGGTCTGTCACCTAGCGGTGCATCAAGGACATAATTTTTCTGTGCAGCAATGAGGACAATCCTTAGATCACGGATCCAATCCGCATCATTGCTACTAACATCTTTCAACTTTATTTTCTCTAGGAACATATCAATAATAAATGGGGAGCTACATCACAAGCTATTGATCTACAACATAGATATGCAAATACTATCAGGACTAAGTTCATGATAAATTAAAGTTAAATTAATCATATTACTTAAGAACTCCCACTTAGACAGACATCCCTCTAATCATCTAAGTGACCACGTGATCCAAATCAACTAAACCATGACCGATCATCATGTGAAATGGAGTAGTTTTCAATGGTGAACATCACTATGTTGATCATATCTACTATATGATTCACCCTCGACCTTTCGGTCTCAGTGTTCCGAGGCCATATCTGCATATGCTATGCTCGTCAAGTTTAACCCGAGTATATTGCATGTGCAAAATTGTCTTGCACCCGTTGTAGATGAACATTGAGCTTATCACACCCGATCTTCATGTGGTGTCTCGGCACGACGAACTTTGCCAACGGTGCATACTCAGGGAGAACACTTTTACCTTGAAATTTAGTGAGAGATCATCTTATAATGCTACCGCCGAACTAAGCAAAATAAGATGCATAAAGGATAAACATCACATGCAATCAAAATATGTGACATGATATGGCCATGATCATCTTGCGCCTTTGATCTCCATCTCCAAAGTACTTTCATGATCTCTATCGTCACCGGCATGACACCATGATCTCCATCATCTTGATCTCTATCAATGTGTCAACATATGGTCGTCTCACCAACTATTGCTCTTACAACTATTGCTATCGCATAGCGATAATGTAAAGCAATTGTATGGCGCTTGCATCTTATGCAATAAAGAGACAACCATAAGGCTTCTGCCAGTCGCCCATAACTTCAACAAAACATGATCATCTCATACAACAATTTATATCTCATCCCGTCTTGACCATATCACATCACAACATGCCCTCCAAAAACAAGTTAGACGTTCTCTACTTTGTTGTTGCAAGTTTTATGTGGCTGCTACGGGCTGAGCAAGAACCATTCTTACCTACGCATCAAAAACACAATGCGGTATAGTGATTGCTCTTTGATCTTCAGAAAGAACCATGTTCATTGAATCCGATTCAACTAAAGTTGGAGAAACTGACACCCACCAGCCACATGTGTGCGAAGCACGTCGGTAGAACCAGTCTCGCGTAACAGTACGCGTAATGTCGGTCCAGGCCGCTTCATCCAACAATACCGCTGAATCAAGAATCAACCAGTGACGGCAAGCAATATGTATATATCCACGCCCACAACTCCTTTGTGTTCTACTCGTGCATATAACATCTACGCATAAACCTCCCTCGGATGCCACTGTTGGGGAACATAGTAATTTCAAAAATTTCCTACGCACACGCAAGATCATGGTGATGCATAGCAACGAGAGGGGAGAGTGTTGTCTACCGATACATCCATTTCGCATCATGCTTTTATATCGATATGTATTGCATTATGGGTTGTTATTACACATTATGTCACAATACCTATTCCTATTCTCTCTTATTTTACAAGGTTTACATAAAGAGGGAGAATGCCGGCAGCTGGGATTCTGGGATGGAAAAGGAGCAAATATTAGCGACCTATTCGGCACAGATCCAAAAGTCCTGAAACTTCATGGAAGTTATTTTCAGAATATATAAAAAATACTGAGCGCAAGAAGTACCAGAGGGGGGGCCACTCACCAGCCACGAGGGTGGGGGGCGCGCCCCCTGCCTCGTGGGCCCCCTGGTGGCCCTCCGATGCCCATCTTCTGCTATATGGAGTCTTTCATGGAGAAAAAAATCATAAGCAAGCTTTCGGGACGAGACTCCGCCGCCATGAGGCGGAACCTTGGCGGAACCAATCTAGGGCTCCGGTGGAGCTATTCTGCCGGGGAAACTTCCCTCCGTGAGGTGGAAATCATCACCATCGTTATCACCAATGCTCCTCTCATCGTGAGGGGGCCAATATCCATCAACATCTTCACCAGCACCATCTCCTCTCAAACCCTAGTTCATCTCTTGTATCCAATTCTTGTCTCTAAGTCTGGGATTGGTACATGTAGGTTGCTAGTAGTGCTGATTACTCCTTGTAGTTGATGCTAGTTGGTTTATTTGGTGGAAGATCATATGTTCAGATCCTATATGCACATTAATACCCCTCTGATTATGAACATGAATATGCTTTGTGAGTAGTTACGTTTGTTCCTGAGGACATGGGAGAAGTCTCCCTATTAATAGTCATGTGAATTTGGTATTCGTTCGATATTTTGATGAGATGTATGTTGTCTCTCCTCTAGTGGTGTTATGTGAACGTCGACTACATGACACTTCACCATTATTTAGGCCTAGAGGAAGGCATTGGGAAGTAATAAGTAGATGATGGGTTGCTAGAGTGACAGAAGCTTAAACCCTAGTTTATGCGTTGCTTCGTAAGGGGCTGATTTGGATCCATATGTTTCATGCTATGGTTAGGTTTACCTTAATACTTTTGTTGTAGTTGTAGATGCTTGCAATAGAGGTTAATCATGAGTGGGATGCTTGTCCAAGTAAGGACAGTACCGAAGCACCGGTCCACCCACATACCAAATTATCAAAGTACCGAACGTGAATCATATGAACGTGATGAAAACTAGCTTGAAGATAATTCCCATGTGTCCTCGGGAGCGCTTTCTTCTATATAAGAATTTGTCCAGGCTTGTCCTTTGCTACAAAAAGGATTGGGCCACCTTGCTGCACTTTATTTACTTTTGTTACTTGTTGCTCATTACAAATTATCTTATCACAAAACTATCTGTTACCTATAATTTCAGTGCTTGCAGAGAATACCTTGCTGAAAACCGCTTATCATTTCCTTCTGCTCCTCGTTGGGTTCGACACTCTTACTTATCGAAAGGACTACGATAGATCCCCTATAATTGTGGGTCATCAAGACTCTTTTCTGGCGCCGTTGCCGGGGAGTGAAGCGCCTTTGGTAGGTGGAATTTGGTAAGGAAAATTTTATATAGTGTGCTGAAATTTACTGTCACTTGTTACTATGGAAAGTAATACTCTAAGGGGCTTGTTCGGGGTATCTTCACCCCGACCTGTAGAGCATAGAGTTGCTCATCAACCTACTGAACCTACTGAAAATGAAAATGTCTACTTCAAAATTCCTTCGGGTATGATAGAAAAACTGCTAGCTAATCCTTTTGCAGGAGATGGAACATTACACCCTGATGAGCACCTAATATATGTGGATGAAGTTTGTGGATTATTTAAGCTTGCAGGTATGCCCGATGATGTTATCAAGAAGAAGTTCTTCCCTTTATCTTTGGAGGGAGATGCATTGACATGGTATAGGCTATGTGATGATATGGGATCATGGAACTACAAATGATTGAAATTGGAATTTCATCAGAAGTTTTATCCTATGCATCTTGTTCATCGTGATCGTAATTATATATATAATTTTTGGCCCCGCGAAGGAGAAAGCATCGCTCAAGCTTGGGGGGGCTTAAATCAATGTTATATTCATGTCCCAATCACGAGCTCTCAAGAGAAATGATTATTCAAAATTTTTATGCTCGGCTTTCTGATAACAATCGCACCATGCTCGATACTTCTTGTGCTGGCTCTTTTATGATGAAGACTATTGAAATCAAATGGGATTTATTGGAAAGAATTAAACGCAACTCTGAAGATTGGGATCTCTACAAAGGTAAGGAGTCAGGTATGACACCTAAGTTTGATTGTGTTAAATCTTTTATGGATACCGATGTTTTCCGTAAATTTAGCACTAAATATGGACTTGACTTTGAGATAGTAGCTTCTTTCTGTGAATCTTTTGCTACTCATGTTGATCTCCCTAAGGAGAAGTGGTTTAAATATCATCCTCGCATAGAAGTAAAAGTAGTTGCACCTATTAAAGTTGAAGAAAAGACTATCACTTATAATGATCCTATTGTTCCTACTGCTTATGTTGAGAAACCACCTTTTCCTGTTAGGATAAAAGATCATGCTAAAGCTTCAACTGTGGTTCATAAAAGCAATATTAGAACCTATACACCTCCTAAGCAAGTTAAAGTTGAACCTAATATTGCTATTGTTAAGGATCTCTTGGCTGATAATATTGATGGGCATGTTATTTATTTCTGTGATGAAACTGCTAGAATTGCTAAACCTTGTGCTAAAGATAAACATAGACCTGTGGTAGGCATGCCTGTTATTTCTGTTAAAATAGGAGATCATTGTTATCATGGCTTGTGTGATATGGGTGCTAGTGCTAGTGCAATACCTATTGACTTATACAAAGAAATTATGCATGATATTGCACCTACTGAGTTAGAAGATATTGATGTCACAATTAAACTTGCCAATAGAGATAATATTTCACCAATTGGGATTGTTAGAGATGTTGAAGTCTTGTGTGGGAAAACTAAATATCCTGCTGATTTTCTTGTTCTTGGTTCCCCACAAGATAGCTTTTGTCCCATTATATTTGGTAGACCCTTCTTAAACACTGTTAATGCTAGGATAGACTGCAAAAAGGATGTTGTTACTATTGGTTTAGGTGATATGTCTCATGAGTTCAACTTTTCTAAATTTCGTAGACAACACCGTGAAGAGGAATTGCCTAGTAAAGATGAAATTATTGGTCTTGCTTCTATTGTCGTACCTCCTAGTGATCCTTTAGAACAATATTTGCTAGACCATGAAAATGATATGTTTATGAATGAAAGAAGGGAAATAGATGAGGTATTCTTTAAACAGGGACCTATTCTGAAACACAACTTGCCTGTTGAAATCTTAGGGGATCCTCCTCCACCCAAGGGTGATCCCGTGTTTGAGCTTAAACCATTGCCTGATACTCTTAAATATGCTTACCTTGATGAAAAGAAGATATATCATGTTATTATTAGTGCTAACCTTTCAGAGAAGGAGGAAGAAAAATTATTGAAAACTCTGAAGAAGTACCATGCTGCTATTGGATATACTCTTGATGATCTTAAGGGCATTAGTCCCACTCTATGTCAACACAAAATAAATTTGGAAAAAGATGCCACACCCGTTATCGATCACCAACGACGACTGAATCCTAAGATGAAAGAAGTGGTAAGAGAAGAAATACTAAAGCTCCTTGAGGCAGGTATAATTTATCCCGTTGCTGATAGTCAGTGGGTAAGTCATGTCCATTATGTTCCTAAGAAGGGAGGTATTACTGTCGTTCCTAATGATAAAGATGAATTGATTCCGCAAAGAATTATTACAGGTTATAGGATGGTAATTGATTTCCGCAAATTAAATAAGGCTACTTAAAAAGA
Source organism: Triticum dicoccoides (assembly GCF_002162155.2). Lineage (NCBI taxonomy): Eukaryota > Viridiplantae > Streptophyta > Magnoliopsida > Poales > Poaceae > Triticum > Triticum dicoccoides. Next base: position 746,537,514 of record NC_041382.1, on the reverse strand, counting down.
TCATTACCCCTTACCTTTCATTGATCAAATGCTAGAAAGATTATCCAAACATACACATTTTTGCTTTCTACATGGTTATTCTGGTTTCTCTCAAATACTTGTATCAGTTGATGATCAATCTATGACCACTTTTACTTGCCCTTTCGGTACTTTTGCTTATAGATGTATGCCTTTTGGTTTATGTAATGCACCTGCTACCTTTCAAAGATGCATGATGGCTATATTCTCTGATTTTTGTGAAAAGATATGTGAGGTATTCATGGATGATTTCTCCGTTTATGGATCCTCTTTTGATGATTGCTTAAGCAACCTTGATCGAGTTTTGCAGAGATGTGAAGAAACTAACCTTGTCTTGAATTGGGAGAAATGCCACTTTATGGTTAATGAAGGTATTGTCTTGGGGCACAAAATTTCTGAAAGAGGCATTGAATTTGATAAAGCTAAAGTTGATGCTATTGAAAAGATGTCGTGTCCCAAGGACATCAAAGGTATAAGAAGTTTCCTTGGTCATGCCAGTTTTTATAGGAGGTTCATTAAGGACTTCTCAAAAATTTCTCGGCCTCTGACTAATTTATTACAAAAAGATATACCGTTCGTCTTTGATAATGATTGTCTAGAAGCATTTGAAATACTTAAGAAAGCATTGATCTCTGCACCTATTGTTCAGCCACCTAATTGGAATTTACCTTTTGAAATTACGTGTGATGCTAGTGATTATGTTATGGGTGTTGCTCTAGGGCAAAGAGTTGATAAGAAATTAAATGTTATTCAATATGCTAGTAAAACTCTAGACAATGCCCAGAGAAATTATGCTACAACCGAAAAGGAATTCTTAGCAGTTGTATTTGCTTGTGATAAGTTCAGACCTTATATTGTTGATTCTATAGTAACTATTCACACTGATCATGCTGCTATTAAATATCTTATGGAAAAGAAATATGCTAAACCTAGACTTATTAGATGGGTTCTCTTGCTACAAGAATTTGATTTGCATATTATTGATAGAAAGGGAGCCGAGAACCCCGTTGCAGATAACTTGTCTAGGTTGGAAAAGGTTCTTGATGACCCACTACCTATTGATGATAGCTTTCCTGATGAACAATTAAATGTCATAAATGCTTCTCAAACTGCTCCATGGTATGTTGATTATGCTAATTATATTGTTGCTAAATTTATACCACCTAGTTTCACATACCAGCAAAGGAAAAAGTTCTTCTATGATTTGAGACATTACTTTTGGGATGACCCACATCTTTATAAAGAAGGAGTAGATGGTATTATTAGACGTTGTGTACCTGAGCATGAACATGAATAGATCCTACGCAAGTGTCACTCTGAGGCTTATGGAGGACACCATGCTGGAGATAGAACTGCACATAAGGTATTGCAATCCGGTTTTTATTGGCCTACTCTCTTCAAGGATGCCCGTAAGTTTGCCTTGCCTTGTGATGAATGTCAAAGAATTGGTAATATTAGTAGACGTCAAGAAATGCCTATGAATTATTCACTTGTTATTGAACCATTTGATGTTTGGGGCTTTGATTATATGGGACCTTTTCCTTCCTCTAATGGATATACACATATCTTAGTTATTGTTGATTACATTACTAAGTGGGTAGAAGCTATTCCAACTAGTAGTGTTGATCATAACACCTCTATTAAGATGCTTAAAGAAGTTATTTTTCCGAGGTTTGGAGTCCCTAGATATTTAATGACTGATGGTGGTTCACATTTTATTCATGGTGCCTTTCGTAAAATGCTTGCTAAGTATGACGTTAATCATAGAATTGCATCTCCTTATCACCCACAGTCTAGTGGTCAAGTAGAATTGAGTAATAGAGAACTCAAATTAATCTTGCAAAAGACTATTAATAGATCTAGAAAGAATTGGTCCAAGAAACTTGATGGTGCATTATGGGCTTATAGAACTGCATATAAAAATCCTATGGGTATGTCTCCGTATAAAATGGTTTATGGAAAAGCATGTCACTTACCTCTCGAACTAGAACATAAGGCATATTGGGCTATTAAAGAGCTCAATTATGATTTCAAGCTTGCTGGTGAGAAGAGGTTATTTGACATTAGCTCACTTGATGAATGGAGAACCCAAGCCTATGAGAATGCCAAATTGTTTAAAGAAAAAGTTAAAAGATGGCATGACAAAAGAATACAAAAGCGTGAGTTTAATGTAGGTGACTATGTATTGCTATACAACTCTTGTTTAAGATTTTTTGCAGGAAAACTTCTCTCTAAATGGGAAGGTCCTTACGTTATCGAGGAGGTCTATCATTCCAGTGCTATAAAAATCAACAACTTCGAAGGCATAAATCCGAAGGTGGTGAACGGTCAAAGAATCAAACATTATATTTCAGGTAATCCTATAAATGTTGAAACCAATGTTATTGAAACTGTAACCCCGAAGGAATACATAAGGGATACTTTCCCGAACGTTTCAGACTCCGAAAAGGAATAGGTACGTGGTACGGTAAGTAAACCGACTCCAAAACAGTTCTAATGGCAATTTTTCTCTGTTTTGAAATATTTAGAAAAATAGAAAAATAAGAAGCAATCCAGGAAGGACACGAGGGCTCCACAAGGGTGGAGGGCGCGCCCTACCCCCTGGGCGCGCCCCCTGCCTCGTGGGCACCTCGTGTGCTCTCCGGACTCCATTTTCTTACACGTTACGTATTTTGGTCGATAAAAATTCATTATATAATCTCCCGGAGGTTTTGACTCCTGTATCACGCAATTGTCCTCTGTTTTTGTTTCGAGTTGTTTTCTTTCAGGGTTGTCAAGGCCAGGCATCATGCCGTCCCCCTCCTCCAACAATGGTGACAATGATGCTTGGTTAATGAAGATAGAGCTGAAGAGGGAAGAACCCATGGAGATCAACAAGGATGAAGGGATCAAGAAGGCCACGGAGGACCAAGTTCCGGCAACAAAAGACATCCTTCAACTTGATCACAATCTTCTTACCCTGACTGAGATCGAAGCTTTCAAGATGATTGAGTTAGCTCGTATACAAAACAAGTATCTCACACGTGAAAATATTTTGTTGAAGGAGCATATAGTTGCACTCAAGGGCATTATCCGCAAGTTGGAGGATCTCTTATGCTCGATGTGCGACTACCCATCATCACCACCATCTTCTTCACCAACAAAAGAGATATAATCACATGGGTATGGGCACTCCCCTTGGCAACTGCCAAGCTTGGGGGATGTGCCCCGGTATCGTATCACCATCACCTTCATCTTTACCGTTTTATTAGTTCGATCCTTTTGATAATATTTTGATCTAATAGAATAAAAGTTTTTAGTATGATCTAGTTTTGAGTTTGGCTTTATGATCCCTCTATGTAATCGAGTCCGTGAGCTATATAATAAAGATTAGTGTTAACTCGAGGGCTTGATGATTTTGCTATGATCTTGAGGGAATAAAATAAAAGAGAAGAAATAAAAAGAATAAAAGAGATCATATGGATCTTATGGAGAGTAATGAGCTCACATATAAAGAGTATGATGAATAAAAGTTGTTGAGAGTTGACAAACATAGTTTTGGTCATCGTTGCAATTAATAGGAAGTAATAAAGAAAGAGAGGTCTTCACATATAAATACACTATCTTGGACATCTTTTATGATTGTGAGCACTCATCAAAATATGACATGCTAAAGAGTTGACGTTGGACAAGGAAGACAACGCAATGGGTTATGTTTTCTTACATCTGAGATAAATTATATTGTCATGGATCATCCAACATGTTGAGCTTGCCTTTCCCTCTCATGCTAGCCAATTCTTTGCACCAAGTAGAGATACTACTTGTGCTTCCAAATATCCCAAAACCCAGTTTTGCCATGAGAGTCCACTATATCTACATATGGATTGAGTAAGATCCTTCAAGTAAGTTGTCATCGGTGCAAGCAATAAAAATTGCTCTCTAAATATGTATGACTTATTAGTGTGGGAGAAAATAAGCTTTATACGATTTTGTGATGTGGAAGAAATAAAAGCAACGGACTGCATAATAAAGGTCCATATCACAAGTGGCAATATAAAGTGACGTTCTTTCGCATTAAGATTTTGTGCATCCAACCCTGAAAGCGCATGACAACCTCTGCTTCCCTCTCCGAAGGGCCTATCTTTTACTTTTATCTCCTACCTTACATAAGAGTCATGGTGATCCTCACCTTTCCTTTTTACATTTTATCTTTTGGCAAGCACAATATGTTGGAAAGATCCTGGTATATATGGCTAATTGGATGTGAGTCTTCATGAACTATTATTGTTGACATTACCCTTGAGGTAAAACGTTGGGAGGCAAAACTATAAGCCCCTATCTTTCTCTGTGTCTGATTAAAACTTCATACCCATAAGTATTGCGTGAGTGTTAGCAATTGTGAAAGACTACATGATGGTTGAGTATGTGGACTTGCTGAAAAGATCTTATATGACTCTTTCTTATGTTATGATAAATTGCAATTGCCTCAATGACTGAGATTAGAGTTTGTTGGTTCTCAATGAAGTTTATGATTCATACTTGAAATTGTGATTGAATTGTTACTTTAGCATAAGAGATCATATGACAATGATTATATAAGTTGTTGTTCTAAGAATGATCATGATACCCTCATGTCCGTATTTTATTTTTATCGACACCTCTACCTCTAAACATGTGGACATATTTTTCGATTTCGGCTTTCGCTTGAGGACAAGCAAGGTCTAATCTTGGGGGAGTTGATACGTCCATTTTGCATCATGCTTTTATATCGATATTTATTGCATTATGGGCTGTTATTACACGTTATGTCACAATACTTATGCCTATTCTCTCTTATTTTACAAGGTTTACACAAAGAGGGAGAATGCCGGCAGCTGGGATTCTGGGCTGGAAAATGAGTAAATATTAGAGACCTATTCTGCACAGCTCCAAAAGTCCTGAAACTTCACGGAAGTTATTTTCAGAATATATAAAAAATACAGAGCGCAAGAAGTACCAGAGGGGGGCCACTCACCAGCCATGAGGGTGGGGGGCGCGCCCTACCCCCTGGGCACGCCCCTGCCTCGTGGGCCCCCTGGTGGCCCTCCGATGCCCATCTTCTACTATATGGAGTCTTTCATGGAGAAAAAAATCATAAGCAAGCTTTCGGGACAAGACTCCACCGCCACGAGGCGGAACCTTGGCGGAACCAATCTAGGGCTCCGGCGGAGCTGTTCTGCCGGGGAAACTTCCCTCCGGGAAGGGGAAATCATCACCATCGTCATCACCAATGCTCCTCTCATCGGGAGGGGGCCAATCTCCATCAACATCTTCACCAGCACCATCTCCTCTCAAACCCTAGTTCATCTCTTGTATCCAATTCTTGTCTCTAAGTCTGGGATTGGTACCTGTAGGTTGCTAGTAGTGTTGATTACTCCTTGTAGTTGATGCTAGTTGGTTTATTTGGTGGAAGATCATATGTTCAAATCCTATATGCACGTTAATACCCCTCTGATTATGAACATGAATATGCTTTATGAGTAGTTACGTTTGTTCCTGAGGACATGGGAGAAGTCTTGCTATTAGTAGTCATGTGAATTTGGTATTCGTTCGATATTTTGATGAGATGTATGTTGTCTCTCTTCTAGTGGTGTTATGTGAACATCGACTACATGACACTTCACCATTATTTGGGCCTAGAGGAAGGCATTGGGAAGTAATAAGTAGATGATGGGTTGCTAGAGTGACAGAAGCTTAAACCCTAGTTTATGCGTTGCTTCGTAAGAGGCTGATTTGGATCCATATGTTTCATGTTATGGTTAGGTTTACCTTAATACTTTTGTTTTAGTTGCGGATGCTTGCAATAAAGGTTAATCATAAGTGGTATGCTTGTCCATGTAAGGATAGTACCCAAGCACCGGTCCACCCACATACCAAATTATCAAAGTATCGAACGTGAATCATATGAATGTGATGAAAACTAGCTTGACGATAATTCCCATGTGTCCTCGGGAGCGCTTTCTTCTATATAAGAATTTGTCCAGGCTTGTCCTTTGCTACAAAAAGGATTGGGCCACCTTGCTGCACTTTATTTACTTTTGTTACTTGTTGCTCGTTACAAATTATCTTATCACAAAACTATCTGTTACCTATAATTTCAGTGCTTGCAGAGAATACCTTGCTGAAAACCACTTATCATTTCCTTCTGCTCCTCGTTGGGTTCGACACTCTTACTTATCGAAAGGACTACAATAGATCCCCTATACTTGTGGGTCATCATCTACGTACCCTCGTAGACCGTAAGTGGGAGCGTTATAACAATGCGGTTGATGTAGTCGTACGTCTTCACGATCGACCAATCCTCAGTATCGAACGTACGGCACCTCCGCATTCAGCACACGTTCAGCTCGGTGACATCCTGCAAGCTCACGATCCAGTAGAGCTTCCGGGAAGAGCTTCGTCAGCACGATGGCGTGGTGACGGTGATGATGATGCTACCGACGCAGGGCTTCGCCTAAGAACCGCTATGATATGACCAAGGTGGATTATGATGGAGGGGGCACCGCACACGGCTAAGAGATCAATGGTCAATTGTTGTGTTCTAAGGTGCCCCTGAAGGAAATATGCCCTAGAGGCAATAATAAACTTATTATTTATTTCCTTATATCATGATAAATGTTTATTATTCATGCTAGAATTGTATTAACCGGAAACATGATACATGTGTGAATACATAGACAAACAGAGCGTCACTAGTATGCCTCTACTTGACTAGCTCATTGATCAAAGATGGTTATGTTTCCTAGCCATAGACAAAGAGTTGTCATTTGATTAACGGGATCACATCATTAGGAGAATGATGTGATTGAATTGACCCATTCCGTTAGCTTAGCACTTGATCGTTTACTTTGTTGGTATTGCTTTCTTCATGACTTATACATGTTCCTATGACTATGAGATTATGCAACTCCCATTTATCGGAGGAACACTTTGTGTGCTACCAAACGTCACAACGTAACCGGGTGATTATAAAGGTGCTCTACAGGTGTCTCCGAAGGTACTTGTTGGGTTGGCGTATTTCGAGATTAGGATTTGTCACTCCAATTGTCGGAGAGGTATCTCTGGGCCCACTCGGTAATACACATCACTTAAGCCTTGCAAGCATTGCAACTAATGAGTTAGTTGTAGGATGATGTGTTACGAAACGAGTAAGGAGACTTGCCGGTAACGAGATTGAACTAGGTATTGAGATACCGACGATCGAATCTCGGGCAAGTAACATACCGATGACAAAAGGAACAACATATGTTGTTATGCGGTTTGACCGATAAAGATCTTCGTAGAATATGTAGGAGCCAATATGAGCATCCAGGTTCCGCTATTGGTTATTGACCGGAGACGTGTCTCGGTCATGTCTACATAGTTCTCGAACCCGTAGGGTCCACACGCTTAAAGTTCGATGACGGTTATATTATGAGTTTATGGTTTTTGATGTACCGAAGGTAGTTCGGAGTCCTGGATGTGATCACGGACATGACGAGGAGTCTTAAAATGTTCGAGACGTAAAGATCGATATATTAGACGACTATATTTGGATACCGGAATGGTTTCGGGTGAGATCGGATAATACCGGAGCACCGGGAGGTTATCGGAACCCCCCGGGAGGTATATGGGCCTTAATGGGCTTTAGTGGAAAGGAGGGGAAAGGAGCAAGGGAGGGGGCGCCCCCCCCCCAAGCCCAATCCTAATTGGGAGGGGGTCGGCCCCCATTTCCTTCCTCCCTCCTTCCTCTTCCTTCCGTCTCCCTCTCCAAATAGGAAAAGGAGGAGTCCTACTCCCGGTGGGAGTAGGAATCCCCCCTTGGGCGCGCCTCCTCCCCTTGGCCGGCCCTCTCCTCCCCTCCTTTATATACGAAGGAGAGGGGCACCCCATAGACACAAAATTGATCTTTATGATCTTTTAGCCATGTGCGGTGCCCCTCTCCACCATAGTCCACCTCGATAATATCGTAGCGGTGCTTAGGCGAAGCCCTGCGACAGTAGAACATCAACATCGTCACCACGCCGTCATGCTGACGGAACTCTCCCTCAAAGCTCGGCTGGATCGGAGTTCGAGGGACGTCATCGAGTTGAACGTGTGCAGAACTCAGAGGTGTCGTACGTTCGGTACTTGATCGGTCGGATCATGAAGATGTACGACTACATCAACCGTGTTGTGCTAACACTTCCGCTTTCGGTCTACAAGGGTACGTGGACACAGTCTCCCCTCTCGTTGCTATGCATCACCATGATCTTGTGTGTGCGTAGGAAAATTTTGAAATTACTAACGTTCCCCAACAGTGGCATCCGAGCCTGGTTTTATGCTTGATGTTATATGCACGAGTAGAACACAAGTGAGTTGTGGGCGATACAAGTCATACTGCTTACCAGCATGTCATACTTTGGTTTGGCGATATTGTTGGATGAAGCGGCCCGGACCGATATTACGCGTACCCTTACGCGAGACTGATTCTACCGACGTGCTTTGCACACAGGTGGCTGGCGGGTGTCAATTTCTCCAACTTTAGTTGAACCGAGTGTGGCTACGCCCAGTCCTTCAGAAGGTTAAAACATCACTAACTTGACGAAGTAACGTTGTGGTTTTGATGCGTAGGTAAGAACGGTTCTTGCTCAACCCATAGCAGCCACGTAAAACTTGCAACAACAAAGTAGAGGACGTCTAACTTGTTTTTGCAGGGCATGTTGTGATGTGATATGGTCAAGACATGATGCTATATTTTATTGTATGAGATGATCATATTTTGTAACCGAGTTGTCGTCAATTGGCAGGAGCCATATGGTTGTCGCTTTATTGTATGCAATGCAATCGCCCTGTAATTGTTTTACTTTATCACTAAGCGGTAGTGATAGTTGTAGAAGCAATAGTTAGCGAGACGACAATGATGCTACGATGGAGATCAAGGTGTCGCGCCGGTGATGATGGTGATCATGACGGTGCTTCAGAGATAGAGATCACAAGCACAACATGATGATGATGGCCATATCATATCACTTATATTGATTGCATGTGATGTTTATCTTTTATGCATCTTATTTTGCTTTGATTGACGGTAGTATTATAAGATGATCTCTCACTAAATTTCAAGATAAAAGTGTTCTCCCTGAGTATGCACCGTTGCCAAAGTTCGTCGTGCCCAGACACCATATGATGATCAGGTGTGATAAGCTCTACGTCCATCTACAACGGGTGCAAGCCAGTTTTTGCACACGCAGAATACTCAGGTTAAACTTGACGAGCCTAGCATATGCAGATATGGCCTCGGAACACTGAGACCGAAAGGTCGAGCGTGAATCATATAGTAGATATGATCAACATAATGATGTTCACCATTGAAAACTACTCCCTTTCACGTGATGATCGGTTATGGTTTAGTTGATTTGGATCACGTGATCACTTAGATGATTAGAGAGATGTCTATCTAAGTGGGAGTTCTTAAGTAATATGATTAATTGAACTTAAATTTATCATGAACTTAGTACCTGATAGTATTTTGCATGTCTATGTTTGTTGTAGATAGATGGCTCGTGCTATTGTTCCGTTGAATTTTAATGTGTTCCTTGAGAAAGCAAAGTTGAAAGATGATGGTAGCAATTACACGGACTGGGTCCGTAACTTGAGGATTATCCTCATTGCTGCACAGAAGAATTACGTCCTGGAAGCACCGCTAAGTGCCAAACCTGCTGCAGGAGCAACACCAGATGTTATGAACACCTGGCAGAGCAAAGCTGATGACTACTCGATAGTTCAGTGTGCCATGCTTTACGGCTTAGAACCGGGACTTCAACGACGTTTTGAACGTCATGGAGCATATGAGATGTTCCAGGAGTTGAAGTTAATATTTCAAGCAACTGCCCGGATTGAGAGATATGAAGTCTCCAATAAGTTCTATAGCTACAAGATGGAGGAGAATAGTTCTGTCAGTGAGCATATACTCAAAATGTCTGGGTATCATAATCACTTGACTCAACTGGGAGTTAATCTTCCTGTTGATAGTGTCATTGACAGAGTTCTTCAATCACTGCCACCAAGCTACAAGAGCTTCGCGATGAACTATAATATGCAAGGGATGAATAAGACAATTCCCAAGCTCTTCGCAATGCTAAAGGCTGCGGAGGTAGAAATCAAAAAGGAGCATCAAGTGTTGATGGTCAATAAGACCGCCAGTTTCAAGAAAAAGGGTAAAGGGAAGAAGAAGGGGAACTTCAAGAAGAACAGCAAACAAGTTGCTGCTCAGGAGAAGAAACCCAAGTCTGGACCTAAGCCTAAGACTGAGTGCTTCTACTGCAAACAGACTAGTCACTGGAAGCGGAACTGCCCCAAGTATTTGGCGGATAATAAGGATGGCAAGGTGAACAAAGGTATATGTGATATACATGTTATTGATGTGTACCTTACCAGAGCTCGCAGTAGCACCTGGGTATTTGATACTGGTTCTGTTGCTAATATTTACAACTCGAAATAGGGACTACGGATTAAGCGAACACTGGCTAAGGACGAGGTGACGATGCGCATGGGAAATGGTTCCAAAGTCGATGTGATCATCGTCGGCATGCTACCTCTACATCTACCTTCGGGATTTATTTTAGACCTAAATAATTGTTATTTGGCGCCAGCGTTGAGCATGAACATTATATCTGGATCTTGTTTAATGCGAGACAGTTATTCATTTAAATCTGAGAATAATGGTTGTTCTATTTATATGAGTAATATATTTTATGGTCATGCACCCTTAAAGAGTGGTCTATTTTTGATGAATCTCGACAGTAGTGATACACACATTCATAATGTTGAAGCCAAAAGATGCAGAATTGATAATGATAGTGCAACTTATTTGTGGCACTGCCGTTTGGGTCATATTGGTATAAAGCGCATGAAGAAACACCATACTGATGGACTTTTGGAATCACTTGATTATGAATCACTTGGTACTTGCGAACCATGCCTCGTGGGCAAGATGACTAAAACGCCGTTCTCCGGAACTATGGAGCGAGCAACTGATTTGTTGGAGATCATACATACTGATATATGTGGTCCAATGAATGTTGAGGCTCGTGGCGAGTATCATTATTTTGTCACCTTCACAGATGATTTAAGCAGATATGGGTATATCTACTTAACGAAACATAAGTCTGAAACATTTGAAAAGTTCAAAGAATTTCTGAGTGAAGTTGAAAATCATCATAACAAGAAATAAAGTTTCTACGATCTGATCATGGAGGAGAATATTTGAGTTACGAGTTTGGTCTACATTTGAAACAATGCGGAATAGTTTTGCAACTCACGCCACCCGGAACACCATAGCGTAATGGTGTGTCCGAACGTCGTAATCGTACTTTACTAGATATGGTGCGATCTATGATGTCTCTTACTGATTTACCGCTATCATTTTGGGGTTATGCTTTAGAGACGGCCGCATTCACGTTAAATAGGGCACATCAAAATCCGTTGAGACGACACCTTATGTACTATGGTTTGGCAAGAAAGCAAAGTTGTCGTTTCTTAAAGTTTGGGGCTGCGATGCTTATGTGAAAAAGCTTCAACCTGATAAGCTCGAACCCAAATCAGAGAAATGTGTCTTCATAGGATACCAAAAAGAAACAGTTGGGTACACCTTCTATCACAGATCCGAGGGCAAGACATTCGTTGCTAAGAATTGATCCTTTCTAGAGAAGGAGTTTCTATCGAAAGAAGTGAGTGGGAGGAAAGTAGAACTTTATGAGGTAATAGTACCTGCTCCCTTATTGGAAAGTAGTTCATCACAGAAACCGGTTCATGTGACGTCTACACCAATTAGTGAGGAAGTTAATGATGATGATCATGAAACTTCAGATCAAGTTGTTACTGAACCTCGTAGGTCAACCAGAGTAAGATCCACACCAGAGTGGTACGGTAATCCTGTTCTGGAGGTTATGTTGCTAGACCATGATGAACCTACGAACTATGAAGAAGCGATGGTGAGCCCAGATTCCGCAAAATGGCTTGAGGCCATGAAATCTGAGATGGGATCCATGTATGAGAACAAAGTGTGGACTTTGGTTGACTTGCCCAATGATCGGCAAGCCATCGAGAATAAATGGATCTTCAAGAAGAAGACTGACGCTGATGGTAATGTTACCATCTATAAAGCTCAACTTGTTGCAAAAGGTTTTCGACAAGTTCAAGGGATTGACTACGATGAGACCTTCTCACCCGTAGCGATTCTTAAGTCTGTCCGAATCATGTTAGCAATTGCCGCATTTTATGATTATGAAATTTGGCAAATGGATATCAAAACTGCATTCCTGAATGGATTTCTGAAAGAAGAGTTGTATATGATGCAACCGGAAGGTTTTGTCGATCCAAAGGGAGCTAACAAAGTATGCAAGCTCCAGCGATCCATTTATGGACTGGTGCAAGCCTCTCGGAGTTGGAATAAACGTTTTGATAGTGTGATCAAAGCATATGGTTTTATACATACTTTTGGAGAAGCCTGTATCTACAAGAAAGTGAGTGGGAGCTCTGTAGCATTTCTGATATTATATGTGGATGACATATTGTTGATTGGAAATGATATATAATTTCTGGATAGCATAAAAGGATATTTTAATAAGAGTTTTTCAATGAAAGACCTTGGTGAAGCTGCTTATATATTGGGCATCAAGATCTATAGAGATAGATCGAGACACTTAATTGGACTTTCACAAAGCACATACCTTGACCAAGTTTTGAAGAAGTTCAAAATGGATCAAGCAAAGAAAGGGTTCTTGCTTGTGTTACAAGGTGTGAAGTTGAGTAAGACTCAATGCCCGACCACTGCAGAAGATAGAGAGAAAATGAAAGATGTTCCCTATGCTTCAGCCATAGGCACTATCATGTATGCAATGTTGTGTACCAGACCTGATGTGTTCCTTGCTATTAGTTTAGCAGGGAAGTACCAAAGTAATCTAGGAGTGGATCACTGGACAGCGGTCAACAACATCCTGAAATACTTGAAAAGGATGAAGGATATGTTTCTCGTTTATGGAGGTGACAAAGAGCTCGTCGTAAATGGTTACATCGATGCAAGCTGTGACACTGATCCGGACGATTCTAAATCGCAAACCAGATACGTGTTTTTATTAAACGGTGGAGCTGTCAATTGGTGCAGTTCTAAACAAAGCGTCGTAGCGGGATCTACATGTGAAGCGGAATACATAGCTGCTTCGGAAGCAGCAAATGAAGGAGTCTGGATGAAGGAGTTCATATCCGATCTAGGTGTCATACCTAGTGCATCGGGTCCAATGAAAATCTTTTGTGACAATACTGGTGTGATTGCTTTGGCAAAGGAATCCATATTTCACAAGAAAACCAAGCACATCAAAAGACGCTTCAACTCCATCCGGGACAAAGTCCAGGTGGGAGACATAGAGATTTGCAAGATACATACGGATCTGAATGTTGCAGACCCATTGACTAAGCCTTTTCCACGAGCAAAACATGATCAGCACCAAGGCTCCATGGGTGTTAGAATCATTACTGTGTAATCTAGATTATTGACTCTAGTGCAAGTGGGAGACTGAAGGAAATATGCCCTAGAGGCAATAATAAAGTTATTATTTATTTCCTTATATCATGATAAATGTTTATTATTCATGCTAGAATTGTATTAACCGGAAACATGATACATGTGTGAATACATAGACAAACAGAGCGTCACAAGTATGCCTCTTGACTAGCTCGTTGATCAAAGATGGTTATGTTTCCTAGACATAGACAAAGAGTTGTCATTTGATTAACGGGATCACATCATTAGGAGAATGATGTGATTGACTTGACCCATTCCGTTAGCTTAGCACTTGATCGTTTAGTTTGTTGCTATTGCTTTCCTCATGACTTATACATGTTCCTATGACTATGAGATTATGCAACTCCAGTTTACCGGAGGAACACTCTGTGTGCTACCAAACATCACAACGTAACTGGGTGATTATAAAGGTGCTCTATAGGTGTCTCCGAAGGTACTTGTTGGGTTGGCGTATTTCGAGATTAGGATTTGTCACTCTGATTGTAGGAGAGGTATCTCTGGGCCCACTCGGTAATACACATCACTTAAGCCTTTCAAGCATTGCAACTAATGAGTTAGTTGCGGGATGATGTGTTACAGAACGAGTAAAGAGACTTGCCGGTAACGAGATTGAACTAGGTATTGAGATACCGATGATCGAATCTCGGGAAAGTAACATACCGATGACAAAAGGAACAACGTATGTTGTTATGCGGTTTGACCGATAAAGATCTTCGTAGAATATGTAGGAGCCAATATGAGCATCCAGGTTCTGCCATTGGTTATTGACCGGAGACGTGTCTCGGTCATGTCTACATAGTTCTCGAACCCGTAGGGTCCGCACGCTTAAAGTTCGATGACGGTTATATTATGAGTTTATGGTTTTTGTGTACCGAAGGTAGTTCGGGGTCCCGGATGTGATCACGGACATGACAAGGAGTCTTGAAATGTTCGATGCGTAAAGATTGATATATTGGACGACTATATTTGGATACCGGAATGGTTCCGGGTGAGATCGGGATAATACCAGAGCACCGGGAGGTTATCGGAACCCCCCGGGAGGTATATGGGCCTTAATGGGCTTTAGTGGAAAGGAGGGGAAAGGAGCAAGGGAGCCCCCCCAAGCCCAATTCAAATTGGGAGGGGAGCCGGCTCCCCCTTTCCTTCCTCCCTCCTTCCTCTTCCTTCCCTCTCCCTCTCCAAATAGGAAAAGGAGTCCTACTCCCGGTGGGAGTAGGACTCCCCCCTTGGGCGCGCCTCCTCCCCTTGGCCGGCCCTCTCCTCCCCTCCTTTATATACGGAGGAGAGGGGCACCCCATAGACACAACAATTGATCTCTTTGATCTTTTAGCCGTGTGCGGTGCCCCTCTCCACCATAGTCCACCTCGATAATATCGTGGCGGTGCTTAGGCGAAGCCCTGTGACGGTAGAACATCAACATCGTCACCACGCCGTCATGCTGACGGAACTCTCCCTCAAAGCTTGGCTGGATCGGAGTTCGAGGGACGTCATCGAGTTGAACGTATGCAGAACTCGGAGGTGGCGTATGTTCGGTACTTGATCGGTCGGATCGTGAAGACGTACGACTACATCAACCGCATTGTGCTAACGCTTCCGCTTTCGGTCTACGAGGGTACGTGGACACACTCTCCCCTCTCGTTGCTATGCATCACCATGATCTTGCGTGTGCGTAGGAAATTTTTGAAATTACTACGTTCCCCAACAGCCCCCCTGCCCCCGTATATAAAGCAGCAAGGGGGAGGCCGGCTGGCCCTCCTAGGGCGCGCCAGGAGGAGGAGTCCTCCTCCTAGTAGGAGTAAGACTCCTCTTTCCTACTCCTACTAGGAGGAGGAAAGGAAGGGGGAAGGGGAGAAGGAAGGAGAGGGAGGAAAGGAGGAAAGGGGGGCCGGCCCCCTAGTCCAATTCGGTTTAGGCTAGGGGGGCGCGTGCCCTGCCTCCTCTCTTCCACCACTTGGCCCATGAGGCCCAATACTTCTACCCCGTATTCCCGTAACTCCCCGGTACTCCGAAAAATACCCGAATCACTCGGAACCTTTCCGATGTCCGAATACAGTCGTCCAATATATCGATCTTTACATCTCGACCATTTCGAGACTCCTCATCGTGTCCCTGATCTCATCCGGGACTCCGAACTACCTTAGGTACATCAAAACACATAAACTCATAATACCGATCGTCACCAAACGTTAAGCGTGTGGACCCTACGGGTTCAAGAACTATGTAGACATGACCGAGACTCGTCTCCGGTCAACAACCAATAGCGGAACCTGGATGCTCATATTGGCTCCTACATATTCTACGAAGATCTTTATCGGTCAAACCGCATAACAACATACGTTGTTCCCTTTGTCATCGGTATGTTACTTGACCGAGATTCGATCATCGGTATCCTCATACCTAGTTCAATTTCATTACCGGCAAGTCTCTTTACTCGTTCTGTAATGCATCATCCCGCAACTAACTCCTTAGTCACATTGCTTGCAAGGCTTATAGTGATGTGCATTACCAAGAGGGCCCAGAGATACCTCTCTGACAATCGGAGTGACAAATCCTATTCTTGATCTATGCCAACTCAAGAAACACCATCGGAGACACCTGTAGAGCACCTTTATAATCACCCAGTTACGTTGTGACGTTTGGTAGCACACAAAGTGTTCTTCTGGTATTCGGGAGTTGCATAATCTCAGTCATAGGAACATGTATAAGTCATGGAGAAAGCAATAGCAGTAAACTAAACGATCAAGTGCTAAGCTAACGAAATGGGTCAAGTCAATCACATCATTCTCCTAATGATGTGATCTCGTTAATCAAATGATAACTCATGTCTATGGCTAGGAAACTCAACCATCTTTGATCAACGAGCTAGTCAAGTAGAGGCATACTAGTGACACTATGTTTGTCTATGTATTCACACATGTATTATGTTTCCGGTTAATACAATTCTAGCATGAATAATAAACATTTATCATGATATGTGGAAATAAATAATAACTTTATTATTGCCTCTAGGGCATATTTCCTTCAATAGCAACGATCTCATGTTTAACATAAGGGACTATAGCAAACTCATCTTCATAAATATTGGCATCATGGCCACAAGAATAGCAAGCATCATGTTCATAAAGGGATATTTCAATCAAATCATCAGAATCATAATTATCTATAGATTCATGCATATCATTATTTTCTTCCCAAGCAATGGTCATTCTTTCAATAAATTCTTTGACATAGACATTATGAGCATAGTTTTCATAGCAATATTTAAGTATGCCAAAAATTTCAGATTCGTAGAGAGTAATATCATACTTTTCAATCAAAGAAGCAACTTCATAAGCACCCTTAAAAGCAACAAATTCTTCAATTTGTTTGATATCATAGTAACTATAAACACCCTTTGCATAAGAAGATAAGATTTTATTATCATTAAACTCACATAGGTAGGGGAGGTGTTTTTTAGGGTTCTTAGAGCAACAAGTAAAATCATAAATTTCACAAAGATTCCAAGCATAACATAGCAATCCGTTTATTTGATGCCATAAGAGTCTCCCTTTTTCAGACAAACGGTGACGCACAAAATGAGCATGCTCATCTAAAGATTTCCCATCAACTAGGCTAGTTGGGGTGTTTGTGCCAAAACCGGCGGATCTCGGGTAGGGAATCCCGAACTGTGCGTCTAGGCCGGATGGTAACAGGAGGCAAGGGACACGAAGTTTTACCCAGGTTTGGGCCCTATCGATGGAGGTAAAACCCTACGTCCTACTTGATTAATATTGATGATATGGGTAGTACAAGAGTAGATCTACCACGAGATCGGAGAGGCTAAACCCTAGAAGCTAGCCTATGGTATGATTGTTGTTCTGTATGTTGTCCTACGGACTAAAACCCTCCGGTTTATATAGACACCGGAGAGGGTTAGGGTTACACAAAGTCGGTTACACTGGCAGGAGATCTGCATATCCGTATCGCCAAGCTTGCCTTCCACGCCAAGGAAAGTCCCTTCCGAACACGGGGCGAAGTCTTCAATCTTGTATCTTCATAGTCCAGGAGTCCGGCTGAAGGTATAGTCCGGCCATCCGGACACCCCCTAATCCAGGACTCCCTCAGTAGCCCCTGAACCAGGCTTCAATGACGACGAGTCCGGCGCGCAGATTGTCTTCGGCATTGCAAGGCGGGTTCCTCCTCCAAGTACTTCATAGAAGATTTTGAACACAAAGATAGTGTCCGGCTCCGCAAAATAAGTTTCCACATATTGCCATAGAGAGAATAACATTTACACAAATCTAATCTGCTGACGTATTCCGTAGTGTGACACACCACGGCCAAGCCTTTATCTGAATCGTTTCATTATCCCACCTCAGCGCGTCATGCGAGGCGGTTTCCTTGGCACATCTTGTTAAAGCAGAGATCGTGTCCCCTTATTCTGGGATTCTCATCAATACGGGCGCGGGTAACCCAACCGCTTCTAGGACTCCTAGATTATAGGCAAGTCCAAATGGACACAGAGAGAACGCTTGATATTCACCCTCTTTATAAAGGGACAAGGCGTTTATTTTTCCCTCCCGTGCTCAATCGAATCCTTCCCCCACCTCAAGCTCAAGCGCCCAAAGTTCAGGTCAGGTGCCCCGAACCTTCAGTCATGTCCGGATCTAGCCTTCAAGGTCAATGGGTGCCTTCCTCCGTCACGGAAGAAGACATCAAAAAGTTGAGGGAGGCCAGATATCTAACCGCCGAGATTTGCATCGGCTGCCTCCTCGAGGGCAGGCCGTCCCCACCCCTGAACCCAACGAGAACGTCGTGTTCGTCTCCCACTTCCTCCGAGGTCTAGGCCTTGCTCTAGATCCTTTCGTCAGGGGTTTGATGTTTTATTACGGGCTAGACTTCCATGATCTAGCACCGGACTCCTTTCTTCATATCACGACATTTATTGTCGTGTGCGAGGCCTTCCTCCAGGTTACCCCTCACTTTGGCCTATGGCTCAAGACCTTTGAAGTAAAGCCGAAGATGATCGAGGGGCAACATGCAGCGTGTGGAGGTGCCTCAATATGCAAGATGACGGGAGCTCCGTGGCCCAAAGGTTCCATCCCAGAGGTGTCTGAATTGTGGGAACAAGAGTGGTTCTACATCACGGCTCCTAGAAGTGCCAAGTGGGCGGTCGCCCCTGTTTTCCGCTCGGGCCCTTCACCACAACTGATGTCATGGATCAGCAGAGGTCTGAGCTGGGGTCCAGCCAAGGACGTGCCTATACTGCAAAGCCGCATTCGAGATCTCTTTAATGGAGATTTCAGTTTGGTTGCGGTGATACAAGTTATGCTGGTTCGTCAAGTCCAGCCTTGCAAACGCCGGCCTCTTCGCTTGTGGGAGTTCAATCCCGAGGGACCGCGTGTCATTCAAAATTTTCTCGGCCTGACGCACGAGGAGATGTACAAGTCATTCTTCGGACCTTAGGTGAAGTGTCCGGAAATCACCGAGGACGTGGGCCTGAGTAGTAACCGCGCCGCTGAACAGGTAAGGCATCTGCCGTCCGAACATACTATCTCTCCTTTGTTATGAAGTTATTTCTGAGAGTTCACTTTTTGACCAGGACTGGCTAACAAAGGCGAAGTTGATTCGGTGTTCGGCCCCCCTCCCTGAGGGTTTGGAAAATCCGGTATTGGAAAATATGCTCCAGGCCGCACCTTGCCCGGAGCCCTTGAAGGAAGATACCGTGGAGGATAATACGGACGGACGCGGGCCCCCAATGCTGCCCATTCTAACCGAGGGAGCGAGCGTCTCCATGAAGGAAGATGACCAGAAGAGGAAAAGGACTGCGCCCGGGGATTCGAAAGCCGAAGCTTCCAAACGGGAGAAGAAGTCTCCCACAGAGGGTCCTACCTTGGGGGCGTTGTTGCCGTACAAAGTCCGCGG
>NC_041382.1:746481111-746517528 GCF_002162155.2 Triticum dicoccoides | reverse complement strand
AAGTGACCGAAATACTTTGATAGATATGCCATCTTTTTCTTTTGAGAAAATAACCACCACATATATCTTTGCAGTTTGGGCCTTAGCCCCTCTCAAATGAGCTCGTCTTCGGGGGATCTTCTTCCAGAGATGATGGAGAGCGAAACGCCTCCTCCAGACTCCTCCGCTCCGGAAGCGGGCGACCCTGAAGTGTCATCGTGGAGGGCCTCTCCGAGTCCGTTGAGGACAGAAGATAATCCCATTGACCCCCGAAGCTTCCAGTGTCCGGCTCCCGAAGAGAGCAGACAAAAGAGTCCGGCACCGTCTAGTGTGCGATCGGATGTTCTGAGGGAGTTGGTGGGGCGAGCTGCCATCTCAGACGAACACCGTGTGCTGATGAATACGGTGATGGAGAGAATCTCGTCCGCCGAAATAGGATTGCATGAAGCTTTTATGAGTCTACTGACAGGCTTTGAGGTACGTAAAAGAACGTATGATAGTCCTGCACATGCTAGGTGTGCCCTGTGTAGATAGTAGCCCCTGAGACTCTGGTTGTCGCCGGAAACGATGACGAACAGAGGATCATATTCCCAGGTAATAACCATACTGCCTCTATGTGCAGGTGATGGAAGCTCCGGTGGCTAGCCGGACTAGCGAGTTTGCGCATTTAGAACGGCAGTTGGATGCGGCAGACGCTGACATCGAGCTTGTTAACAAAAGGCTTGACGAGGCACAGGGTAAGTGTCATTATCTGGTAAACGCCACATAGGAAGAGCAGCATGATGCCAATATCTTTAATATGTTGTGACTGCAGATGGAGCTGCCACTGTTGAAGCCTTGCGGGCAGAACTTGCCCGAGCCAAGGAACAAGCAAGGTTGGGTAATGCGGCTGCTTTGAAGGCGGCTGAAGAGTTGCAAGCCGAGAAGGCCGCACATGGCGAGAGCCGAGACAAGATGGCCAAGATGGCCATAGAATTAAAAGCCGCCGCCGACCGTTGCCGGGTTCTTGAAAAGGAAAACCAGGCGAAGGCATAGGACCTTGAGAAGGCTGCTGCGACGAGAAAAGACCTCCACTCTGCTATGAGGGCAAAGAAGGAGGAGCTGCGGGAAGCCGGGGATATTGTAGCTGGGAAATCCTTTATGTTGCGGAGGAAGTTCGGAGATCCACGGTATGCCCCTCTGGATCGGCTGTGGAGTTCGGAGGATGTGTATATGGATTTGGCGGCGAGCGCTGCCGATGCAGCCAAGTACATCCAGGGTTAGACAGACCGTGAAGTAGACCAGCTATTTTGGAGACAATTCCATTCTCCCGAGCGTCCGCTTTCATTGACTGACCAATTAGCCGAATGGGCCGAACTAAATAGGTTGTCCGGACTCTCCATGAGGTCTGTTGTGGATCAGCTATGGCCGGAAAGGTCAAAACCGAACAGCTATTTCGGCTTGGTGCAGCAGTTCCTTGACGTGGTGCCGTGCATTAATGTGATGAAGAGGTCGGCATGCATAGAGGGCGCATGGATGGCCTTTGCCCGTGTTAAAGCATACTGGGCGGAGATGGATGCTACCACTATTGCAACGCGGGATTCGGCCATAGGTCGAAGGGCTGATGAGTACTACTTTGAAGAAGTTCTTGAGGGTGCTCGTTTGATAGAGACCCAGTGCTCAAAAAATATTATGTTTGAGTGATATGTAATCTCATGGTAAGCGAAATGCTTTTATAAATTTTTATGAGGCTATTTTTATACTTTTGCCTGAAAGTAATATGATGCCTCCTGGGCGGCCGTTTATGTATACACGTGTATAACCTGAAAGATTGCAGTCGTCGGCTTCAACCCCCACGCATATAATGCGGAGGTGCTCGCAAAAACACGCGTTCACACTTAACCCAACGTCTTGGTCCTATTAAGGAGGTGATAGTGGAGCGAGCGAGGCAACCGGACTATAATGCTTTAACACTTTCACTTAGCCATAGGAGTTTGACGGTGGGGCTACTATATAGCCCCTGGTGGCTCCGCACTCTCCCGAATTCGGGGTGCGTACATGCCTGGCCGGGATACGGCCCTTCGTTAAGGCGGAGGGATTCTAACATTCCGATAGGTCATCGAGTGGTTGACCAGTCTCACGCTATATCATGACAGTCAGTTTTCGGCTTTCTCTACTGAGGTGCTCGTCCGGATGACCCGGGGCACAATCGCAGTAGTTCTCCTAGTGCTACCTTAGCCGGTAAAGCGGAACGTAAGGCACCAAAACTCAGGAGCCGGGCAAACCCAACATTTGACCAAAGATAATGATTCGGAGCTGATGCATATAGGGCCAAACTCGCGACGCCGAACACTCCCTAAGGTATTCGGTCTTTGTGGTATAAACCGGGCCTAAATAATGGCCTTTGTAAGAAGCCCCTTGTGTCCAGGTACGTGCATTGTTCTGGCGTGGCCACATGCCAAGACGTCAGCATCCTTCTCAATGGTGGATGTGTGTTAACGAGAGATAGTAAAAAAGGTTTACGCAGGGTCTTAATCTAAAAAGAATCCTTGGAGCGGGTCGCTGTTGCATGTCTGCGCCTGTGTCTCCGTTGTGCCGTATCCTGGATGGGTGTAGCACGATGATCGTCTGTAAAAGAGAGGAATTTAGGTGAAAAAGTTGTCATGCAAAAAGATAGTTTGTTAAAGAAACCATGTATAATTCAAGATGAGAAGAAATTGCCACTTGTCTGCGCGTGTTGAGCCCCTTGTATTTACAAATAGGGGTGTGACCATTTATTCGGTATAAGTAGCGGCGCCGGACTCGATTAGTTGTGTCTGAGGTCTTAACGACCTAGTGGATGCTTTCGCTGGTCCGGGCGCCTTTAGTGTGCGGCTGCCAAGGCAGCCTCACTCTCTTCGGCGTGCAGAGATCGCTTGATATTTCCGTGCACTGCAATGATGCCACGTGGACCGGGCACCTTGAGTGTGAGGGAGGCGTAGTGTGGTATTGCATTAAAGCGAGCGAAAGCTTCGCATCCGAGCAGTGCTTGATAGGCACTTTGAAACGGAGCGATGTGGAAAGTTAAATGCTCACGACGGAAGTTATCGGGGGAGCCGGATATAACTTGTAGTAGGAGGGAGCCCGTACAACGAGCCCCTGGGCCTGGCGTTACTCCTTTAAAGGTAGTATTGCTATGGCGAATTTGTGTTGGGTCTAACCCCATCCCACGGATTGTATCCTGATATATTAGGTTTAGGTTGCTGCCGCCGTCCATCAAGACTCGTGTGAAGTGATATCCGGCAATTACTGGGTCTAATACCAGGGGAGCCCGTCCTGCGTGTCGAATACTTGCTGAGTAATCGCGATGGTCGAAAGTGATCGGTTGAGACGACCAGTGGCAGGACTTCGCGGTGACAGGCACTTGGGTATATCTTCCTGGGAGTGTCGTGTTGTTTTTTCCCTTGATCACGCGTAACACGTTTACTGTTTTGACTTCTGGTGGAAATTTCTTTTGTTCCCCCGTGTCTTGCTTGGGAGGCTCGTCCTCGTCTTCACTTGGTGTATCCTCCCCCTTGTGTACGGCGTTGAGCTTGCCAGACTGCTTGAAGACCCAACATTCTCTGTGGGTATGATTAGCAGGTTTACCAGGGGTACTATGGATCTGACATACTTGGTCCAGAATTTTGTTGAGGCTGGACAGTTCATCCCTGGTGCCTTTAGGGGGCGGCTTTTGACCTGGCCGAGAGCTTTTGAGTCCGGCATTTACTGTCGTGCCCTTCGTGCTGTCTTCTTTATTCCGGCGTTTGTTATTGCTGTTGCGCCGTGATTTCCCATTTCCATCTCTAACTTCAGATGTACTGGGGTCACTGGTGCTGCATCTGGCTAGCCAGTTGTCCTCAACCGCGCAAAAGCGGGTCATGAGGTTTGTTAATGTGACCATCATTCTCGGCTTATTTTGGCCGAGGTGTCTAGCGAGCCATTCGTCACGGATGCTATGTTTGAAAGCTGCCAAGGCTTCGGCGTCCGGACAGTCGACAATCTGGTTCATTTTAGTAAGAAACCTGTTCCAAAGCTTTCGGGCTGACTCTCCGGGCTGTTGAGTTATATGACTCAAATCGTCCGCGTCCGGAGGTCGGACATAAGTCCCTTGAAAATTTGCCCGAAAGGCGTCTTCGAGCTCTTCCCAACTTCCAATGGAGCTTTCGGGGAGGCCTTTGAGCCAGTGACAAGCTGGCCCTTTGAGCTTGAGGGGTAAGTACTTGATGGCGTGGAGATCATCTCCTCGAGCCATATGGATGTGAAGGATATAGTCCTCAGTCCAGACCCCAGGGTCTGTTGTTCCGTCGTATGCCTCTATGTTTATGGGCTTGAATCCCTCTGGAAATTCATGGTCCAGCACCTCATCAGTGAAACATAGGGGGTGTGCGGCACCCCTGTAGCTGGGTGTAGCGCGTTGTTCGGATGTTTGTTGTGTTGCATTGTATGCTGGGGCACGCTTGCGTGGTCCATAGATGGATCTTGTTGCACCGTCCTTCGGGTGCGAGCCCTCGCATGGGTCGCGTATTGTATTGTGAGCGGCGTTGTATGCCGCTCTGTGTTGGTAGAGGGGTCATCTATCCAACCAGGTGGCTGCTTTGATATTTGGTTGTGAGGGGTCTGAGGCCTCCTCATCGAATTCGGGTAGCAGCTTCCGCTTTGGGTAGCTCTTGGAGGGGCGATTGTCGTCGTACCTTGCTGCAGTGTTGAGTATTTTACTCCATCTGATTTGGAGTGTGTCTTGCGCAGCCTTGAGCCTTTGCTTCTGCTTTTTCAGACTCCTCGCGGTGGCGACAAGCCTTTTACGGGCAGTCTGCTGCTCTGGGTGCATGTCCGGCGTTATGTCGTCCGGACCATTATCCTTGATAGGATTTGTTTGTTCGGTTTGATTATCCGGATTGCCGTTGTCCGGCAGCGGTTCGCCCTGCTCCAGCGTTGGGTCTGTGTGATCGCTATTTCTATCGAGGCGGGATTTGGGGCGGCGCTTGCCTCGCCGCTTTGACTGCTTTTCGAGGGAACAAGCCTTCGGTGCGTCCTTCCGCTCCTCGTCGTCATCTTTTGGTGCGTCCACCATGTATACGTCATATGATGAGGTGGTGTTCCAGGGCCCAATAGGCGCTGGTTCTTCATCGTCTCTTTCATCAGCGTCCATACCGTCGACGTCTTCGGAGTTGAAGTCGAGCATGTCGGTTAAATCGTCGACAGTGGCTACAAAGTGGGTGGTGGGTGGGCTTTGAATTTCTTCATCGTCCGTATCCCAATCTCGCTGACCGTAGTCCGTCCAGGGCTCTCCTGATAAAGAGAGAAACTTTAGTGATTTCATAATATCGCCAAAGGGCGAGTGCTGAAAGATGTCCGCGGCAGTAAACTCCATGATCGGCGCCCAATCGGATTCGATCGGCAGAGGCGTGATGGTTCAGAGTCCGGAGAGGAGTCCGGCTCCTTGGAATCACGAGTCTCGCGGAGTGCGGGGCTGGTGTTCGGCTCGATCACCGTCAGGATCGCAGCCCCCGAGGCGGCGTCCAACCACTCATCCTCGATCGGCGCAGTTGGCTCCGAATTGAAGGTCGAAGCCGATGCGGGTGCGGCCTTCAGCGCACTGTTAGGCGGCAGAGCTAGATCATGCTCGTCGTGGCAGTGCGGCGCGCTCGGCAGTGGCTCGAATTCGTTGAAGATCAAGTCCCAGCGGATGTCAGTCGTGTAGTTTATGTTGGGGAACGTAGTAATTTCAAAAAAATTCCTACGCACACGCAAGATCATGGTCATGCATAGCAACGAGAGGGGAGAGTGTTGTCTACGTACCCTCATAGACCGAAGCGGAAGCGTTGACGCAACATAGAGGAAGTAATCGTACGTCTTCCCGGTCCAACCGATCCAAGCACCGTTACTCCGGCACCTCCGAGTTCTTGGCACACATTCAACTCGATGACGCTCCCCGGGCTCCGATCCAGCAAAGCTTCGGGGAGGAGTTCCATCAGCACGATGGCGTGGTGACGATCTTGATGTTCAACCGTCGCAGGGCTTCGCCTAAGCACCGCTACAATATGACCGAGGTGGAATATGGTGGAGGGGGGCACCGCACACGGCTAAGGAACGATCATGAAGATCAACTTGTGTGTCCTAGGGTGTCCCCCTGCCCCCGTATATAAAGGAGCCAAGGGGAGGGGGCAGCCGGCCAAGGAGGGCGCGCCAAGGGGGAGTCCTACTCCCACCGGGAGTAGGACTCCCTTCTTTCCTAGTTGGAGAAGGAGAAGTGCGAAAGAGGAGGAAGAGGGAAAGGAAAGGGGGGCGCCGCCCCCCTCTCCTTGTCCTATTCGGACTAGGGAGGGGAGGGGTGCGCGGCCACCTCTTGCCTCCTTTCCTCTTCTCCCTTAGGGCCCATGTAGGCCCAATAACCCCCGGGGGGTTCCGGTAACCCCTCGGTACTCCGGTAAAATCCCGATTTCACCCGGAACGATTCCGATATCCAAATATAGGCTTCCAATATATCGATCTTTATGTCTCGACCATTTCGATACTCCTTGTCATGTCCATGATCACATCCGGACTCCGAACAACCTTCGGTACATCAAAATACATAAACTCATAATGAAACTGTCATCATAACGTTAAGCGTGCGGACCCTACGGTTCGAGAACAATGTAGACATGACCGAGACACGTCTCCGGTCAATAACCAATAGCGGAACCTGGATGCTCATATTGGTTCCTACATATTCTACGAAGATCTTTATCGGTCAGACCGCATAACAACATACGTTGTTCCCTTTGTCATCGGTATGTTACTTGCCCGAGATTCGATCATTGGTATCTCAATACCTAGTTCAATCTCGTTACCGGCAAGTCTCTTTACTCGTTCCGTAATACATCATCTCACAACTAACTCATTAGTTGCAATGCTTGCAAGGCTTATGTGATGTGCATTACAGAGAGGGCCCAGAGATACCTCTCCGACAATCGGAGTGACAAATCCTAATCTCTAAATACGCCAACCCAATATTTACCTTTGGAGACACCTGTAGAGCTCCTTTATAATCACCCAGTTACGTTGTGATGTTTGGTAGCACACAAAGTGTTCCTCCGGCAAACGGGAGTTGCATAATCTCATAGTCATAGGAACATGTATAAGTCATGAAGAAAGCAATAGCAACATACTAAACGATCGGGTGCTAACTAATGGAATGGGTCATGTCAATCACATCATTCTCCTAATGATGTGATCCTGTTAATCAAATGACAACACATGTCTATGGTTAGGAAACATAACCATCTTCGATTAACGAGCTAGTCAAGTAGAGGCATACTAGTGACACTTTGTTTGTCTATGTATTCAC
Organism: Triticum dicoccoides; assembly: GCF_002162155.2. Classification (NCBI taxonomy): domain Eukaryota; kingdom Viridiplantae; phylum Streptophyta; class Magnoliopsida; order Poales; family Poaceae; genus Triticum; species Triticum dicoccoides. Next base: position 746,510,219 of record NC_041382.1, on the reverse strand, counting down.
ACATGTATTATGTTTCCGGTTAATACAATTCTAGCATGAATAATAAACATTTATCATGAAATAAGGAAATAAATAATAACTTTATTATTGCCTCTAGGGCATATTTCCTTCAGTCTCCCACTTGCACTAGAGTCAATAATCTAGTTCACATTGCTATGTGATTTAACACCAATAGTTCACATCATCATGTGATTAACACTCAAAAGGGTTTACTAGAGTCAATAATCTAGTTCACATCGCTATGTGATTAACACCCAAAGAGTACTAAGGTGTGATCATGTTTTGCTTGTGAGAGAAGTTTAGTCAACGGGTCTGCCACATTCAGATCCGTATGTATTTTGCAAATTTCTATGTCAACAATGCTCTGCACGGACCTACTCTGGCTAATTGCTCCCACTTTCAATATGTATCCAGATTAAGACTTAGAGTCATCTGGATCAGTGTCAAAACTTGCATCGACGTAACCCTTTACGACGAACCTTTTTTTTCATGTCCATAATCGAGAAACATATCCTTATTCCATTAAGGATAATTTTGACCAATGTCCAGTGATCTACTCCTAGATCACTATTGTACTCCCTTGCTTAACACAGTGTAGGGTATACAATAGATCTGGTACACAGCATGGCATACTTTATAGAACCTATGGCTGAGGCATAGAGAATGACTTTCATTCTCTTTCTATCTTCTGCTGTGGTCGGGCTTTGAGTCTTACTCAATTTCACACCTTGTAACACAGCCAAGAACTCTTTCTTTGACCGTTCCAATTTTTGAACTACTTCAAAATATTGTCAAGGTATGTACTCATTGAAAAAAAACTTATCAAGCGTCTTGATCTATCTCTATAGATCTTGATGCTTAATATGTAAGCAGCTTCACTGAGGTCTTTCTTTGGAAAACTTCTTTCAAAACACTCCTTTATGCTTTGCAGAATAATTCTACATTATTTCTGATCAACAATATGCCATTCACATATACTTATCAGAAATGTTGTAGTGCTCCCACTCACTTTCTTGTAAATACAGGCTTCACCGCAAGTCTGTATAAAACTATATGCTTTGATCATATCATCAAAACGCATATTCCAACTCCGAGATGCTTGCATCAGTCCATAGATGGATCGCTGGAGCTTGCACATTTTGTTAGCACCTTTAGGATTGACAAAACCTTCTGGTTGTATCATATACAACTCTTCTTTAATAAATCCATTAAGGAATGCAGTTTTGTTTATCCATTTGCCGGATTTCATAAAATGCGACAATTGCTAACATGATTCGGACAGACTTAAGCATAGATACGAGTGAGAAACTCTCATCGTAGTCAACACCTTGAACTTGTCGAAAACCTTTTGTGACAATTCTAGCTTTGTACATAGTAACACTACTATCAGCGTCCGTCTTCCTCTTGAAGATCCATTTAATCTCAATGGCTCGCTGATCATTGGGCAAGTCAATCAAAGTCCATACTTTGTTCTCATACATGGGTCTCATCTCAGATTTCATGGCCTCAAGCCATTTCGCGGAATCTGGGCTCATCATCGCTTCCTCATAGTTCGTAGGCTCGTCATGGTCAAGTAACATGACCTCCAGAACTGGATTACCGTACCACTCTGGTGCGGATCTCACTTTGGTTTTACCTACGAGGTTCGGTAGCAACTTGATCTGAAGTTACATGATCATCATCATTAGCTTCCTCACTAATTGGCTTAGGTGTCACAGAAACCGGTTTCTGTGATGTACTACTTTCCAATAAGGGAGCAGGTACAGTTACCTCATCAAGTTCTACTTTCCTCCCACTCACTTCTTTCGAGAGAAATTCCTTCTCTAGAAAGGATCCATTCAAAGCAACGAATATCTTGCCTTCGGATCTATGATAGAAGGTGTACCCAACATTTTCTTTTGGGTATCCTATGAAGACGCACTTCTCCGATTTGGTTTTGAGCTTATCAGGTTGAAACTTTTTCACATAAGCATTGCAACCTCAAACTTTAAGAAACGACAGCTTAGGTTTCTTGCCAAACCATAGTTCATACGGTGTCGTTTCAACGGATTTAGATGGTGCCCTATTTAACGTGAATGCAGCTGTCTCTAATGCATAACCCCAAAACGATAGTGATAGATCGGTAAGAGACATCATAAATCGCACCATATCTAATAAAGTACGGTTATGACGTTCGGACACACCATTATATTGTGGTGTTCCAGGTGGCGTGAGTAGTGAAACTATTTCACATTGTTTTTAACTGAAGGCCAAACTCGTAACTCAAATACTCTTCTCTACGATCAGATCGTAGAAACTTTATTTTCTTGTTACGATGATTTTTCACTTCACTCTGAAATTCTTTGAACTTTTAAAATGTTTCAGACTTATGTTTCATCAAGTAGATATACTCATATCTGCTCAAATCATTTGTGAAGATCAGAAAATAATGATACCTGTCGCGAGCCTCAATATTCATTGGACCACATACATCAATATGTATGATTTCCAACAAATCTGGTGCTCGCTCCATTGTTCCGAAGAACAGAGTCTTAGTCATCTTGCCCATGAGGCATGGTTCGCAAGCATCAACTGATTCATAATCAAGTGATTCCAAAAGCCCATCAGCATGGAGTTTCTTCATGCGCTTTACACCAATATGACCTAAACGGCAGTGCCACAAATAAGTTGCACTATCATTATAAACTTTGCATCTTTTGGTTTCAGTGTTATGATTATGTGTATCACTACGATCGAGATCCAACAAACTATTTTCATTGGGTGTGTAACCATATAAGGTTTTATTCATGTAAACAGAACAAAAATTTATTCTCTTACTTAAATGAATAACCGTATTACAATAAACATGATCAAATCATATTCATGCTCAACGCAAACACCAAATAACACTTACTTAGCTTCAACACTAATCCCGAAATTATAGGGAGTGTGCGATGATGATCATATCAATCTTGGAACCACTTCCAACACACATCGTCACTTCACCCTTAACTAGTCTATGTTTATTCTGCAACTCCCGTTTCGAGTTACTAATCTTAGCAACTGAACTAGTATCAAATACTGAGGGGTTGCTATAAACACTAGTAAAGTACACATCAATAACATGTATATCAAATATACTTATGTTCACTTTGCCATCCTTCTTATCCGCCAATCACTTGGGGTAGTTCCGCTTCCAGTGACCAGTCCCTTTGCAGTAGAAGCACTTAGTCTCAGGCTTAGGACCAGACTTGGGCTTCTTCACTTGAGCAGCAACTTGCTTGCTGTTCTTCTTGAAGTTCCCCTTCTTCCCTCTGCCCTTTTCTTGAAACTAGTGGTCTTGTCTACCATCAACACTTGATGTTTTTCTCGATTTCTACCTTCGTCGATTTCAGCATCACGAAGAGCTTGGGAATTGTTTCCGTTATCCCTTGCATATTATATTTCATCGTGAAGTTCTACTAACTTGGTGATGGTGACTAGATAATTCTGTCAATCACTATCTTATTGGAAGATTAACTCCCACTTGATTCAAGTGATTGTAGTACCCACACAATCTGAGAACATGCTCACTAGTTGAGCGATTCTCCTCCATCTTTTAGCTATAGAACTTGTTGGAAACTTCATATCTCTCAACTCGGGTATTTGCTTGAAATATTAACTTCAACTCCTGGAACATCTCATATGTTCCATGACGTTCAAAACGTCTTTTAAGTCCCGATTCTAAGCCGTTAAGCATGGTGCACTAAACTATCAAGTAGTCATCATATTTAGCTAGCCAAACGTTCATAATGTCTGCATCTGCTCCTGCAATAGGTCTGTCACCTAGCGGTGCATCAAGGACATAATTCTTCTGTGCAGCAATGAGGATAAACCTCAGATCACGGATCCAATCCGCATCATTGCTACTAACATCTTTCAACACAATTTTCTCTAGGAACATATCAAAAATAAAGGGAAGCAACAATGCGAGCTATTGATCTACAACATAGATATGCTAATACTACCAGGACTAAGTTCATGATAAATTAAAGTTCAATTAATCATATTACTTAAGAACTCCCACTTAGATAGACATCCCTCTAATCATCTAAGTGATCACGTGATCCAAATCAACTAAACCATAACCGATCATCACGTGAAATGGAGTAGTTTTCAATGGTGAACATCGCTATGTTGATCATATCTACTATATGATTCACGCACGACCTTTCGGTCTCAGTGTTCCGAGGCCATATCTGCATATGCTAGGCTCGTCAAGTTTAACCTGAGTATTCTGCGTGTGCAAAACTGGCTTGCACCCGTTGTAGATGGACGTAGAGCTTATCACACCCGATCATCACGTGGTGTCTGGGCACGACGAACTTTGGCAACGGTGCATACTCAGGGAGAACACTTTTTATCTTGAAATTTAGTGAGAGATCATCTTATAATGCTACTGTCAATCAAAGCAAGATAAGAGGCATAAAAAATAAACATCACATGCAATCAATATAAGTGATATGATATGGACATCATCATCTTGTGCTTGTGATCTCCATCTCCGAAGCACCATAATGATCACCATCGTCACCGGCGCGACACCTTGATCTCCATCGTAGCATCGTTGTCGTCTCGCCAATCTTATGCTTCTACGACTATCGCTACCGCTTAGTGATAAAGTAAAGCATTACAGCGCAATTGCATTGCATACAATAAAGCGACAACCATATGGCTCCTGCCAGTTGCCGATAACTTGGTTACAAAACATGATCATCTCATACAATAAATTTAGCATCATGTATTGATCATATCACATCACAACATGCCCTGCAAAAACAAGTTTTACGTGGCTGCTACGGGCTTAAGCAAGAACCAATCTTACCTACGCATCAAAACCACAATGATAGTTTGTCAAGTTGGTGTTGTTTTAACCTTCGCAAGGACCGGGCGTAGCCACACTCGGTTCAACTAAAGTTGGAGAAACTGACACCCGCCAGCCACCTCTGTGCAAAGCACGGCGGTAGAACCAGTCTCGCGTAAGCGTACGCATAATGTCGGTCCGGGCCGCTTCGTCCAACAATACTGCTGAACCAAAGTATGACATGCTGGTAAGCAGTATGACTTATATCACCCACAACTCACTTGTGTTCTACTCGTGCATATAACATCAAACCATAAAACCTAGGCTCTGATACCACTGTTGGGGAACGTAGTAATTTCAAAAGAATTCCTACGCACACGCAAGATCATGGTGATGCATAGCAACAAGAGGGGAGAGTGTTGTCTACGTACCCTCGTAGACCGAAGCAGAAGCATTGACGCAACATAGAGGAAGTAGTCGTACGTCTTCCCGGTCCAACTAATCCAAGCACCGTTACTCCGGCACCTCCGAGTTCTTGGCACACGTTCAGCTCGATGACGCTCCCCGGGCTCCGATCCAGCAAAGCTTCGGGGAGGAGTTCCGTCAGCACGACGGCGTGGTGACGATCTTGATGTTCAACCGTCGCAGGGCTTCGCCTAAGCACCGCTACAATATGACCAAGGTGGAAGCACACGGCTAAGGAACAATCACGAAGATCAACTTGTGTGTCCTAGGGTGTCCCCCTGCCCCCGTATATAAAGGAGCCAAGGGGAGGGGGCGGCCGGCCAAGGAGGGCGCCAAGGGGGAGTCCTACTCCCACCGGGAGTAGGACTCCCTTCTTTCCTAGTTGGAGAAGGAGAAGTGGGAAAGAGGAGGAAGAGGGAAAGGAAAGGGGGGGCGCCACCCCCCTCTCCATGTCCTATTCGGACTAGGGAGGGGAGGGGCGCGCGGCCACCTCTTGCCTCCTTTCCTCTTCTCCCGTAGGGCCCATGTAGGCCCAATAACCCCCGGGGGGGTTCCGGTAACCCCTCGGTACTCCGGTAAAATCCTGATTTCACCCAGAACGATTCCGATATCAAAATATAGGCTTCCAATATATCGATCTTTATGTCTCGACCATTTCGAGACTTCTCATCATGTCCATGATCACATCCGGGACTCCGAACAACCTTCGGTACATCAAAATACATAAACTCATAATGAAACTGTCATCGTAACGTTAAGCGTGCGGACCCTACGGTTCGAGAACAATGTAGACATGACCGAGACACGTCTCCGGTCAATAACCAATAGCGGAACCTGGATGCTCATATTGGTTCCTACATATTCTACGAAGATCTTTATCGGTCAGACCGCATAACAACATACGTTGTCCCCTTTGTCATCGCTATGTTACTTGCCCGAGATTCGATCGTCGGTATCTCAATACCTAGTTCAATCTCGTTACCGGAAAGTCTCTTTACTCGTTCCGTAATACATCATCTCACAACTAACTCATTAGTTGCAATGCTTGCAAGGCTTATGTGATGTGCATTACCGAGAGGGCCCAGAGATACCTCTCCGACAATCGGAGTGACAAATCCTAATCTCGAAATACGCCAACCCAACATTTACCTTTGGAGACACCTGTAGAGCTCCTTTATAATCACCCAGTTACGTTGTGACGTTTGGTAGCACACAAAGTGTTCCTCCGGCAAACGGGAGTTGCATAATCTCATAGTCATAGGAACATGTATAAGTCATGAAGAAAGCAATAGCAACATACTAAACGATCGGGTGCTAAGCTAATGGAATGGGTCATGTCAATCACATCATTCTCCTAATGATGTGATCCCGTTAATCAAATGACAACACATGTCTATGGTTAGGAAACATAACCATCTTCGATTAACGAGCTAGTCAAGTAGAGGCATACTAGTGACACTTTGTTTGTCTATGTATTCACACATGTATTATGTTTCCGGTTAATACAATTCTAGCATGAATAATAAACATTTATCATGAAATAAGGAAATAAATAATAACTTTATTATTGCCTCTAGGGCATATTTCCTTCAGTTTAAACTTCCAAATCTGACCTGACGGCCAGGGGCATAGCTTTCGATCTGCTCCAGATGGCCAAGTGAATTGGCCCGCAGTGCAAAGCCGCCGAAGACAGAGATCTGTCCGGGGAGACAAGTTTCACCCTGGACCGCATCACTATCGATGATCGTAGGAGCCATCAAGCCTGACGGCGACGACAGAGAGGAACTCTCAATGAAAGCACCAATGTCGGTGTCAAAATCGGCGGATCTCAGGTAGGGGGTCCCGAACTGTGCGTCTAGGCTGGATGGTAACAGGAGGCAAGGGACACGAAGTTTTACCCAGGTTCGGGCCCTCTCAATGGAGGTAAAACCCTACGTCCTGCTTGATTAATATTGATGATATGGGTAGTACAAGAGTAGATCTACCACTAGATCGGAGAGGCTAAACCCTAGAAGCTAGCCTATGGTATGATTGTTGTTCTGTATGTTGTCCTACGGACTAAAACCCTCCGGTTTATATAGACACAGGATAGGGTTAGGGTTACATAGAGTCGGTTACAATGGTAGGAGATCTTCATATCCGTATCGCCAAGCTTGCCTTCCACGCCAAGGAAAGTCCCTTCCGGACGCGGGACAGAGTCTTTAATCTTGTATCTTCATAGTCCGGGAGTCCGGCTGAAGGTATAGTTCGGCTATCCGAACACCCCCTAATCCAAGACTCCTTCAGTAGCCCCTGAACTAGGCTTCAATGGCGACGAGTCCGGCGCGCAGATTGTCTTCGGCATTGCAAGGCGGGTTCCTCCTCCAAGTACTTTATAGAAGATTTTAAATACAAAGATAGTGTCCGGCTCTGCAAAATAAGTTTTCCACATATTGCCATAGAGAGAATAATATTTACACAAATCTAATCTGCTGACGTATTCCATAGTGAGACACACCACGGCCAAGCTTTTATCCGAGTCGTTTCATTATCCCACCTCAGCGCGTCATGCGAGGCAGTTTCCTTGGCACGTCTTGTCAAAGCAGAGATTGTGTCCCCTTATTCCGGGATTCTCATCAATACGGGCGTGGGTAACCCAACCGCGCCTTTGATTACGGCGCTTGGAGATAAGCGAGTTTTACCAGGCTGGTGGGGACATGTAGTTGCGTCCATCCATATAAAATAGATTGGAAACTTATATGATAAAAGATAGACCCGGGGGCCATAGGTTTCACTAGTGGCTTCTCTAAAGATAGCATAAGTATTATGGTGGGTGAACAAATTACTGTCGAGCAATTGATAGAAAAGCAAATAATTATGAGAATATCTAGGCATGATCATGTATATAGGCATCACGTCGATGACAAGTAGACCGAAACGATTCTGCATCTACTACTATTACTCCACACATCGACCGCTATCCAGCATGCATCTAGAGTATTAAGTTCATAAGAACAGAGTAACGCATTAAGCAAGATGACATGATGTAGAGGGATAAACCCAAGCAATATGATATAAACCCCATCTTTTTATCCTCGATAGCAACAATACAATACGTGCCTTGCTACCCCTGCTGTCACTGGGAAAGGGCACCGCAAGATTGAACCCAAAACTAAGCACTTCTCCCATTGCAAGAAAGATCAATCTAGTAGGCCAAACCAAACTGATAATTCGAAGAGACTTGCAAAGATAATTAAATCATACATATAAGAATTCAGAGAAGAACCAAATATTGTTCATAGATAATCTTTATCATAAACCCACAATTCATCGGATCCCGACAAACACATCACAAAAAGAGTTACATCGAATAGATCTCCAAGAAGATCGAGGAGAACTTTGTATTGAGATCCAAAGAGAGAGAAGAAGCCATCTAGCTAATAACTATGGACCCGAAGGTCTGAGGTAAACTACTCACACATCATCGGAGAGGCTATGGTGTTGATGTAGAAGCCCTCCGTGATTGATTCCTCCTCCGGCGGAGCTCCGGAAAAGGCCCCAAGATGGGATCTCTTGGGTACAGAAGGTTGCGGCGGTGGAAATAGGGTTTCGTGGTGCTCCTGGATGTTTTCGGGGTATATGGGTATATATAGGAGGAAGAAGTAGGTCGGTGGAGCTACGAGGGGCCCACGAGGGTGGGGGGCACGCCTCCCTGCCTCGTGGCTTCCTCGCTCCTTTCTTGACGTCTACTCCAAGTCCCCTGCATCACGTTTGTTCCAAAAATAACTCTCTCGAAGGTTTCATTCCGTTTGGATTCCGTTTGATATTCCTTTTCTGCGAAACACTGAAATAGGCAAAAACAGCAATTTGCACTAGGCCTTGGGTTAGTAGGTTAGTCCCAAAAATAATATAAAAATGTATAAATAAGCCCATTAACATCCAAAACAAATAATATAATAGCATGGAACAATTAAAAATTATAGATACGTTGGAGACGTATCATGTCCTTGTCTTTCCGGTGCCGGAGCGAATAAAAGGGGGAGCAACCTGGTGACAATTATGTCATGGTTGAAGATGATGATCTGCTTGGGTCTGGTTGTAGAGGTATTTTCGCAAGGTTCATGGATGATGACAACAGAGCTTTGGAGATCTTCGTGTTTTACTGGTTGTTTTGGGGTGCTCTTTGTTATTCTAGTTCTTTGCATGAGTGTTAGAGTGTGATTGTATGGGTAAGGACTCTGTACTATTTCGTGATTTGAATATAAACATACTTTACTTTCCAAAATATATATACTTGAAATATTTATACCCGCAAAAAAATACTAACATATTTATGATTTACATCTGCCGCAACGTATGGTATAGCTGGCCAAACGGGTCGGACCAATCAGGCCAGCCCACAAGCACGTCAGCACAGGCTAAACGGGCCGTGCTCGACACGCGGCACGCATTGGGCCATGCCTAGGCCTAAAGGCTGGGCACGCGGGCCGGCATGACATGGCCCGTTTATTATTTATTAGTTTTTTAGGGCAAAAGCTAAGCTTTATTGATCAAAATCCACATGGAGTGGTATACAATTCGGATTGTAAGGGTTGGCCAACCAAATGTGGCGCCCCACACCGAGAGACAGTGCATGCTTAGCTAACCTATGAGTGTCACCGTTTGAAGAACGGCTTTCAAAAACGAAATTGCAATTAAAATCCGAAGAGCGAAGTAAAATTTATGTAATCACCGAACCATAAGAACCCTGGTTACGAAGCTTGATATCATCAACAACCTGCTTGCAGTCGGACGCGATTATTAGGTTCCCCAAGAGAAGATCATCCGCCAAAGCCAATCCTTCTCTACAAGCAATCGCCTCCAATGTGGGTGGGTCAGTGATCCCTGGCAAGACCAACGCCGAACTGCCCAGATAATTGCCCACCTGGTCACGGCATACTGCCGCCGCCGCCCCACGTCAATTTCGGTAGACCGCTCCGTCCACATGGATTTTCACAAATCCCTCCGGAGGTGCTTTTGGCCTTGCGTGTACCACTGGAATTGTTCGAGGGGTTCCCTGTAAATTGCGTTGTGGTTTTGCCTGAACCACTTCTAGCTCTCGGATGAAACTGCTGACGAACAAGAAGATAGCATGCGGGCTTTGGGTGATTCCTTCATGTATATATTTTCGCCGAGCTGTCCAGATTGCCCACAAAGTTACCGCCACCCGAACGAAGCTGCTGTGACTCAATGACGCCATGAGAGTAAAGAGACATTGTTTTGCATTTTTTGGTTCCAACATAGTGATCATCCGATCCACCGTTTTGCCGTTCTCCAAGGCCCATACACACCGCGCTACTGAACACTCAAGGAGGGAGTGTCTCCATGAGTCGTGCGAGCCACAGAAACTACAGGAGCTAGTAATTTTTACACATATGTACGACCTAAAATACAGCCCAATAGGCTGAAAACATGTGGCCAGCATGCTAAACGTTCCACGGGCCGGCCTGTTTAATAAGCAGGCCATGCCTGGGCTGAGAAGCGGCGCATGTGGGCCATGTCGTGCCAGGCACGTTTAGTACGGGCCGGGCCGCGGACCGTTTGGCCAGCTCTGCTGCAACGGTGAGGACACACACCCGGCACGCAGGGCAATTGGAGCAGTTTTCCCCTAGGTGGAAAACCTAGGGTTTCGACATCTTCCGGCGGCGCACGCCGGAATCTACCCCCATCGATCGGCGACCCTTGCTGATATCTCGCTGAGTACTCGTGACCGGCTCGTGCTCGGGGGGAGAAGGCAGGCTTTCGCTCCAGATCCGATCGCGATGGCGGAAGGCACAGGCTCTCAGAGGAAATACGGGAAGGAGACCACGGAGGAACTGCTGGCAAGGCTGACTTTGCAGGAGGAGGAGGATGACGATTTCATCTGGGAAGAGGAACTGCCGGACATGGTGGAGCCGGCAAAGTGGCTAGCCATCGCTCGTGTACACACGCCAAAGTCGTTCAGCCCCAACGCACTGTATGGAGACATGCAGGCAGCCTGGAACCCCGCTAAAAAAGTTGAGTGGAGGAAGATCAAGAGTAACATGTTCACGGCGCAATTCGGGTGTCTGGGTGATTGGAGGAAGGCGATGCATGAGGGCCCGTGGCTGTTCAGGGACCAGGCTGTGATGATGGAAGAGTATGATGGATTCAAGAACCCTGATTCCTTTAAACTTGACAAACTCTCGGTGTGGGCACAGACTCACCGTCTGCCAGATAAGTTTTTGATTGAACCAGCGGTGAGAGGTTTAGCGTCCAGGATCGGTGAGGTTGAGGAAGTGCAACTAAAATTGCCTGCAGGTTTCTTTGGAGAATTCGTGAGAGTCAAGGTAAAGATAGACATTAACAGCAAGATAAAGCGTTTTGTGACGGGTAAGAAGGGAGAAGAGAGGGTGAAGTATCAGGTGAAATATGAGAAGTTACCCACCTTTTGTTTCAAGTGTGGTGAGTTTGGGCATTGGTATGAAGAATGCGGAGATGGAGTACATGATGAATCCATGTTTGAATGGGGTGAGTTTGTTCTTGCTGATAACTTGAGGTACAAGCAGGCAGGAAGGGGAAGTTTTGCATCTCAGAGAGGAAGAGGAGGACCTTGGGCAGGTGGAAGGGGAAGAGGAAGAGATCAGTACAATCCAAGCCAGAGTTGGCGTTTCAATGCACGTCCACAACAGAACCAAGCTACGGATGATCAATCAGGGGTAGCTACTGAGGATCCGTTAGCAGGGCAGCTGACCACCCACGGAGTGGTGAGTCCAGAAGCTAGGAACAATCAGATGTCGAACAAACGTACATCAGTGGATAACATACCGAGCTCATCCGGAACTGCAAACACTGAAGAAAATCAAGATAAAGCATTGGCTCTGGTGTCCAGAGAGCCCCCAGTCCCTCCCCTTCCGCCGGTGTATGTGTCACCAAGGAAGGATCGGAAGAGGCCAAAGAAGATAAACATGGGAGACATGCCAGAGATGGGCGAAGGGACAAGTGAGTTTGAGGAAGATATGGGAAGGATAACAACCAACAATGCAGCATCATCGGCGGGCTCCGGCGAGGAGCACCGCCGGGCGCAATGAGTGTTTTAAGCTGGAACTGTCGTGGCGCGGGCAATGCTGCGACAGTTAGAGAGCTTCGCGAAATCACGAAGGAGTTTGCCCCTACCCTTTTTTGTATCGTTGAAACACAAATTGAAAGGACGAGGGTAGAAAGTCTAGCAGGAACCATCGGCTATGATCATGGCTATGCTGTAAGTAGTCAAGGTAGGAGCGGTGGTTTAGGAATATTCTAGAATAATCCAATAAAGATCGAAATTCTGGGTTACTCGGTGTACCATATTGATTGTTTGGTGGAAGAGCTAAACACTGACCCATGGAGACTGACGTTGTTTTTATGGTGAAGCACAAACACACCTAAGATGCCAAACTTGGGATGTTTTAAAAGGAATTGGGTCTTTGAGCGATCTCCCGTGGATTTGCATCGGGGATTTCAACGAGGTGTTACGTCCAGATGAACAAGAAGGTGTTGGAGAGAGGAGCAATGCACAGATTCAGGGTTTTAGGGATGCGGTGGATGTATGCATGTTGATGGATATTGGCTATCAAGGCCATTTTTGGACTTATGAAAAGAAGGTGGCCGGAGGGAGTTATACCCGGGTAAGGCTGGACAGGGCTATAGCGACTGCTGAATGGTGCGAGAGGTACCCGGACGCCCATCTTAGGCACCTGACGGCGGCAACTTCGGATCATTGTCCTATCTTGCTGAATTTCAATGGAACCCGTCCTCCGGATCAGAAGAAAAGTTTTAAATACGAAGTAATGTGGGAGACCCATGAAACATGGACAGAGACCATATCATCAAGTTGGGCTGGGGGAGGTCCGATAGAAAGCATGGATGAGCTGCGGACAAAATTGAAGCGAATATCGAATGAGCTCGGGGCGTGGAACAGGAATACTTTCGGCTCCGTGAGGAAAGAAATAAAGAGTCTGAAATATGAATTGGAGCGTTTGCGTAGTGACCCAGCCAGGACGGCACCATCCCATGTTGAGCTCAAAATCAATGAGAAACTCATTGAGCTTTACCATAGGGAAGAGTTGATGTGGAGGCAACGCTCAAGGCTGGAGTGGCTCTTGGCCGGAGATAAAAACACACGATTTTTCCATCTGCGAGCAAGCCAGAGAAGGAAGAGGAATATGATCAAGGCACTTGCTGATTCACTGGGAGTGACGATAGAGGAACCGGGCGCCTTAAGATCCCTTGTAACGGATTTTTACAGGAGTTTATATACGTCAGAAGGAGTCTCGGGGATGGAAGAAGTTTTGTCAAAGGTTCCAACTAAAGTAACAGAGGAGATGAATGCCATGTTACTTACACAGTACACAAAGGACGAGGTAAAAACTGCTCTCTTTCAGATGGTTCCAACAAAGGCACCGGGACCGGACGGCTTTCCGGCACACTTCTATCAGAGGCATTGGGACATTTGTGGGGACGAGGTGATGAATGCGGTGCTGAGAATTGTAAAAGGGGAGGAAGGAGCTGAATGTGTCAACGATACGGTTTTGGTACTCATCCCTAAGGTTTTGAACCCAACCCAACTCTCTCAATTTCGTCCGATTAGCTTATGTAATGTAATCTATAAAATTGCGTCCAAAGTGGTTGCCAACAGGCTCAAGAGAATCCTTCCTGACATCATATCTGAAGAACAGTCAGCGTTTGTTCCGGGAAGGTTAATCACGGATAATATTATTTGTGCTTATGAGTGTTTGCACTTCATGAAGAGAAGCAAAGCCAAATCAAATAGCTATTGCGCCCTAAAGCTTGACATGATGAAAGCTTATGACCGGTTGGAGTGGCCTTATCTCAAGGCTATGATGGAGAAGTTGGGTTTTGCACAAGCATGGATACAGGTAGTAATGAACATGGTGCAGTCAGTTAAGTTCTCTGTTCTATTCAATGGTGAGAAACTAGAACAATTCGTACCCACTCGTGGTATCCGACAGGGAGATCCCATCTCTCCTTACCTTTTCTTGATTGCGGCAGAGGGCCTTTCGTGCCTACTAAAATCGAGTTCTGAGTCGACTAGTCTGGAAGGGATCAAGGTGGCACCAACAACTCCGGTTGTGAACCATCTCCTTTTCGCGGACGACAGCCTGCTGCTTTTTAAGTCAAGTGTTGAGGGAGCTGTGACGGTGTCAAACCTATTGGAGACTTATTGCAAAGCTTCGGGGCAACGGATAAATAATGAAAAATCTTCCATTTTTTTCAGCAAGGGTTGTCCTCAGGTGATGAGGGATAACATAAAACAAACTTTGAACGTGCACAGTGAGTCTTTGAGTGAGAAATACCTTGGGATGCCTACTGATGTGGGTCAATCAAAAATGGGCACGTTCAAATATTTGAGAGACAGAGTATGGGAGAAAGTCAGAGGGTGGATGGAGAAATTGTTGTCTGCAGCAGGCAAGGAGGTACTTATCAAGTCAGTGGCCCAAGCTATCCCAGTTTACTCTATGGCTTGTTTCAGGTTACCTCGAGGTTTGTGTGAAAATATTACCTCAATAATTAGGCAATTTTGGTGGGGAAGTAAGCAAGGAAGGAGGAAGCCAGTGTGGGTAGCATGGGATGTGATGACTCAACCAAAATACATGGGAGGTATGGGTTTCAGAGACATAGAAATTTTCAACCTTGCTTTGTTGGCCCGTCAAGCTTGGAGGATTCTGGATGATCCGAACTCTTTAAGTGCAAAAATATTAAAAGCTGCATACTTCCCAACTTGCGGTTTCTTGGAAGCAGAGTTGGGGAACCACCCCTCGCAAATTTGGCGAGCTGTGATTGATGGAAGAGATGTATTAAGGCAAGGACTTATTCGGCGAGTCGGAGATGGAAGTACTATAAATATTTGGAAGACAAACTAGATACCTAGGGCTGGTCCGTTGCGCCCCATAATATCTAGATCAGATAATCCTCCGGTGTTTGTCTCTGAACTGATTGATGCAACGACAGCAACATGGAGAGAAGATCTGATAAGAGCAAATTTTATACCTTTTGATGCTGACGCCATTATGTCCATCCCGTTGTGCACCAGGGTAATTGATGATTTTTGGGCCTGGGAGGCCGAGAGGAGCGGGAGATTCACAGTAAGATCATGCTACCGGATGGTCATGAACAAAAAATTCCATAGAGAGAACTGGATAGAGGAACATGCTGGAGCATCTGACTTTACTGCAAGAGGAAAAGCATGGAATGATCTATGGCACATTAAAGTCCCAGCGAAACTGAGGGTGTTCTTATGGAGACTTGCGCAACATTCCATGCCATCCATGGATGTATTGCATCATTGCAACATGGCGACCACACACCTTTGTGCGCTCTGTGGCTGTGCCGACTCATGGAGGCACGCTCTTTTTGATTGCACCATGTCACGATGTATTTGGTCTTTGTCAGAGGTTTCTTTGGTTGAAAGAGTTAGCATGAACACAGATACGAATGCTCAGAATTGGCTCTTTGCAATGCACGATCAACTACCACAAAGGGATTTTGTGCCTTTGGTTGTAACTCTCTGGTCGGTATGGAAGGCGAGACGTAAGGCAATATATGAAGGTATCTTTGAAAGTCCAGACTCCACACATCAGTTTATTAAAGCCTATCTAAGGGATCTTGACACACTTGAGGAGACAGGAAGCAAGCCTCCAGAACGGCGACAAAGCAGACCGAACCAATGGCTCAAACCTCCGGACGGAATGTTCAAGTTCAATGTCGACGCTGCTGTTCCCCAGAGCCGGAGTCGCGGCATAGCGGTAACGATATGTCGTGACCAAGATAGATGCTTTCAGGGAGCATCAGCATTAGTGGTGAAAGGAAGTTTTGATCCTCCGACTGTTGAGGCTCTGGCTATTCGGGAAGCATTGGCACTTGCTGCAGGTCTTAATATACAAAGTGTACATGTAGCTTCGGATTGCAGAACGGTGGTAGATGATATTAAGCAAAGGAACCCGGTAAGCTATGGGGCGATCTTACATGAAATAATAGATCAGAGCTCTTCTTTAAGTAGATGTAGCTTTGTGCATGAGTTTAGGAGCTCGAATTTCGAGACTCACAATCTAGCGAAGCATTGTTCAAAGTTAAGGGTGGGCCGCCATGTTTGGTTAGGGCACCCCGGTGATCTCTCTTTTGTACCCATGAATATCGTTTTGATCTAAATAAAGCTTCACGAGATTGTCTAAAAAAAAACACCCGGCACGCGGCTTTGTCTCAAAAGAAAAAACACACCCGGCACGCGGCTACACGAACCGGAGACGTGTCTCGGTCCAACTACTACTATTTATTTACCAGAACGATTTAAGATTTTCTTTTTCTTTTCATCAACTCACAAATTAGACCGAAAGAAAAAACAAATTTCCGATCCAATCCGACCCACGACGCAATAACTCTAATCTCCGCCCCTCCTCCGCGATCCCCTTCTTCTTCCTCCTCCCCGTCTCCCCCCGCTCAGATCTCCGACCGCCGCCCCGCCCCACCCGCCCCGCCGAGATGTCGGGGCAGAGCCAGCGCCTGAACGTGGTGCCGACGGTGACGATGCTGGGGGTGGTGAAGGCGCGGCTGATCGGCGCGACGCGGGGCCACGCGCTGCTCAAGAAGAAGTCGGACGCGCTCACGGTGCAGTTCCGCGCCATCCTCAAGAAGATCGTGGCCACCAAGGAGTCCATGGGCGAGGCCATGCGAGCCTCCTCCTTCTCGCTCGCCGAGGCCAAGTACGTGGCCGGCGACGGCGTGCGCCACGTCGTGCTCCAGTCGGTCCGCTCCGCCTCGCTCCGCGTCCGCTCCCACCAGGAGAACGTCGCCGGGGTCAAGCTGCCCAAGTTCACCCACTTCGTCGACCCCGCCGGCGCCTCCTCCGGCGGGCCCTCCGGCGCCTCCCCCAGCCTCACCGGCCTCGCCCGCGGGGGGCAGCAGGTCTCCGCCTGCCGCGCCGCCCACGTCAAGGCCATCGAGGTGCTCGTCGAGCTCGCCTCGCTCCAGACCTCCTTCCTCACCCTCGACGAGGCCATCAAGACCACCAACCGCCGCGTCAACGCCCTCGAAAACGTCGTCAAGCCCAGGCTCGAGAACACCATCACCTACATCAAGGGCGAGCTCGACGAGCTCGAGCGCGAGGACTTCTTCCGGCTCAAGAAGATCCAGGGCTACAAGAGGAGGGAGGTCGAGCGCCAGATGGCCGCCGCCAAGCTCTTCGCCGAGGAGCAGCTCGCCGAGGATCTCGCCCTCAAGAGGGGAACCTCCATGGGGGCCACGACCAACATACTTGTTGGCGGCGGCGACAAGGACGAAGACATCATCTTCTGATCCCCACCCCTACTGTCCAATTGTTCAATCGGTGAGTAGCGTTGTTTGTTACCTACCTTGTGCACACGTTTTAGATCTAGGATTAGAAAGAAACCTTTTGGACATAGATAGATAGATGTGTTTGCTGTGATGCTTTATTTCACAGATGCTGCTGATTTAGTTCATTTGATTGTACAGTGTCTAACAAGGATTGTGGTTTGGGAACAATGTTTCTTAGGTGGATTGTTGTCTGTCAAACATAAACAACATATAAAGTCACAAGTGCATGCTTCATTTTATTATCCTCAACCTACAAATTGTTCACCTAGAAAGTTTGCTAGCCAAGCATTACAGTAGCTTATTCAAACAATTGTTAACTCAATAAGGTTATAAACTTAGCAATAAGATTCTGTGAGCTTATTAGCAATTGTGATGCTTTCTTTCACATATGCTGCTGATTTAGTTCATTTGATTGTAGTGTCGAACAAGGATTCCGGTTTTGGGAACAATGGTTCCTAGGTGGATGGTTGTCTGTCAAACATAAAACAGCATATAAAATCACAAGTGCATGATTCATTATATTATCCTCAATCTGCTCATTGTCACCTAGAAAGTTTGCTAGCCTTGCATCACGGTAGTTTATCAAACAATTGTTTACGCCATAAGATTCTAAACTTCTAGGGCCTCTTTGATTCATAGGATTTTGAAAACACAGGAATAGGAGAAGTGTAGGGTTGGAGTGGCATGCCCATTTGAATCCTATAGAATTAGCAATGATTGTTTGATGCCACGGGAAAAACAAAGGAATTGTGAAAAGAGGTTGGAGTGGATGTTAAATTTCCTATAAAGGGCCTCTTTGATTCATAGGATTGCAAAAGCACAGGAATAGGGAAAATGTAGGATCGGAATGGCATGTCCATTGGATCCCTATGGGATTTGTGTTTGTTTGATTGTGTCACGGGAAAAACAAAGGATTTCTTCCAAGAGGTTTGAGTGGATGTTAGAATTCCTGTGAAATGTAGTACAAATGAATCCTTAGGAAAAAAATCCTATAGGATTCAATCCTACGAATCAAACGACGAACGTAGGAAAAATTCCCAAGGATTCTAATCCTTCAAAAATCCCATGAAAATCCTTTGAATCAAAGAGACCCTAAAATGTAGTACAAAAGATTCCATAGGAAAAACTCCCATGGAATCCAATCCTATGAATCAAAGGACCAACATAGGAAAAAATCCTAAGGATTTCAATCCTCCAGAAATCCTATAAAATTCCTTTGAATCAAAGAAGCCCTTAATGTTAAACCACTAGCCAATAAGATTTCATGAGCGTTATAAATTTGCTCGTCTTGTTTTCTGTTGAAGAATGTTATGCTTCTCACATAAATTAGCCTGGATACATATAGATTGAGGATAACTGCACCTGGAGCTAGGGGGAGGTTGGTCTTGTAGATACATATAGAGATTAGTCAAATAGGATTCACTGTTCAGAAGAAAAAAACAGATGTACCAAACATAAACAACAGGTGGAATCACAAGCCTGTGCTTCATTATATTATCTTCAATCTTCGCATTATTCACCTAGAAATATTGCTAGCCTTGCATTGCGGTAGCTTGTTCAAACAATTTTTAAGTCAATACGGTTCTGAACTTATCTTAGTAATCACTAGCCAATAAGATTCCATGAGCGCTATACTTTGCTCTTGTCTTGTTTCTGTGCTCTAACTTCCAAGGAAAGCGGTCTTTAGATGATCGCATTAGGTTCGCTGGCAGATTAGTAACCTCCGATGCATTCCTCTGACCATCAGGATATGGCATGGTATCAAACCAATAAGTGGGTAGCACATCATAAATAAATTAACAAACCGCTAATCAGACAACAAACTTGTTCCATGTGCTCACCAAAACACGGTAGAAAATAGAAGACTGGCTACTCAAAAACCCGATGCTCCCAGCAACCAGTGTATCCATATCGGGTGCCATATCCCATATTGATTGGTTCCTGATATGTCCCCGATACCTCTCGGGCTCTAGCAGCGGCGGCAAGCTGGTGATGGGCTCTCCCCGGTGCTATGGTTCCCATATCTAGCGGCAGGCTACTGATTTCCTCCTCCTCCCTTTCTCTCTAACTGAACTTTTATGTTGATAACTTCCTGCTACCGTTTGGCTGTTGGTTCTTGGCTTTTGTTATCATCATGGATAAGAAGATAGAAGAGAATGGACTGCACTGACTAAATACATGCTAAATGGCTTGATGCTTAAGTAAAAGAGTATCCCTGTATTGGTGCTTTTATTTACGTATCCGTATCACCCTGATAGTGATGCATGTATCAGTGTGCAATTTAAACACACACAGACACAGACAAGCAAGCAAGTGATGTGCCAAAAACTCCACAGATATAGCACATGCAACTTTAGTTCTTACCGAAGGATGCTACACGTCTTAAAAATTAGCCTAGTCTGTTAGATGATTGCCCACTATTGCTTAGCTTCTAGATACATGTAGATTCAGGATAACCACTCCTGTAGTTTGGGGAACGCTAAATACATATAGATTAGTCAAATATATAGGATGTGTGCTCCTCATCAGAAAAAAAAAACAGATATGGCATGCCAACAAGTATGATAACACATTACAAACATATTAGCACATCACAAACATGGTAGAAAAGAGAAAACCCACAACTCTCTTATATATACACACATATTCATATTGGATAGACAAAATATTCGTAACCCTATACAGAAAGTCAGATGTTCGCAGGATGAGGAAGTCAAAGATCCTCAGCTGTATCTTCTTTATCCCTTTGTCAAGAACAAATGGTTTGAGAAGTTAATCAAATGATGTACTAATAATCCATAATATCATGTGTAATAATTTATTACGGAAGATGTTATGCTTCTCAGGAAAATCGCTTAATCTATAGTACCCATGATTGCTCCAAGATACAATATAGCTTGATGGTAATCACATCTGGAGTTAGGGGGAGATTGGTATCTCAGAGGGCAGGGGAGGGCTGGGGAGGGAGGTAGCACTAGCATCAAGCCAATAATTTTTCTATGCAGTTTGCATCAATCCTGACTGATTGCGAGAAGTGGTAATTCAGTGTTGTACATGTGCATTTGGGCTACTCTGTAGCCTGATCCTTGAACTTGCAATGTGAGATGTGTTTAGCTCTCAATGGTTAACTCCCTCTGTTAGTCTGCCTGAACTATAAGTTCTCTGGTTATAAGTAGCTGAGTTATATCTTTGGAAAGCAAATGCACGGCAGTCATACTCAAAAGTCTTATTTAACTGCCTGGATTTATTGAATGTGGCCCATTTTTCATAGCAACAGATAAAGTTGAAGCCAGACTACTATTTGCTGGAAATCTCTGTTTAGGCACAAGTGCAGCCTTCCGCTTGTCGGTAATGCCACAAAACTGTTGCTGAGATGTCTCCCAATCATGTGCGGGAGCAACTTAGAGCAAGTTTGGTTCCTTTAGCCTTATACGAGTACTTGCTTTAGACGGGAGGAGAGCCGCTGTCTGGGTCTCCCTCGAAAGAAAGGAATCCTCGCTTTACCTTTGCCGGAAAGCAAGGGAGGGCTAGATTAAATGGGCATTTTTGTTATGGGATTATTCTGCTTTGTTTGTGATTATTTAACATGCTTCTCCTTGCAGTGGTGCTCGATTCCGTCTCTCTTTCTCTAACGTTGTATTGTTTTTCCTCCTTGCAGCGGTGGAAACAATAAGTTCTGGTGCTGGAGCTCCAGGATTGAATCTGTTTATATAGAGTGGCGGAGGTTTTTGTTTCAGGCTGTGTGCAGCCTAAAATTATGGCCATCCAAGACCCAAAATAATCTCTCTCTGTACTTTGGGAACCAAACAATGATGGTGAAACTAGTGGCTATGTGCAGTAGTAAAAATTCTTTTGTACCGTATTTCGTTCCCCTGCACGCTCAGTTTTAGTTGCATATTTATTATCCAGACGTTGCGCACCTGTATTTTGGCACGCTTCGCTGTGAACCAGCTCTGTACCTTTCACTCTGGTCTGTATCTTTCTTTCTGGTTGTGTGTATCTCTTTGGCAGCTACTGTATTCCTTTCTCAGCTTTTCTTGGAGGAATTAGTTGTTGCGTTACGGCTTGGAACCAAATAAACACAAAATTCTGAATTTATGTGAAGTAAATTAAAAGATCGACATTAATTTTTTTGGGACCTGCTTTTGCCTATTTTATAGCGTTCGTTTGACTTGCTTTTTCTGAGACGATTTCTTGCCCTTGAGCTTCATGGAGCCCAAACTTTAATAAAACGAAAATGAGATTTTTTTTTTAACTTGAAAAAAACATACACACACCTTAGATATGTATGCTCCCTCTGCTTCTTACACTTTGTAGAGTTTGACCTACTATAGGAAAAAATATCAACTTTCGCAATATGAAATCAATATCATTAGATGCATTATGAAATTAATTTTCATCCTATATAACTTTACTATTGTAGATGTTGATATTCTTTTCATATACATATGATCAATTTTCGTGTAGTTTGACTTCAAACAAATCTTATATGCGGAGTAAAAATAAACAAACGAGAGGGGTGCATTCTTGTAAAATTTCATTAAGAGATACGTTTTGGCGTGAGATGCACAAAAAAACAAAGAAATATGTAAATACAAAAACAAAGAAATATGTATTGTGTGTATACTTTTTTCAGATTTTTTTGAAACCTCAAAAATATCATTAGATGATCATTTTCAACAACGAATCATAGCACAGCTCAGCAACTGCATACAGATCAGAAGACTGTTGAAAGCACAGACTGCCAGAGTTGACTGTTTTCTCAAAGAGGAGCAGACAGATCACCGATTATCACGAAAACGCGGTGGGCATGAAGCCATGAACAGCTTGCACTATTATCAGTCAATCAATCAAAAGGATTTGCAAAATATCACTGATGTGAACCAGGGTTACAAAAAAATTATCATCTACTATGTGGGCAGACACTGAATGCGAGCACTGCATCCAGCAGTTGGCTTGCAGAAACAGCACATGTACCTGTCTCATTTTGTTTCCCAACAACTCCCCCACGAGGGAGAGATCTCCACCGACCACCCCCATTGCGCAGAACCGGTTTCCTCGGCATACAACAATGAAATATAGCTCAAAACTTCAGGAACGAATGAAAAGAGGGACCCTCTAAGACCCGTGCAGCCCTAGGAACCGCTTGAACGAGACAGGAGAAGGGCGCTAGTTATCTGCCACCAGTGGTGGGACAAAGCTGAGATCCTGCAGCGTTTGCTCGAAGATGTGGCCTACTTCCAGCAATTTCCCCTGTAAATTATGAAAACGTTGGTCATCAATTGAATCACTTGATTTAAGAAAATAGGTA
Source organism: Triticum dicoccoides (assembly GCF_002162155.2). Taxonomy (NCBI): domain Eukaryota; kingdom Viridiplantae; phylum Streptophyta; class Magnoliopsida; order Poales; family Poaceae; genus Triticum; species Triticum dicoccoides. Next base: position 746,487,255 of record NC_041382.1, on the reverse strand, counting down.
GAAACAACTGAAAGGGGAACTACACTGGTCCTGGAATGATGATATGCCGTTCAGAGAGGCAATAGCAATATATTTTACCTCACTGAAGGGAGATCCAATCATCTGAAGTCCGACTGGGAGACCAGCAGATCCACCTTGGACGAATCCACAAGGCACAACCAATGCAGGAAGCCCAGCCATGTTAACATTCACCTGCATCAGCCATACCAGATTTGCACTGCGCTCTTTAAGATCTCATTACCATGGTAACTTTTAACACGCAAAATAACGGTGGAAAGAATTCAATTTCAGCTGGCAGTTTTACCAATATGTTAAACTATATTTGCAATAACTAAAAGGCGCACGATGCAGCAGGCAACGTTACTATTACTTTGGAGCAAACAGAGATAATTCTGCGGTTATATGTAAAAAAAAAGTGCATTCAAGAGTTTATTACCGTCATGATGTCTCCGGCGTACATAGCTAATGGATCATTTGTCTTTTCGCCTGCCAAAAGGGCTCACGTTTTCAATGTGAAAGGAAAGCAGGGAAGGGACCATACTTCTTTTAGGGAGGACAGGATTACAGGTGAGCAGATAATACCATACCTATCTTGTAGGCTGCTGATGGAGCAGCAGGTGAAATAAGAATATCATATTTTCCCAAAGCTTCTTCGAAGCTTTTCTTAACCAGCGTCCTCACCTACTACAGTGCAAATTTTGTCAGTTAAGAGGTAAAAATAATCAAAGTGCAAATTCGCACTGGGTGCTCCCTTCCTATGGTTACCTGTTGTGCTCGCTTGTAGTATGCATCATAGTATCCAGCAGATAATGCATAAGTTCCCATCAAAATTCTCATTTTGACCTGAAAAGAGCAATCAAAATTATACTTCATGTGATTTACCGCAAACCATTACTGTAGTCCACTTAAAACACAAAATATATAAGTAATACCCAACGTTGTATACAGAACTATTATCCTTTTTCCTTGCTTAGGGATTATAGATTCCGCTGGCATGTTACACATAATATCAATACAATTAGCATTCCAACTAGCATGGTGCCACCTACAATGAGATTGACATGTGCAGAGTTGGTTGGGTTACAGAACAGAAGTTTATTTATGCATGTTAAATCAGCTTTCTAAACTCATACACAACAAACAGGTGTGATAGCTTTCTATGCTTCCATTTCTGTAGTACTAATGTTCATTTATTCACAATAAGGACAGATACTGAGAAGTGGGGAGGAGGATCTTGGTTAGGCCGGTGGAGGCACTGTACCTCATGACCGAGACCATTAGCCCGGGAATTTCCGTACAGCTCATTCAAGTCGTCAGCTGAAACCTGCTGCCCATACCTGAAAATGACTTTCCAAGAAGATAAATATTTATAGAATGGAAAAAATTATTGGAAAAGGAAAGGTTCAGGTACCACCTGATGCCATCATAGCGTGACAAATTAGATGAAGCTTCAGAAGAGGCCAGTATGTAATATGCTGGTAAGCCAAGAGAAAATGAAGGCATAGAAACCTGAAAAGTATTGAAAAGAATAGTTCGGTGATTATTATCTTTCAGAAATCCCTCATAGGACAACAAAAAATATCCATATTTATTTATTTTATTCTTTTTCCAGCAAAAGGGAAGCAACAAACCTCTTCCACTACTGATCCCAGCTGTTCCAGATGTGAAGCAGCAGCCCTGATTGATGATATGACTCCAGCATCCACACCCTCTCCAAGAGTTTCTTGGATAATCCCAATTCTCACACTATTTAATGGTTTTGATTCTAGTAAACTTAGAGATGCCAAGTCTGATCTATAGTCTGGAACATCCTGAGAAAGTGATACAAGAGATCAGATTGAGCAGTGATGAACCAAGCTTATTGCCGTCTTGCTTCGAGATCTACTAGCTCCAGATCCGCTTGCATAGATGTGGATCCAGCAAAAAATAAATGTTGAATTTTAACGCCTTGCAAAGAAACACCACGAGCGTGCATTGCACGTTTTCTTACACATAGTGAATTGCATTAGCATTTTATATGGTTGAGATGCGCAGCAGTATGTAGTCCTTCTGCCCTCACAAAGTAAATGGGCAATAGCATTTCACAGTGGTCGGCAACAGTTCAACACCATAAGTGCATCAAACAAGTGACACACAAAAATCATGATTCATGAGAAGGAAACGTACAACGAGAGAATCCTCCTCATTAAGAATGACAGTTGTCAACACAAGATAAGGTCGCTCAGGCAAGTTAATAGCCATATGACTTCCTTTCATGTTTCGTACTACATGCTTGCATGCTAAAAGGCTGTTTCTTAGTCATAGTTATTGAACTCGATGAACCTAAGGAAAGTATAAGCGATTGCCAGCTAAATCAGATGAAAACATATCTAGATTGAAACAAACAAAAAATGTAAGATGTACATTAAGGTTAAGTTTCAACTCCGCCTATGTCTTCTAGGCATAGCCGGTCCCAAGCCCGGGTAAAGGAGGAGGGTTGTGATAGGCTTGGCGAGCCAACGTAAAAACTAGCCAGTCCCATAGGTATGAAACCCATTTGAGCGAGAATAGTACTAGGATGGGTGACCTCCTAGGAAGTCCTCGTGAAAGGGTTTCATATCTAAGGGTTGTGATAGGCTTGGCGAGCCAACGTAAAAACTAGCCAGTCTTTTGGGTATGAAACCCATTTGGGCGAGAGTAGTACTAGGATGGGTGACCTCCTGGGAAGTCCTCGTGAAAGGGTTTCATATCTAGCCTACCCCAACTTGTTTGGGATAAAAGGCTTCGTAAATGCGAAATAAATGTACATTAAGGTTAAGTTTCAGTTTCCTTACATGAGAGCTACTGGTTGAATCCATTTTGTCATGGCCAGCAATGACGGACAATATGGTTGCAGTGTCAAAAACTGATGATCCAAAGCATCCCACAACATCCAGTGATGAAGCATAAGCCATGAGGCCGAAACGAGATACCCGGCCATAAGTTGGCTTTAACCCTACCACGCCACAAAACGATGCCGGTTGCCTCACACTTCCACCTGTATCACTCCCTAAGGACACCACACACTGTCTAGCAGAAACCGCAGAAGCAGAACCACCTGAGGATCCGCCAGGCACGCGCGAATCATCCCAAGGGTTTGTTGTCACCTGCATACCATCAGTGTTATCCGTTAATTTTATGTCATCTGATAGGGCCGCATTATTATGCAACAGAGGAAACTCGAGGTTATGTTTAAGAAAGTCGGAAGCAGCAAGAAGTTCCATTCACATCAATAAACACTTGCAACATGTATTTGCTATTCAACAGATAAACTGAGTCGCCGAGTCCCAAGTTTGATTTGATTGACCTCAACGAACTAAACACTTGCAACATGTATTCGCAATTCAATATACAAACTAACCAAATTTGATTTTATCGACCTCTACGGACCAGCATAAATACGCATCTACTACCATTCTTAGCACTTTTTTCTGATGATGCAAACTTAAACGAACTTGGACAAAACAGTGTACAGGATCTGATCAGTGAGCCTCCGTACCTGAAACCCAGAGCCCTCGGTGGTGCTCCCCATGCCGAACTCGTCGAGGTTAGTCTTCCCCACCACAATGGCGCCCGCCTCGCGCAGCCGCCGCACGGCCGTGGCGTCGTACGCGGGCTGGAACCCGTCCAGTATCCGCGACCCGCCGGTGGAGGGCATGCTGGCGGTGCAGATGTTGTCCTTGACGCCCACGAGCACCCCGGCGAGCGGCCCCACCGCATCCCGCCCGCCGGAGGAAATCCTCCGGTCGAGCCCCTCGGCCTCCCGCTCGGCGGCGGCGTCGGCCACGTGGATGAAGCTGCGCAGGCTCGGCTCGGTGCGGCGGAGGCGGGAGAGGTACTCGGAGGTGATGTCGGCGGCGGTCCTCTCGCCGGACAGGAGCGACTCGCGGATGGAGAGGATGGAGGAGGCGGGCTGGCCCGGGGCCAGGGTCTTGGCGGGGGCGGAGGAGAGGGAAGAGACCGCGGTGAAGCGGCGGCGGGGGATAGGGTATGTGCGGCGGTGGGATAGGAGCATGCGGTGGGCCTGGAGAGGCGGCGGCATGGCGGCGGCCGGCGGGGAGGTTCGCCGGCGAACGCCGGTGCGGGTGGGGGTTTGGGGTTTGGATGCGTGGGAAGGGAAAGGGTGTGTGGATTTGGGGATTGGGTGGGAGGGGACTGATGGTCGGATGGAGGACACGTGGAGGGTCAACGATTCCTGGGCGTCCGATCAGTCAGCCCCACGAAGATTACCGGGGGGTCAGCAAAAGGGCTCACATGGTGTAAAATCTTCAGATTCGTCGAGACAAATACGTTGAGAAAAAGGATTTGGCTAAAATTTAAGAAAAAATTGGCTAAAATCAAACTAAACTAGTCTTGCATTTGTTCCCTCAAGAAAAATAGTCTTGCATTTGTTTAGGAAAAAGTTTTGGTTCAGCCGGCGGATAACTCTCACGCGTCGGCCGCCTCGTACATCGTTCAATCCGTGATGATCGTGTGGCATGGATAGCACATAGCGCTGTTTGGACCACATAGCATCACACATCACATCCTACAAACAGTTGGTGTGTTACGGGATCTGGATCTGAACCCCCTCAAGATCTGCAGCAAGACCTTTGTTGCGAAAAAATTCCGAAACAAGATCTCTGTTGCAGAAAATGAAAAAATATAGACAAGGGTGATCTTTAAAATTTCTGCAACAAGATATCCGTTGCGAAAAAATTCTTGCAATAAGATCTTTATTGCAAAAAAATACAGGGACATCGATGCTGCGAGCGGCATCATCTCCTTAATTTCACGGGCTCCGTTTCGAAAATAATTTTTGGAACATAAACTCTGTTACAAAAAATTCAAGGACATGTCCCCTGTTGCAATCGATCTTTAAATTTTTTGCAACGGGGCCACTGTTGTAAAAACAAAAAACTACATGCTCGTGTCGTGAGATTTTTAAAATTCTGCAACAAGACCTTTGTTGCGAAAAAATTCCGAAGCAAGAGCTCTGTTGCAGAAAATTAAAAAGTACAAACAATAGTGGTCTCTAAAATTTCTGCAACAAGATCTTCGTTGTGAAAAAATTCTGCAATAAGATCTCTGTTGCAAAATAGAAATAAAAAAATACAGGCTCAGGTGATTGCAACAAGCAGATTGTTGCAGAAACACAACTCTTGTTGCAAAGTATGGCTGCTTATTTTGATAGATCGGATGGTCATTAATGTGTCCATCCAATGGTTAGGGAGGCGGCGGATCTTTTTTAAATTTCTGCCAGCGGACGCGTAGCGTCGCCCGTTTGTTTAGGGGAAGAGAGTTAAACCGTTCCATTGCCTTTGTTTCCTCTCTCGCCAGGCGACTAGGGCAAAATCTTCCTATCCTTCATCTCCATCAGCAAGCCTGTATATTCGCATCCTATCTGCTTGTCGCTTCGCCGGTTGGTGGTGGGGGGAGAATCTCGGTGTCTCATCTTCGGCTAGTAGATAGTTTAGGGTTGTAGTCCTTGCAGGGGTGGCACTGAGACGAATGTCACCGTTTCTTCGAGTCAGTCTTCAAATTTTCGATTCTCCTCAAGTTCATCCGTTGAGAGGATTAGGCAAGGATCCCTCATAGATTCATGCCATCTCCTTGAGACAGCGAAGTTAGGTTTTCTCATCGTACATATGTGACAGCGAGATTTATTTGGTTAGGCAGGGCACGATACTATTGCCACATTGGGTTGACATAGAAGTAAGAAACTTCATCTTTGAAATGCAAACTTTTTTATCTCCATATTTAAATGATTTCAAAGAGCTACCATGACAACCAACACAAGATCTCACATATCGCTATAGAACCTCATAGCTCTTCTACCTCCATAATTCTCACCCAGCGTTGGTGTATAACTTTCTAGTTTGGATACAATATTCCCAAAAACGAGGACAACAATATTTTAGCTCATAGTAGCTTTTATTCTAGTCCGAATTAAGGCATTTTTACCGGATAGTTGACAATCTCATAGTAGCTTTTCTACCTCCACAACTCTCACCCCGCGTTGGTGTATAACCTTTCTAGTTTGAACGGTGTAATGCTCATTTATGGTTCTAGATTATTAAGAGTTTACTTCCCTGTACCGAGTAATTGAGAATCTCACAACTCTCCCACCTCCATGATGCCTGCCCC